>NC_142852.1:33919039-34241473 GCF_061612785.1 Hesperophylax consimilis | reverse complement strand
CTGCTTCCCGTCTTATTGTGCCCTGCCCTTGTGTTGTTTTATATAACTAATGTAGCACCAGCGTTCTACGGGGACATATATTTACTATATGACATATTGCTAAAAGGTATGACTTGACAACTAGATCTTTAGTTTGTCAAGATACAAGAGAAAAATAAGAAATGTTTGTAAAAAATTATAATAAATTTGATCCTCAGTCGATCAAATTTGTAAAATATGGTAATATTGCTGAAAATGGTCGCAACATATTACTTTTATTCTCAAAAATAGAATAGGTACGAAAGTTAACCTATAACTTTTACCATATTCTGAATGAAAAATACCTTTCAGAGATACAAAAATACTATTTTTCCGAGGTTCCCCGTAGGAGAACGCTCTGAAATATGTTTATTTCACTACGGTACGAGGTTCCTGTAGGTAAGCGCTCTGAAATATGTTTATTTCACTACGGTACGAGGTTCCTGTAGGTAAGTGCTCTGAAATATGTTTATTTCACTACGGTACGAGGTTCCTGTAGGTAAGTGCTCTAAAATATGTTTAGTTCACTACGCTACGAGGTTCCTGTAGGTAAGTGCTCTGAAATATGTTTATTTCACTATGCTACGAGGTTCCTGTAGGTAAGCGCTCTGAAATATGTTTATTTCACTACGCTACGAGGTTCCTGTAGGTAAGTGCTCTGAAATATGTTTATTTCACTACGCTACGAGGTTCCTGTAGGTAAGTGCTCTGAAATATGTTTAGTTCACTACGCTACGAGGTTCCTGTAGGTAAGTGCTCTGAAATATGTTTATTTCACTATGCTACGAGGTTCCTGTAGGTAAGCGCTCTGAAATATGTTTATTTCACTACGGTACGAGGTTCCTGTAGGTAAGCGCTCTGAAATATGTTTATTTCACTACGGTACGAGGTTCCTGTAGGTAAGTGCTCTGAAATATGTTTATTTCACTACGGTACGAGGTTCCTGTAGGTAAGTGCTCTGAAATATGTTTAGTTCACTACGCTACGAGGTTCCTGTAGGTAAGTGCTCTGAAATATGTTTATTTCACTATGCTACGAGGTTCCTGTAGGTAAGCGCTCTGAAATATGTTTATTTCACTACGCTACGAGGTTCCTGTAGGTAAGCGCTCTGAAATATGTTTATTTCACTACGCTACGAGGTTCCTGTAGGTAAGTGCTCTGAAATATGTTTATTTCACTACGCTACGAGGTTCCTGTAGGTAAGTGCTCTGAAATATGTTTAGTTCACTACGCTACGAGGTTCCTGTAGGTAAGTGCTCTGAAATATGTTTATTTCACTATGCTACGAGGTTCCTGTAGGTAAGCGCTCTGAAATATGTTTATTTCACTATGCTACGAGGTTCCTGTAGGTAAGCGCTCTGAAATATGTTTATTTCACTACGGTACGAGGTTCCTGTAGGTAAGCGCTCTGAAATATGTTTATTTCACTACGGTACGAGGTTCCTGTAGGTAAGCGCTCTGAAATATGTTTATTTCACTACGGTACGAGGTTCCTGTAGGTAAGTGCTCTGAAATATGTTTATTTCACTACGGTACGAGGTTCCTGTAGGTAAGTGCTCTGAAATATGTTTAGTTCACTACGCTACGAGGTTCCTGTAGGTAAGTGCTCTGAAATATGTTTATTTCACTATGCTACGAGGTTCCTGTAGGTAAGCGCTCTGAAATATGTTTATTTCACTACGCTACGAGGTTCCTGTAGGTAAGCGCTCTGAAATATGTTTATTTCACTACGCTACGAGGTTCCTGTAGGTAAGTGCTCTGAAATATGTTTATTTCACTACGCTACGAGGTTCCTGTAGGTAAGTGCTCTGAAATATGTTTAGTTCACTACGCTACGAGGTTCCTGTAGGTAAGTGCTCTGAAATATGTTTATTTCACTATGCTACGAGGTTCCTGTAGGTAAGCGCTCTGAAATATGTTTATTTCACTACGGTACGAGGTTCCTGTAGGTAAGCGCTCTGAAATATGTTTATTTCACTACGGTACGAGGTTCCTGTAGGTAAGTGCTCTGAAATATGTTTAGTTCACTACGCTACGAGGTTCCTGTAGGTAAGTGCTCTGAAATATGTTTATTTCACTACGCTACGAGGTTCCTGTAGGTAAGTGCTCTGAAATATGTTTAGTTCACTACGCTACGAGGTTCCTGTAGGTAAGTGCTCTGAAATATGTTTAGTTCACTACGCTACGAGGTTCCTGTAGGTAAGTGCTCTGAAATATGTTTAGTTCACTACGGTACGAGGTTCCTGTAGGTAAGTGCTCTGAAATATGTTTAGTTCACTACGCTACGAGGTTCCTGTAGGTAAGTGCTCTGAAATATGTTTATTTCACTATGCTACGAGGTTCCTGTAGGTAAGCGCTCTGAAATATGTTTATTTCACTACGCTACGAGGTTCCTGTAGGTAAGTGCTCTGAAATATGTTTATTTCACTACGCTACGAGGTTCCTGTAGGTAAGTGCTCTGAAATATGTTTAGTTCACTACGCTACGAGGTTCCTGTAGGTAAGTGCTCTGAAATATGTTTATTTCACTATGCTACGAGGTTCCTGTAGGTAAGCGCTCTGAAATATGTTTATTTCACTACGGTACGAGGTTCCTGTAGGTAAGCGCTCTGAAATATGTTTATTTCACTACGGTACGAGGTTCCTGTAGGTAAGTGCTCTGAAATATGTTTAGTTCACTACGCTACGAGGTTCCTGTAGGTAAGTGCTCTGAAATATGTTTATTTCACTATGCTACGAGGTTCCTGTAGGTAAGTGCTCTAAAATATGTTTATTTCACTATGCTACGAGGTTCCTGTAGGTAAGCGCTCTGAAATATGTTTATTTCACTACGGTACGAGGTTCCTGTAGGTAAGCGCTCTGAAATATGTTTATTTCACTACGGTACGAGGTTCCTGTATGTAAGTGCTCTGAAATATGTTTAGTTCACTACGCTACGAGGTTCCTGTAGGTAAGTGCTCTGAAATATGTTTATTTCACTATGCTACGAGGTTCCTGTAGGTAAGCGCTCTGAAATATGTTTATTTCACTACGCTACGAGGTTCCTGTAGGTAAGTGCTCTGAAATATGTTTATTTCACTACGCTACGAGGTTCCTGTAGGTAAGTGCTCTGAAATATGTTTAGTTCACTACGCTACGAGGTTCCTGTAGGTAAGTGCTCTGAAATATGTTTATTTCACTATGCTACGAGGTTCCTGTAGGTAAGCGCTCTGAAATATGTTTATTTCACTACGGTACGAGGTTCCTGTAGGTAAGCGCTCTGAAATATGTTTATTTCACTACGGTACGAGGTTCCTGTAGGTAAGTGCTCTGAAATATGTTTAGTTCACTACGCTACGAGGTTCCTGTAGGTAAGTGCTCTGAAATATGTTTATTTCACTATGCTACGAGGTTCCTGTAGGTAAGTGCTCTAAAATATGTTTATTTCACTATGCTACGAGGTTCCTGTAGGTAAGCGCTCTGAAATATGTTTATTTCACTACGGTACGAGGTTCCTGTAGGTAAGCGCTCTGAAATATGTTTATTTCACTACGGTACGAGGTTCCTGTAGGTAAGTGCTCTGAAATATGTTTAGTTCACTACGCTACGAGGTTCCTGTAGGTAAGTGCTCTGAAATATGTTTATTTCACTATGCTACGAGGTTCCTGTAGGTAAGCGCTCTGAAATATGTTTATTTCACTACGCTACGAGGTTCCTGTAGGTAAGTGCTCTGAAATATGTTTATTTCACTACGCTACGAGGTTCCTGTAGGTAAGTGCTCTGAAATATGTTTAGTTCACTACGCTACGAGGTTCCTGTAGGTAAGTGCTCTGAAATATGTTTATTTATAATTTATTTATTTATTTATATATAATTTGTACATTTATTTATAACAATTACAGGTAATAAAGCCTAAGACGTTATAATTGTACCATTTATGCAGTGTATATGCAATGCCAAAAATCTCGTAAATGCGCTATAGGAAACAAAAAATAAATCTAATTTTTTATCTACCGCATTCAAAAAGTACGTAGCTCTCCCTACAGGTGAGTTCATTAATAAATTAGTGCGGCTTGCTCTACTATATAGAAGATTGTGATGACGTCCTCGAGAGTGAGACTCTGGTACAAAAAAATTTAATTGGGCCAGTATCTCATTATTAGATAAGTGACCGTTTATTAGTTGGAAAAAATATTTAAGCAAAGCAATACCTCTACGTGTCTCTAGGAGTCTAGGGAGTGGTAATTGGTCATGCCTAATATATAAATCGATGGGTAAAGCCAAGGGTAACGTCCATAGAGCCGCGAGAATAAAAACCTTAAAAAATTTTTATGGACTCTTTCAATGCGTAAAGTGTATGTTAATTCATGTGGAGCCCAGATGATCGAGTTTGATTCAAGTACACTTAGGACTAGTGTGTTATATAATAACGTCAGTGTTTTTGTGTTACGAAACGGATATGAGTTTCTAATTACGAAGCCGAGAAGCCTGTATGCTCTGCTTATTAAATCATCGATGTGTTGGTGAAAAGTTAGTTTGCTGTCGTAAATAACTCCTAGGTCTTTGATTTGGTTTAGGTGTTGGAGAATAATTTTATTGATTGTATATTCAAATACATGCGGTTTCTTTGATCTTGTATACGAGACGATATTGCACTTGGGTGTACTGAAGTTCAAGCCATTTATTTTGGCCCAGTTTGAGACGCAGTCAATGTCACGTTGAAGGAGTGTTTCTGCTATCGTGGTACGAGAACACGCCGTCAGATGGAATGCAGGAAAACACTTCTTCTTCTTGACATATAAATTTATTAATTCACAATATAATTGCAGAGGATCTTATTTTCCTCTGCTAAAACTTAAACTGAAAGAAATAAAGGTCTAGTTTCCTCTATTCTTCAGTTTTCCCTAGGTTTACATAAACCTAGTAATTATCTCACGGCTGACTGCCTAGGTACGCATGTACCTACCAGTTATAGCAACACTGCAATACTGGCTCCTGCGTAGGTACGTCTGTACCTACCAGTTATAGCAACACTCTAATACTGTGTCCTCCGTAGGTACGTCTGTACCTACCAGTTATATGAATACTCTAATACTGTCCTTTTTCTGGGAGGTATCTGTATTTAAACTAAATTCTGAAGGACGTTTTACAAAAATAAAGATGTTCCACCCGCTCGTTGGCAAACAACATTCTTAACATAAATAAAATGCACTTAACTATTATTAATGATACAGACGTGACTTAAACAATACAAATATTTTAAAGGAATTATTTTAAAGGAGATGAAACTTTATTTGGGGTTTTTATTACTATGGGACAGGGGTGGGAAAGGTATTGGCAAATATTTTTAGGCATAATGGTTTAACTAGGGTCATCATAAACATATAAAGCGAACAGCCCTATTTGAAAGCTGCCGCCGCTTGCAGTAAAATGTCACTAATTCTTAAATCATAAATGATACACAAACAAGACAATATGTTTATAAAAATACCAGGCCAAAGAATTGTTTTATTGTAGGGTCGAATCTGCAAATGTGGGAAGCTGCACTAACTTTGAAAATACGAACTGTGGGAATGCGCCTGAAGGCTAAATTTTATTGAGCAATATGTAAACGTCGCATTCTGGAAGATACATACCTCCTCCCGTGAAGATACTTCACAAAATAGGCAAAGAATGCGACTGTTATCTTTATTAGGTACCTACTGCTTGTCTACGAAAATTATCAGTTAAATTTATTAAAATTACTAAAATAAAAATATTTATGCTACTCTTAAAACTAAAAATTCCGTGGAATATGTAAATCTTATGACTAAAAATTGTGTAGTAGGTAATGTCTTAAAACTAGAAAATTCGTAAAAAATGTAAATCTTATGACTAAAATTGTGTAGTAGGTAATGTATTAAAACTAGAAATCCCGTAAAATGTATATCTTATGATTAAATGGTTGTAGTAGGTAATTTCGCATTCACCTCCCCCCGTGAATTCATTTCACCTAGCGGATAAAAAGAATGCGATGGTTGTATCTTCAATACTGCTACTTTAGTAGCCGGTCTGCGAAACGTACCGTGATTTGTTTGAATATCTACAACGCGAACTTGTCCATCGGCTCCGGGGTATACTTTTACTACCATACCCTTTGGCCAGGTATTCCGGGGCAACGTGTTGTCACATAGGATAACTACGTCGCCTACCTTTATAGGTGGTATCACGTCATGCCATTTAGAACGTTTTACCAGTGTAGGTAAATATTCTTTTACCCATCGTGACCAAAATTGGTCGGCAAAAAATTGTGCAATACGCCATTGCTTTTTTAGGCATAAATCGCCGCGATCAAAGACCCCTACGATTGGGGTGTCATATTTATAACTTAACAGGAAATGATTTGGTGTTAGACTTTCAAAATCCTTGCTATCGAGAGAAACGTGTGTGAGTGGTCTACTATTAACTATATTTTCTGCTTCTAACAGCAATGTGTGCAAAGTGTCCGGGCGTGGTGCTTGCTCGCGTAATATGGCGTAAAACGTAGTTTTAATTGATTTTATTAGACTTTCCCAGGAGCCTCCGTGGTGAGGAGATCCTGGCGGATTAAATTTCCAATTTATTTTCCTTACCGACATTTCGTTATTTAATTTGTCCTGGTTTAGAGATGATAATGATTCTGATAATACCTTATCAGCACCTCTAAGGTTTGTTCCATTATCACTCCAAATAGTTAGCGGGTAACCGCGCCTAGCAATAAAACGTCTGATTGCTAGTATGGCGGAATCCGTAGTCAGGGAATCCGCGATTTCAATATGCACGGCTCTTGTTGATAAACATGTAAACAAAACACCGTACCGTTTTTCATTTCTGCGCCCTATTGTAACTTTCATGGGACCAAAGTAATCCATGCCTGTGTGTGTAAAAGGACGTATATGATGTTGTAACCTTTCCATAGGTAAACATCCCATTAGAGGTGCCTGTGGTTGGGCTCTCTTATTTTTGCAAGTTTGACATATATATTTAATTTTTCTAATAGACTGACGCGCATTAAGTATCCAATACTTTTGTCTTATTGCATTTAAGACGTGTTCAACTCCACCGTGGCTAGACATCTCGTGAAACTGTGTAATTAATAATTGAGCTAACTTATCTTTATTGTCGAGAATTATCGGGAAGACTGTACTTAATTGTACGTCTTCAATCGCCGCAATTCTACCTCCTCCCTTAAACCCGCCTTGAGCATGTATGTATGTAATATCTAGTATTAATTTCTTCGCGCTTTCTACTGAATTTACACTATCTAAATAGTCGTCCGTGTAATGTTTTGTTTTTATTGCTTCGACGGCCTGGGAATACTGAGATAAAAATTGATCCGCGTTTTTATTTTTTACGAATTGCGCCGAACAAGGTGATGATTTTGCGCCAAAATTTATAAGAAGGGAAGAAGCCGCGTCACGCGTCTCTCCTTTTAACGCTTTTTGTAATCTATATAAATTTTCGCTGTAAAATACTTTTAAGAAGTCTGTGGTATAATTGAATATTGATTTGAACGCAATCCATTCATTTGGGTTGCCGTTAAATGTGGGAAGATCATTAACTTTGGGCCTGGTATTATATAAAGACATTGCCTTACCAATTGATTCCGCGAGACGGTCTTCAGTTATAGCAGGTGTTGGTCCCTGGAATCGGCCCTGCGACTCTGGCCACTGTTGCCCGTCGCGTTGCTCTGCTAAGTTGACTGGCTGCTCTGATGTAGGCAGCTCCCAGCAGCTACTGCTTGGCTGCTGATGCTGCATCGACTGCAGCTGAAGAGATTGCCCTACCAAGGGCGGCTGATGCGATGTTCCTCTGGGTGGGAGTAGCTCGTACCGCCCGCCCTGCTGCTGCTGCTCCAACCGCTGTCCCAAGTGCAGCGGAAGAGTCTGCTCTGCCCGAGGCTCCAATTGCGATGGGAAAGTCTGCCCTGCCAAGGGCTGCTGCTCTGATGATCCTTTTGGTGGGAGTAATGCGTACCGCCCACCCTTGTGCTGCTCCAACCGCTGTTCCAATTGCAGAGGTTGAGCCTGCTCTACCCGAGGCTCTAATTGCGATGGGAGAGTCTGCCCTGCCAAGGGCTGTTGCTGTGCAGTTCTTGTGGGCGGTTGTAGCGATAACCGCCCATCACGGAGCAGTTCCTGTTGCTGCTCCATTTGAACTCGAAGAGGCTGTTCATCGTGATCTCCAAGTTCTGATGATGAACTGTGATGTGACTGGTCCACCCAGTCATCCTCGAGAGTCCGTTGCGAAGTCCTTGATGCAGCTTCTAAAACGAGCGCCGCATGTTGCTCCTCTGCTTCCAAGACTGACATTGCTGCAGCCATTTTTGCTTCGGAAGCAGCCATCTTTGCTTCGGCCATCTCCGTAAGTAGGCGGGCCTTTTGTCTCGTGATGTGCACCTTGGTTGCTGAAGCTTTTATTTGAGCCTCCATCCAGCTCCTGCTGGTTCGCGCCTTGCTGCCGCAGACAGATGACGTCTTTGTGTGTTGTCCCGCTTCCATGATGCTGCTGTTCCCGATCCGGCTCGAAGGACCATATGTTTCTGCTATCGTGGTACGAGAACACGCCGTCAGATGGAATGCAGGAAAACACTTCTTCTTCTTGACATATAAATTTATTAATTCACAATATAATTGCAGAGGATCTTATTTTCCTCTGCTAAAACTTAAACTGAAAGAAATAAAGGTCTAGTTTCCTCTATTCTTCAGTTTTCCCTAGGTTTACATAAACCTAGTAATTATCTCACGGCTGACTGCCTAGGTACGCATGTACCTACCAGTTATAGCAACACTGCAATACTGGCTCCTGCGTAGGTACGTCTGTACCTACCAGTTATAGCAACACTCTAATACTGTGTCCTCCGTAGGTACGTCTGTACCTACCAGTTATATGAATACTCTAATACTGTCCTTTTTCTGGGAGGTATCTGTATTTAAACTAAATTCTGAAGGACGTTTTACAAAAATAAAGATGTTCCACCCGCTCGTTGGCAAACAACATTCTTAACATAAATAAAATGCACTTAACTATTATTAATGATACAGACGTGACTTAAACAATACAAATATTTTAAAGGAATTATTTTAAAGGAGATGAAACTTTATTTGGGGTTTTTATTACTATGGGACAGGGGTGGGAAAGGTATTGGCAAATATTTTTAGGCATAATGGTTTAACTAGGGTCATCATAAACATATAAAGCGAACAGCCCTATTTGAAAGCTGCCGCCGCTTGCAGTAAAATGTCACTAATTCTTAAATCATAAATGATACACAAACAAGACAATATGTTTATAAAAATACCAGGCCAAAGAATTGTTTTATTGTAGGGTCGAATCTGCAAATGTGGGAAGCTGCACTAACTTTGAAAATACGAACTGTGGGAATGCGCCTGAAGGCTAAATTTTATTGAGCAATATGTAAACGTCGCATTCTGGAAGATACAAGGAGAATACAGTCAAGATGGTTTTTTATTGAGCGATATAGTTTCAAGTCATCTGCAAATAGTAAATACAGCGAATGTGTGATGACTGAACCAATATCGTTAATAAAAATCAGAAACAGAAGTGGTCCAAGGATGGACCCCTGAGGAACTCCAGAAAAAACTGTGAATTCCAAAGAACTGGAACCCTTATAATAAACAAACTGTCTACGATTTCAAAAATATGAAGCAAAAAAACAGAGTAGTCTTTTGGAAAAACCAAATTGATTGAAACTTTGCCTGAAATGGCTTTAGCTGTGTTTGGTTACCCTCTCACACAACTGATGTCAATTAACGTGGAAACATTCCTTAATCAATTCAATAATATTATGTAAGTTGAAGATACTCTCAGTATCGTATTGATGTAAGACAACCACTCAGAATTGAAACTTTGCCTGAAATGGCTTTAGCTGTGTTTGGTAACCCTCTCACACAACTGATATCAGTTAACATGGAAACATTCCTTAATCAATTCAATAATATTATGTAAGTTGAAGATACTCTCAGTATCGTATTGGTGTAAGACAACCACTCAGAATTGAAACTTTGCCTGAAATGGCTTTAGCTGTGTTTGGTAACCCTCTCACACAACTGATATCAGTTAACATGGAAACATTCCTTAATCAATTCAATAATATTATGTAAGTTGAAGATACTCTCAGTATCGTATTGGTGTAAGACAACCACTCAGAATTGAAACTTTGCCTGAAATGGCTTTAGCTGTGTTTGGTAACCCTCTCACACAACTGATATCAGTTAACGTGGAAACATACCTTAATCAATTCAATAATATTTTGTAAGTTGAAGATACTCTCAGTATCGTATTGGTGTAAGACAACCACTCAGAATTGAAACTTTGCCTGAAATGGCTTTAGCTGTGTTTGGTAACCCTCTCACACAACTGATATCAGTTAACGTGGAAACATACCTTAATCAATTCAATAATATTATGTAAGTTGAAGATACTCTCAGTATCGTATTGGTGTAAGACAACCACTCAGAATTGAAACTTTGCCTGAAATGGCTTTAGCTGTGTTTGGTAACCCTCTCACACAACTGATATCAGTTAACATGGAAACATTCCTTAATCAATTCAATAATATAATGTAAGTTGAAGATACTCTCAGTATCGTATTGGTGTAAGACAACCACTCAGAATTGAAACTTTGCCTGAAATGGCTTTAGCTGTGTTTGGTAACCCTCTCACACAACTGATATCAGTTAACATGGAAACATTCCTTAATCAATTCAATAATATTATGTAAGTTGAAGGAAGATACTCTCAGTATCGTATTGGTGTAAGACAACCACTCAGAATTGAAACTTTGCCTGAAATGGCTTTAGCTGTGTTTGGTAACCCTCTCACACAACTGATATCAGTTAACATGGAAACATTCCTTAATCAATTCAATAATATTATGTAAGTTGAAGATACTCTCAGTATCGTATTGGTGTAAGACAACCACTCAGAATTGAAACTTTGCCTGAAATGGCTTTAGCTGTGTTTGGTAACCCTCTCACACAACTGATATCAGTTAACATGGAAACATTCCTTAATCAATTCAATAATATTATGTAAGTTGAAGGAAGATACTCTCAGTATCGTATTGGTGTAAGACAACCACTCAGAATTGAAACTTTGCCTGAAATGGCTTTAGCTGTGTTTGGTAACCCTCTCACACAACTGATATCAGTTAACATGGAAACATTCCTTAATCAATTCAATAATATTATGTAAGTTGAAGATACTCTCAGTATCGTATTGGTGTAAGACAACCACTCAGAATTATTTATTTATTTTTATTTTATTTATTTTATTTATATATAATTTGTACATTTATTTATAACAATTACAGGTAATAAAGCCTAAGACGTTATAATTGTACCATTTATGCAGTGTATATGCAATGCCAAAAATCTCGTAAATGCGCTATAGGAAACAAAAAATAAATCTAATTTTTTATCTACCGCATTCAAAAAGTACGTAGCTCTCCCTACAGGTGAGTTCATTAATAAATTAGTGCGGCTTGCTCTACTATATAGAAGATTGTGATGACGTCCTCGAGAGTGATACTCTGGTACAAAAAAATTTAATTGGGCCAGTATCTCATTATTAGATAAGTGACCGTTTATTAGTTGGAAAAAATATTTAAGCAAAGCAATACCTCTACGTGTCTCTAGGAGTCTAGGGAGTGGTAATTGGTCATGCCTAATATATAAATCGATGGGTAAAGCCAAGGGTAACGTCCATAGAGCCGCGAGAATAAAAACCTTAAAAAATTTTTATGGACTCTTTCAATGCGTAAAGTGTATGTTAATTCATGTGGAGCCCAGATGATCGAGTTTGATTCAAGTACACTTAGGACTAGTGTGTTATATAATAACGTCAGTGTTTTTGTGTTACGAAACGGATATGAGTTTCTAATTACGAAGCCGAGAAGCCTGTATGCTCTGCTTATTAAATCATCGATGTGTTGGTGAAAAGTTAGTTTGCTGTCGTAAATAACTCCTAGGTCTTTGATTTGGTTTAGGTGTTGGAGAATAATTTTATTGATTGTATATTCAAATACATGCGGTTTCTTTGATCTTGTATACGAGACGATATTGCACTTGGGTGTACTGAAGTTCAAGCCATTTATTTTGGCCCAGTTTGAGACGCAGTCAATGTCACGTTGAAGGAGAATACAGTCAAGATGGTTTTTTATTGAGCGATATAGTTTCAAGTCATCTGCAAATAGTAAATACAGCGAATGTGTGATGACTGAACCAATATCGTTAATAAAAATCAGAAACAGAAGTGGTCCAAGGATGGACCCCTGAGGAACTCCAGAAAAAACTGTGAATTCCAAAGAACTGGAACCCTTATAATAAACAAACTGTCTACGATTTCAAAAATATGAAGCAAAAAAACAGAGTAGTCTTTTGGAAAAACCAAATTGATTGAAACTTTGCCTGAAATGGCTTTAGCTGTGTTTGGTTACCCTCTCACACAACTGATGTCAATTAACGTGGAAACATTCCTTAATCAATTCAATAATATTATGTAAGTTGAAGATACTCTCAGTATCGTATTGATGTAAGACAACCACTCAGAATTGAAACTTTGCCTGAAATGGCTTAAGCTGTGTTTGGTAACCCTCTCACACAACTGATATCAGTTAACATGGAAAAATTTCTTAATCAATTCAATAATATTATGTAAGTTGAAGATACTCTCAGTATCGTATTGGTGTAAGACAACCACTCAGAATTGAAACTTTGCCTGAAATGGCTTTAGCTGTGTTTGGTAACCCTCTCACACAACTGATATCAGTTAACATGGAAACATTCCTTAATCAATTCAATAATATTATGTAAGTTGAAGATACTCTCAGTATCGTATTGGTGTAAGACAACCACTCAGAATTGAAATTTTGCCTGAAATGGCTTTAGCTGTGTTTGGTAACCCTCTCACACAACTGATATCAGTTAACATGGAAACATTCCTTAATCAATTCAATAATATTATGTAAGTTGAAGGAAGATACTCTCAGTATCGTATTGGTGTAAGACAACCACTCAGAATTGAAACTTTGCCTGAAATGGCTTTAGCTGTGTTTGGTAACCCTCTCACACAACTGATATCAGTTAACATGGAAACATTCCTTAATCAATTCAATAATATTATGTAAGTTGAAGGAAGATACTCTCAGTATCGTATTGGTGTAAGACAACCACTCAGAATTGAAACTTGTGATGAAATAGGTTTCCTCCAAAAGAAAATGTATTTAATGAAAACTGAACCTCAATTACGAAGAAATCATCACACTAGAGACACCTAGCGAATTTTATTGAAATAAATGCAGGAGAATGTAATTGGAAAAAAAAGGCGTTCTAGTAGGATGTGTCTACCCAAATTTATTACTAAAATTAGCCAATCACAGTGGGCCTTTGACAGGACAAAGAAGAAATCTACATTATTTATTGACCTGGGAACGAAGACATCGAGTCGAAGGGTAATGCACTATAAGGTAAACATGTTCTCACGGGGGAAACATTGGTCATAAACTTTCGGTGTAAGAAACGAAGAGAGATTGATACAAATGAAAAAAAAAGGATTGATTGTCATTCGAAATCAAATAAAGTATGATAGACTGTTATCTGGAAAGAACAAGGAACTTTCAATAAGTGAAATTAACGCGTGAGGGTAGAGTAGACTCAGGAGAACCTGAAAAAAACTGTGTAGAGAGGTGAAAACAAAACAAAACTAAGTGATTTAATTATAGTTTGGAATGATGGAGGGAAACTACATCTACAGATCAACAAGAAAAACGCGTGATCGATATACAAATTTGAGAGGATCGTACTAGGAAACTACCGGCCGAGGAACCAATGGTTTTGGATCGGTGAGATTGAATACAATGGCCTGATTCATAAATACATATTTTTGTGTTGAAATAAACAGTACAAGATCCACGATCATTAGAGGGACGATTAAACTGGAATGAGCCATAAAATTTAACATGGGACATATGGAACTGTTTATTTAAAACCAAATGCATTAGATTGACAGGCAGACACATTAGCTACAATTGATGGCTGAGGTACAAAGATTTCATAATAATGACTCCATATAAATCAAAAATTAATGACTAATTTTGAGGGAACAAGATGCAATACGGGTAACGCCTTAATATTTAATTACTTTACAGAGGCGAAACGGTGAAAAGGGACGAAAATAATGTTCATTTCGGGTCTAATGACATTAAGGTGGATGAAGATTGAGGTGGTTAGAAGTATTACCCTGTACGCTTAAACTGAGTTAATGCATAAAAATATAAATGAAAACATTTGAACTCTGTTTTCCAAGCGAAATTTGAATAGAAAGTTTGGCCTTGGAAGAAAGGACGCCTACAGACCGACAGATTGGCAAGAACTGGAATATACACGAAAATAGCAGCATTATGAAGTTGATTTCGGCATCATAGGAGCGTGGAGACGAATTTGAAGTGCCATAATAATCAGAGGAAGGATGAAATAAAGGTAAACACTAATAAACATGATTGGATTGAGGGAATCCAGTGCGAACATGAACTTGCCTGCTAAGACAGGAACAATAGTGACAGAATTATGAAGCGCAATCCCGAAAAGAACAAAAATTAGAGGGAAAATTCTTTATAAAAAAAAGAATTAGATAAGGAACGTTGAATGTGAAGTTTGCGTAGGGAGTACGGTAATGGACTGATTATATTGCCAGAAAAATAAACGAAATTAAGCACAGCTAGAAAAACACATCTAACCTTACGACGAACTCTATGAAAACAATTAAAGGATGCTGATCCAGCCCTGCAACTGCAGAGGACAAAGACAGTAAATCTGGAGTCGTAGCCGAGATATGATTATGTCGTATGAATAAGTGACCAGATTTAAATAATCAAGATTAGTGGCACATATGTTCAAATTTACGAGTTGATTGATGATCTAATTGCCTGAAGGGTGAAACCGACTTAAGTCATTTTGGCATTGAAGACAGTATAAAAGCAAGCGCACGAGAGGATTCGAGACAGTTCTCCGGGCATTTTGAGGGGGTTGAAAGGACGGGAAGTGCGAATTACGCGTGTGTGTACGTCGAGACAGGTAATTAATAAGTCCCTGGACTTAGAGGTTTTTGTGAAAAGTAGATGTATTAAATTTAGTTTTAAGTCTCTTTGAAAAAAATCCCATCAGTGAAATTTGAACAAGTCAGTTTTAATTAATTAAACAGTGTTAATAAAATGAGTTATATTCAGTGATTTTCAATAAAAGTTAAATTCAGTTTTCTAAATCCTCTTTGAAAATCCCATCAGTGAAATCTTGTAATAAAATAGAGTCTAAACTCAGTGTTTAAGAGTGTTAAAGTGGAAAGTGAAAAAAGGTGTTTAGTAAATTATTTAAATTCTAAACTAATTATTTCATTCAAAGTGAAAATCATTTAAATTCAATTTAAGTGTTTTATCGGATATTTAAAGTGAACGTGATCGCGTATTGATATTTAAAGATAGATTATAACTTAGCATCAATTTTGATTAAAAAAAAATTTGTATAAATACTTACATCTTAGCTTAAAAAGAAACACAATTTAGACAGTTCGAAAAGTAATATCAATGATTAGATTTGATTAAATTTAATCCCTTTGTGATTTTATTGTTCAGTTAAAATAAGTACGAAGAGAATTCGGAAGGATTAAAAAAAAGTGAAAATGATAAAAATAAATATTGTCTCTTTGTTAAAAAAGTATTAATGAAATAAATTTGAAGATAAAGGATTCATCGGATACTTTAAAGTTAAGTTTAAAATTAAAATAAACGTTACCTCTTTGTCATAAAATAGTGGTTCGGGAAAAATAACAATAATCACTCTCCTTTGTTTCAAGATAAAAGTAATAATAATAATATGACTAGTTCAGATTTTGTATAAATAATGATATTAAATATCTAATCATCTGCGATATATTTTGGAAAATATTAACCTCAGTCCTTACGTCAATCAACACTTACGAAAGCTAAATCAATACCTTAAAGCCGCGGTCAAATGGAAAAAAAATGGTAGTCGCGAATCAATTTAATTAAGACTACATTCTAAACAGCAAGTAGGTAATATTTTGGAACCTTGATCGCAAATTTCGTGTAAACCCGAATGGATATATTTGCATGATCGATTAAGGTAGGTGAGTCAAAAGAAATCAAAATATAAAATAAAACTTCAGAAATCAAAAGACAACGTTCCTGAGGGCCGAGAGGGGAGAGAAAATCATGGGCGGCAACGTTCCTGAAAGCCGAGAAATCAAAAAAATGAAATCTTATAATATTTTATATTTTATATATACAGGTTATAATTCGGTCCAGCCTTTGGTTGCGATATTTCAGCAACTAGATCTATCCCAAGAATTAGGTACATATGATACCTATAATATGGTATAACTTTATACCATTTCACATATAAAGATGTATATATCACGAATACCTATTATCACACTTGTGTCATACACAAATGTCTACTTCAAATACCTATTACCACATTCGTGTCAAAAACAAATACCTACTTCTAAATATCCTTTCAAAATTAGGTAAACCTTATTTACCAACATGTACTACGACAATCCAAAAACGGTAATGTACGATTGGTCTTCTAAACTATCAGCTGATGTAGATATTACGTAACTGATATCAGATACAAATATAACCCACAAAGAATTCATAAGACCTTAAAATAGGTCAAAGTCCTCTTAATTACACGAACTGCATTCCAGCCCAACTCTAAAATAAATAAAACATCGTGTCTGATAAGGGCAGGTTTCTCAAAGCTAGTTCTTCATGCCAAATCACAGCAAGCATATTCATGTGTGTTTTATACACTGGCTAGAAGTCAAAATAATATCAATAAGAAAACATCCTAAATACCTAACTACGTACGTCAGAGATGAATAGCTCACTCAAGATACCTATTCGGTTAATTATGGTTCAATTAAGTCGCACATACTAGTTATGTGACCATATCCTAAGTGGCCAAATCTAAGTGTCATAATAATTTTGTACGTATGAGTACAACCTATTTCCACCCAATGTCAAATAACTCAGTCAAATTCAACCAGAAGAGGAGGGAGTGGTCACTCCTTATAAAACCCATCAACGAAAACAAAAAAAAATGTGGTTGTCAGACCGCGATACCAAAACTGTCAAACAAACAAACAAATATATTACTTAGTATATCGTATTTATTCGTATTTCCTATTAGTATTTATGTATCGAGATATCGGACTCAGGACTCACAACCCTGGGATTTGAGATTCTTGGTTCCCAATGTTTCATGTGAGAAAATGTTACATTGTGAATTATAAAAAACGTATGTATACATATATGTATTTGAATGTATAATCCACTGGGTGATGTGAACCCGCCTACAGCTGGCGTTTTAGGCCTAAGAATGGTCATGTCACATCGCTTCTTGGAGTGGTGGCAAGCCTAGGAAACTTGTCATTACAACAACCGTGAGTATATGATTGTTCAGAAGACGAAACCGGTTCGCTTCAGTAGTCGTAAATCCGGAGGTGATGGAATTTGGAGTGTACTGGACCCAGGGGAGGTTCGATCGTAGCGCTAGAGGGTTGTGGATCTGGAGGTGTGGGAAAGCCTCGCAAGTACCTACCACTAGAGGCACCTGACGACGGTGTGAAAGTCTTATTCGACCTTTGTTCACCCGGTTACATTGCAGGAGGAGGCGCCAAATTTTTAGCAGCAATATTGCTTTCCGAGTTCGTCTTCGTACAAAATCGTAAACACTAACCATACTTACAAAAATTAAATCTACATGTATGTACCCCACAGGTCGTCGCAGAACTGGAGAGAATTTTGGAGGGCATATGGTTCATAACTAATATTGTACTAACCTATATTCGATTGATTTAACTATATATGTATGCTATGACACTAAATTAAATGTTATGTATTTTCCACAGGATTTACGGTTTCTAAAGGAATTAGAATTAGGAGATAGGGATTATCAGAAAAAATTTAGTTAGGTTGAATGATACCAGCGTTCGCAATATCTCGACGTAATCCAAACTCCTTACCCAATCACTAACCTGAAAAAAACCAAGGTTACCACAAAATGAAAGTAATTAAAATCCTATATCATAAATCAAAAAAATTACACAACGTTTGATGGAATTTAATTACAATATAAATACGAAAATAATTGCGTTCAAGGTCGTAAATAACGTATTAATTAGTTAAGTACATATGTCTATAAAGATATATAGTACAAGAGAGCTTTAAGTAGCTTTCTGTAGTTATCAAAGAAATTAAGGGTCCAATTTTCACGGAGGCTTATGTGTTGTAGGGGAAGAATTTTCCAACCCTACGAACACATATGTAAAACCTTAGAAAAAAAAAAAATATCGATCATAGCCAAGAGAGAAGAAAATCCTATATTGTTTTAAACAACAAAAAAAAGGAATTATAAAAATATAAACACCCCAAAGGGTGAAACATTACAAACTTTGCCTGAAATGGCTTTAGCTGTGTTTGGTAACCCTCTCACAAAACTGATATCAGTTAACATGGAAAAATTTCTTAATCAATTCAATAATATTATGTAAGTTGAAGATACTCTCAGTATCGTATTGGTGTAAGACAACCACTCAGAATTGAAACTTTGCCTGAAATGGCTTTAGCTGTGTTTGGTAACCCTCTCACACAACTGATATCAGTTAACATGGAAACATTCCTTAATCAATTCAATAATATTATGTAAGTTGAAGATACTCTCAGTATCGTATTGGTGTAAGACAACCACTCAGAATTGAAACTTTGCCTGAAATGGCTTTAGCTGTGTTTGGTAACAACTGATATCAGTTAACATGGAAACATTCCTTAATCAATTCAATAATATTATGTAAGTTGAAGATACTCTCAGTATCGTATTGGTGTAAGACAACCACTCAGAATTGAAACTTTGCCTGAAATGGCTTTAGCTGTGTTTGGTAACCCTCTCACACAACTGATATCAGTTAACATGGAAACATTCCTTAATCAATTCAATAATATTATGTAAGTTGAAGATACTCTCAGTATCGTATTGGTGTAAGACAACCACTCAGAATTGAAACTTTGCCTGAAATGGCTTTAGCTGTGTTTGGTAACCCTCTCACACAACTGATATCAGTTAACATGGAAACATTCCTTAATCAATTCAATAATATTATGTAAGTTGAAGATACTCTCAGTATCGTATTGGTGTAAGACAACCACTCAGAATTGAAACTTTGCCTGAAATGGCTTTAGCTGTGTTTGGTAACAACTGATATCAGTTAACATGGAAACATTCCTTAATCAATTCAATAATATTATGTAAGTTGAAGATACTCTCAGTATCGTATTGGTGTAAGACAACCACTCAGAATTGAAACTTTGCCTGAAATGGCTTTAGCTGTGTTTGGTAACCCTCTCACACAACTGATATCAGTTAACATGGAAACATTCCTTAATCAATTCAATAATATTATGTAAGTTGAAGATACTCACAGTATCGTATTGGTGTAAGACAACCACCTAGAATTGAAACTTTGCCTGAAATGGCTTTAGCTGTGTTTGGTAACCCTCTCACACAACTGATATCAGTTAACATGGAAACATTCCTTAATCAATTCAATAATATTATGTAAGTTGAAGGAAGATACTCTCAGTATCGTATTGGTGTAAGACAACCACTCAGAATTGAAACTTTGCCTGAAATGGCTTTAGCTGTGTTTGGTAACCCTCTCACACAACTGATATCAGTTAACATGGAAACATTCCTTAATCAATTCAATAATATTATGTAAGTTGAAGATACTCACAGTATCGTATTGGTGTAAGACAACCACCTAGAATTGAAACTTTGCCTGAAATGGCTTTAGCTGTGTTTGGTAACCCTCTCACACAACTGATATCAGTTAACATGGAAACATTCCTTAATCAATTCAATAATATTATGTAAGTTGAAGGAAGATACTCTCAGTATCGTATTGGTGTAAGACAACCACTCAGAATTGAAACTTTGCCTGAAATGGCTTTAGCTGTGTTTGGTAACCCTCTCACACAACTGATATCAGTTAACATGGAAACATTCCTTAATCAATTCAATAATATTATGTAAGTTGAAGATACTCTCAGTATCGTATTGGTGTAAGACAACCACTCAGAATTGAAACTTTGCCTGAAATGGCTTTAGCTGTGTTTGGTAACCCTCTCACACAACTGATATCAGTCAACATGGAAACATTCCTTAATCAATTCAATAATATTATGTAAGTTGAAGGAAGATACTCTCAGTATCGTATTGGTGTAAGACAACCACTCAGAATTGAAACTTTGCCTGAAATGGCTTTAGCTGTGTTTGGTAACCCTCTCACACAACTGATATCAGTTAACATGGAAACATTCCTTAATCAATTCAATAATATTATGTAAGTTGAAGGAAGATACTCTCAGTATCGTATTGGTGTAAGACAACCACTCAGAATTGAAACTTTGCCTGAAATGGCTTTAGCTGTGTTTGGTAACCCTCTCACACAACTGATATCAGTTAACATGGAAACATTCCTTAATCAATTCAATAATATTATGTAAGTTGAAGGAAGATACTCTCAGTATCGTATTGGTGTAAGACAACCACTCAGAATTGAAACTTTGCCTGAAATGGCTTTAGCTGTGTTTGGTAACCCTCTCACACAACTGATATCAGTTAACATGGAAACATTTCTTAATCAATTCAATAATATTATGTAAGTTGAAGGAAGATACTCTCAGTATCGTATTGGTGTAAGACAACCACTCAGAATTGAAACTTTGCCTGAAATGGCTTTAGCTGTGTTTGGTAACCCTCTCACACAACTGATATCAGTTAACATGGAAACATTCCTTAATCAATTCAATAATATTATGTAAGTTGAGGGAAGATACTCTCAGTATCGTATTGGTGTAAGACAACCACTCAGAATTGAAACTTTGCCTGAAATGGCTTTAGCTGTGTTTGGTAACCCTCTCACACAACTGATATCAGTTAACATGGAAACATTCCTTAATCAATTCAATAATATTATGTAAGTTGAAGATACTCTCAGTATCGTATTGGTGTAAGACAACCACTCAGAATTGAAACTTTGCCTGAAATGGCTTTAGCTGTGTTTGGTAACCCTCTCACACAACTGATATCAGTTAACATGGAAACATTCCTTAATCAATTCAATAATATTATGTAAGTTGAAGATACTCTCAGTATCGTATTGGTGTAAGACAACCACTCAGAATTGAAACTTTGCCTGAAATGGCTTTAGCTGTGTTTGGTAACCCTCTCACACAACTGATATCAGTTAACATGGAAACATTCCTTAATCAATTCAATAATATTATGTAAGTTGAAGATACTCTCAGTATCGTATTGGTGTAAGACAACCACTCAGAATTGAAACTTTGCCTGAAATGGCTTTAGCTGTGTTTGGTAACCCTCTCACACAACTGATATCAGTTAACATGGAAACATTCCTTAATCAATTCAATAATATTATGTAAGTTGAAGATACTCTCAGTATCGTATTGGTGTAAGACAACCACTCAGAATTGAAACTTTGCCTGAAATGGCTTTAGCTGTGTTTGGTAACAACTGATATCAGTTAACATGGAAACATTCCTTAATCAATTCAATAATATTATGTAAGTTGAAGATACTCTCAGTATCGTATTGGTGTAAGACAACCACTCAGAATTGAAACTTTGCCTGAAATGGCTTTAGCTGTGTTTGGTAACCCTCTCACACAACTGATATCAGTTAACATGGAAACATTCCTTAATCAATTCAATAATATTATGTAAGTTGAAGATACTCACAGTATCGTATTGGTGTAAGACAACCACCTAGAATTGAAACTTTGCCTGAAATGGCTTTAGCTGTGTTTGGTAACCCTCTCACACAACTGATATCAGTTAACATGGAAACATTCCTTAATCAATTCAATAATATTATGTAAGTTGAAGGAAGATACTCTCAGTATCGTATTGGTGTAAGACAACCACTCAGAATTGAAACTTTGCCTGAAATGGCTTTAGCTGTGTTTGGTAACCCTCTCACACAACTGATATCAGTTAACATGGAAACATTCCTTAATCAATTCAATAATATTATGTAAGTTGAAGATACTCACAGTATCGTATTGGTGTAAGACAACCACCTAGAATTGAAACTTTGCCTGAAATGGCTTTAGCTGTGTTTGGTAACCCTCTCACACAACTGATATCAGTTAACATGGAAACATTCCTTAATCAATTCAATAATATTATGTAAGTTGAAGGAAGATACTCTCAGTATCGTATTGGTGTAAGACAACCACTCAGAATTGAAACTTTGCCTGAAATGGCTTTAGCTGTGTTTGGTAACCCTCTCACACAACTGATATCAGTTAACATGGAAACATTCCTTAATCAATTCAATAATATTATGTAAGTTGAAGATACTCTCAGTATCGTATTGGTGTAAGACAACCACTCAGAATTGAAACTTTGCCTGAAATGGCTTTAGCTGTGTTTGGTAACCCTCTCACACAACTGATATCAGTCAACATGGAAACATTCCTTAATCAATTCAATAATATTATGTAAGTTGAAGGAAGATACTCTCAGTATCGTATTGGTGTAAGACAACCACTCAGAATTGAAACTTTGCCTGAAATGGCTTTAGCTGTGTTTGGTAACCCTCTCACACAACTGATATCAGTTAACATGGAAACATTCCTTAATCAATTCAATAATATTATGTAAGTTGAAGGAAGATACTCTCAGTATCGTATTGGTGTAAGACAACCACTCAGAATTGAAACTTTGCCTGAAATGGCTTTAGCTGTGTTTGGTAACCCTCTCACACAACTGATATCAGTTAACATGGAAACATTCCTTAATCAATTCAATAATATTATGTAAGTTGAAGGAAGATACTCTCAGTATCGTATTGGTGTAAGACAACCACTCAGAATTGAAACTTTGCCTGAAATGGCTTTAGCTGTGTTTGGTAACCCTCTCACACAACTGATATCAGTTAACATGGAAACATTTCTTAATCAATTCAATAATATTATGTAAGTTGAAGGAAGATACTCTCAGTATCGTATTGGTGTAAGACAACCACTCAGAATTGAAACTTTGCCTGAAATGGCTTTAGCTGTGTTTGGTAACCCTCTCACACAACTGATATCAGTTAACATGGAAACATTCCTTAATCAATTCAATAATATTATGTAAGTTGAAGATACTCTCAGTATCGTATTGGTGTAAGACAACCACTCAGAATTGAAACTTTGCCTGAAATGGCTTTAGCTGTGTTTGGTAACCCTCTCACACAACTGATATCAGTTAACATGGAAACATTCCTTAATCAATTCAATAATATTATGTAAGTTGAAGATACTCTCAGTATCGTATTGGTGTAAGACAACCACTCAGAATTGAAACTTTGCCTGAAATGGCTTTAGCTGTGTTTGGTAACCCTCTCACACAACTGATATCAGTTAACATGGAAACATTCCTTAATCAATTCAATAATATTATGTAAGTTGAAGATACTCTCAGTATCGTATTGGTGTAAGACAACCACTCAGAATTGAAACTTTGCCTGAAATGGCTTTAGCTGTGTTTGGTAACCCTCTCACACAACTGATATCAGTTAACATGGAAACATTCCTTAATCAATTCAATAATATTATGTAAGTTGAAGGAAGATACTCTCAGTATCGTATTGGTGTAAGACAACCACTCAGAATTGAAACATTGCCTGAAATGGCTTTAGCTGTGTTTGGTAACCCTCTCACACAACTGATATCAGTTAACATGGAAACATTCCTTAATCAATTCAATAATATTATGTAAGTTGAAGATACTCTCAGTATCGTATTGGTGTAAGACAATCACTCAGAATTGAAACTTTGCCTGAAATGGCTTTAGCTGTGTTTGGTAACCCTCTCACACAACTGATATCAGTTAACATGGAAACATTCCTTAATCAATTCAATAATATTATGTAAGTTGAAGATACTCTCAGTATCGTATTGGTGTAAGACAACCACTCAGAATTGAAACTTTGCCTGAAATGGCTTTAGCTGTGTTTGGTAACCCTCTCACACAACTGATATCAGTTAACATGGAAACATTTCTTAATCAATTCAATAATATTATGTAAGTTGAAGGAAGATACTCTCAGTATCGTATTGGTGTAAGACAACCACTCAGAATTGAAACTTTGCCTGAAATGGCTTTAGCTGTGTTTGGTAACCCTCTCACACAACTGATATCAGTTAACATGGAAACATTCCTTAATCAATTCAATAATATTATGTAAGTTGAAGGAAGATACTCTCAGTATCGTATTGGTGTAAGACAACCACTCAGAATTGAAACTTTGCCTGAAATGGCTTTAGCTGTGTTTGGTAACCCTCTCACACAACTGATATCAGTTAACATGGAAACATTCCTTAATCAATTCAATAATATTATGTAAGTTGAAGATACTCTCAGTATCGTATTGGTGTAAGACAACCACTCAGAATTGAAACTTTGCCTGAAATGGCTTTAGCTGTGTTTGGTAACCCTCTCACACAACTGATATCAGTTAACATGGAAACATTCCTTAATCAATTCAATAATATTATGTAAGTTGAAGGAAGATACTCTCAGTATCGTATTGGTGTAAGACAACCACTCAGAATTGAAACATTGCCTGAAATGGCTTTAGCTGTGTTTGGTAACCCTCTCACACAACTGATATCAGTTAACATGGAAACATTCCTTAATCAATTCAATAATATTATGTAAGTTGAAGATACTCTCAGTATCGTATTGGTGTAAGACAATCACTCAGAATTGAAACTTTGCCTGAAATGGCTTTAGCTGTGTTTGGTAACCCTCTCACACAACTGATATCAGTTAACATGGAAACATTCCTTAATCAATTCAATAATATTATGTAAGTTGAAGATACTCTCAGTATCGTATTGGTGTAAGACAACCACTCAGAATTGAAACTTTGCCTGAAATGGCTTTAGCTGTGTTTGGTAACCCTCTCACACAACTGATATCAGTTAACATGGAAACATTTCTTAATCAATTCAATAATATTATGTAAGTTGAAGGAAGATACTCTCAGTATCGTATTGGTGTAAGACAACCACTCAGAATTGAAACTTTGCCTGAAATGGCTTTAGCTGTGTTTGGTAACCCTCTCACACAACTGATATCAGTTAACATGGAAACATTCCTTAATCAATTCAATAATATTATGTAAGTTGAAGATACTCTCAGTATCGTATTGGTGTAAGACAACCACTCAGAATTGAAACTTTGCCTGAAATGGCTTTAGCTGTGTTTGGTAACCCTCTCACACAACTGATATCAGTTAACATGGAAACATTCCTTAATCAATTCAATAATATTATGTAAGTTGAAGATACTCTCAGTATCGTATTGGTGTAAGACAACCACTCAGAATTGAAACTTTGCCTGAAATGGCTTTAGCTGTGTTTGGTAACCCTCTCACACAACTGATATCAGTTAACATGGAAACATTCCTTAATCAATTCAATAATATTATGTAAGTTGAAGATACTCTCAGTATCGTATTGGTGTAAGACAACCACTCAGAATTGAAACTTTGCCTGAAATGGCTTTAGCTGTGTTTGGTAACCCTCTCACACAACTGATATCAGTTAACATGGAAACATTCCTTAATCAATTCAATAATATTATGTAAGTTGAAGGAAGATACTCTCAGTATCGTATTGGTGTAAGACAACCACTCAGAATTGAAACTTTGCCTGAAATGGCTTTAGCTGTGTTTGGTAACCCTCTCACACAACTGATATCAGTTAACATGGAAACATTCCTTAATCAATTCAATAATATTATGTAAGTTGAAGATACTCTCAGTATCGTATTGGTGTAAGACAATCACTCAGAATTGAAACTTTGCCTGAAATGGCTTTAGCTGTGTTTGGTAACCCTCTCACACAACTGATATCAGTTAACATGGAAACATTCCTTAATCAATTCAATAATATTATGTAAGTTGAAGATACTCTCAGTATCGTATTGGTGTAAGACAACCACTCAGAATTGAAACTTTGCCTGAAATGGCTTTAGCTGTGTTTGGTAACCCTCTCACACAACTGATATCAGTTAACATGGAAACATTTCTTAATCAATTCAATAATATTATGTAAGTTGAAGGAAGATACTCTCAGTATCGTATTGGTGTAAGACAACCACTCAGAATTGAAACTTTGCCTGAAATGGCTTTAGCTGTGTTTGGTAACCCTCTCACACAACTGATATCAGTTAACATGGAAACATTCCTTAATCAATTCAATAATATTATGTAAGTTGAAGATACTCTCAGTATCGTATTGGTGTAAGACAACCACTCAGAATTGAAACTTTGCCTGAAATGGCTTTAGCTGTGTTTGGTAACCCTCTCACACAACTGATATCAGTTAACATGGAAACATTCCTTAATCAATTCAATAATATTATGTAAGTTGAAGGAAGATACTCTCAGTATCGTATTGGTGTAAGACAACCACTCAGAATTGAAACTTTGCCTGAAATGGCTTTAGCTGTGTTTGGTTACCCTCTCACACAACTGATATCAGTTAACATGGAAACATTCCTTAATCAATTCAATAATATTATGTAAGTTGAAGGAAGATACTCTCAGTATCGTATTGGTGTAAGACAACCACTCAGAATTGAAACTTTGCCTGAAATGGCTTTAGCTGTGTTTGGTTACCCTCTCACACAACTGATATCAGTTAACATGGAAACATTCCTTAATCAATTCAATAATATTATGTAAGTTGAAGGAAGATACTCTCAGTATCGTATTGGTGTAAGACAACCACTCAGAATTGAAACTTTGCCTGAAATGGCTTTAGCTGTGTTTGGTAACCCTCTCACACAACTGATATCAGTTAACATGGAAACATTCCTTAATCAATTCAATAATATTATGTAAGTTGAAGGAAGATACTCTCAGTATCGTATTGGTGTAAGACAACCACTCAGAATTGAAACTTTGCCTGAAATGGCTTTAGCTGTGTTTGGTAACCCTCTCACACAACTGATATCAGTTAACATGGAAACATTCCTTAATCAATTCAATAATATTATGTAAGTTGAAGATACTCTCAGTATCGTATTGGTGTAAGACAACCACTCAGAATTGAAACTTTGCCTGAAATGGCTTTAGCTGTGTTTGGTAACCCTCTCACACAACTGATATCAGTTAACATGGAAACATTCCTTAATCAATTCAATAATATTATGTAAGTTGAAGATACTCTCAGTATCGTATTGGTGTAAGACAACCACTCAGAATTGAAACTTTGCCTGAAATGGCTTTAGCTGTGTTTGGTAACCCTCTCACACAACTGATATCAGTTAACATGGAAACATTCCTTAATCAATTCAATAATATTATGTAAGTTGAAGATACTCTCAGTATCGTATTGGTGTAAGACAACCACTCAGAATTGAAACTTTGCCTGAAATGGCTTTAGCTGTGTTTGGTAACCCTCTCACACAACTGATATCAGTTAACATGGAAACATTCCTTAATCAATTCAATAATATTATGTAAGTTGAAGGAAGATACTCTCAGTATCGTATTGGTGTAAGACAACCACTCAGAATTGAAACTTTGCCTGAAATGGCTTTAGCTGTGTTTGGTTACCCTCTCACACAACTGATATCAGTTAACATGGAAACATTCCTTAATCAATTCAATAATATTATGTAAGTTGAAGGAAGATACTCTCAGTATCGTATTGGTGTAAGACAACCACTCAGAATTGAAACTTTGCCTGAAATGGCTTTAGCTGTGTTTGGTAACCCTCTCACACAACTGATATCAGTTAACATGGAAACATTCCTTAATCAATTCAATAATATTATGTAAGTTGAAGATACTCTCAGTATCGTATTGGTGTAAGACAACCACTCAGAATTGAAACTTTGCCTGAAATGGCTTTAGCTGTGTTTGGTAACCCTCTCACACAACTGATATCAGTTAACATGGAAACATTCCTTAATCAATTCAATAATATTATGTAAGTTGAAGATACTCTCAGTATCGTATTGGTGTAAGACAACCACTCAGAATTGAAACTTTGCCTGAAATGGCTTTAGCTGTGTTTGGTAACCCTCTCACACAACTGATATCAGTTAACATGGAAACATTCCTTAATCAATTCAATAATATTATGTAAGTTGAAGGAAGATACTCTCAGTATCGTATTGGTGTAAGACAACCACTCAGAATTGAAACTTTGCCTGAAATGGCTTTAGCTGTGTTTGGTAACCCTCTCACACAACTGATATCAGTTAACATGGAAACATTCCTTAATCAATTCAATAATATTATGTAAGTTGAAGGAAGATACTCTCAGTATCGTATTGGTGTAAGACAACCACTCAGAATTGAAACTTTGCCTGAAATGGCTTTAGCTGTGTTTGGTAACCCTCTCACACAACTGATATCAGTTAACATGGAAACATTCCTTAATCAATTCAATAATATTATGTAAGTTGAAGATACTCTCAGTATCGTATTGGTGTAAGACAACCACTCAGAATTGAAACTTTGCCTGAAATGGCTTTAGCTGTGTTTGGTAACCCTCTCACACAACTGATATCAGTTAACATGGAAACATTCCTTAATCAATTCAATAATATTATGTAAGTTGAAGGAAGATACTCTCAGTATCGTATTGGTGTAAGACAACCACTCAGAATTGGAACTTTGCCTGAAATGGCTTTAGCTGTGTTTGGTAACCCTCTCACACAACTGATATCAGTTAACATGGAAACATTCCTTAATCAATTCAATAATATTATGTAAGTTGAAGGAAGATACTCTCAGTATCGTATTGGTGTAAGACAACCACTCAGAATTGAAACTTTGCCTGAAATGGCTTTAGCTGTGTTTGGTAACCCTCTCACACAACTGATATCAGTTAACATGGAAACATTCCTTAATCAATTCAATAATATTATGTAAGTTGAAGATACTCTCAGTATCGTATTGGTGTAAGACAACCACTCAGAATTGAAACTTTGCCTGAAATGGCTTTAGCTGTGTTTGGTAACCCTCTCACACAACTGATATCAGTTAACATGGAAACATTCCTTAATCAATTCAATAATATTACGTAAGTTGAAGGAAGATACTCTCAGTATCGTATTGGTGTAAGACAACCACTCAGAATTGAAACTTTGCCTGAAATGGCTTTAGCTGTGTTTGGTAACCCTCTCACACAACTGATATCAGTTAACATGGAAACATTCCTTAATAAATTCAATAATATTATGTAAGTTGAAGGAAGATACTCTCAGTATCGTATTGGTGTAAGACAACCACTCAGAATTGAAACTTTGCCTGAAATGGCTTTAGCTGTGTTTGGTAACCCTCTCACACAACTGATATCAGTTAACATGGAAACATTCCTTAATCAATTCAATAATATTATGTAAGCTGAAGGAAGATACTCTCAGTATCGTATTGGTGTAAGACAACCACTCAGAATTGAAACTTTGCCTGAAATGGCTTTAGCTGTGTTTGGTAACCCTCTCACACAACTGATATCAGTTAACATGGAAACATTCCTTAATCAATTCAATAATATTATGTAAGTTGAAGATACTCTCAGTATCGTATTGGTGTAAGACAACCACTCAGAATTGAAACTTTGCCTGAAATGGCTTTAGCTGTGTTTGGTAACCCTCTCACACAACTGATATCAGTTAACATGGAAACATTCCTTAATCAATTCAATAATATTACGTAAGTTGAAGGAAGATACTCTCAGTATCGTATTGGTGTAAGACAACCACTCAGAATTGAAACTTTGCCTGAAATGGCTTTAGCTGTGTTTGGTAACCCTCTCACACAACTGATATCAGTTAACATGGAAACATTCCTTAATCAATTCAATAATATTATGTAAGTTGAAGGAAGATACTCTCAGTATCGTATTGGTGTAAGACAACCACTCAGAATTGAAACTTTGCCTGAAATGGCTTTAGCTGTGTTTGGTAACCCTCTCACACAACTGATATCAGTTAACATGGAAACATTCCTTAATCAATTCAATAATATTACGTAAGTTGAAGGAAGATACTCTCAGTATCGTATTGGTGTAAGACAACCACTCAGAATTGAAACTTTGCCTGAAATGGCTTTAGCTGTGTTTGGTAACCCTCTCACACAACTGATATCAGTTAACATGGAAACATTCCTTAATCAATTCAATAATATTATGTAAGTTGAAGATACTCTCAGTATCGTATTGGTGTAAGACAACCACTCAGAATTGAAACTTTGCCTGAAATGGCTTTAGCTGTGTTTGGTAACCCTCTCACACAACTGATATCAGTTAACATGGAAACATTCCTTAATCAATTCAATAATATTACGTAAGTTGAAGGAAGATACTCTCAGTATCGTATTGGTGTAAGACAACCACTCAGAATTGAAACTTTGCCTGAAATGGCTTTAGCTGTGTTTGGTAACCCTCTCACACAACTGATATCAGTTAACATGGAAACATTCCTTAATCAATTCAATAATATTATGTAAGTTGAAGGAAGATACTCTCAGTATCGTATTGGTGTAAGACAACCACTCAGAATTGAAACTTTGCCTGAAATGGCTTTAGCTGTGTTTGGTAACCCTCTCACACAACTGATATCAGTTAACATGGAAACATTCCTTAATCAATTCAATAATATTATGTAAGCTGAAGGAAGATACTCTCAGTATCGTATTGGTGTAAGACAACCACTCAGAATTGAAACTTTGCCTGAAATGGCTTTAGCTGTGTTTGGTAACCCTCTCACACAACTGATATCAGTTAACATGGAAACATTCCTTAATCAATTCAATAATATTATGTAAGTTGAAGGAAGATACTCTCAGTATCGTATTGGTGTAAGACAACCACTCAGAATTGAAACTTTGCCTGAAATGGCTTTAGCTGTGTTTGGTAACCCTCTCACACAACTGATATCAGTTAACATGGAAACATTCCTTAATCAATTCAATAATATTATGTAAGTTGAAGGAAGATACTCTCAGTATCGTATTGGTGTAAGACAACCACTCAGAATTGAAACTTTGCCTGAAATGGCTTTAGCTGTGTTTTGTTACCCTCTCACACAACTGATATCAGTTAACATGGAAACATTCCTTAATCAATTCAATAATATTATGTAAGTTGAAGGAAGATACTCTCAGTATCGTATTGGTGTAAGACAACCACTCAGAATTGAAACTTTGCCTGAAATGGCTTTAGCTGTGTTTGGTAACCCTCTCACACAACTGATATCAGTTAACATGGAAACATTCCTTAATCAATTCAATAATATTATGTAAGTTGAAGGAAGATACTCTCAGTATCGTATTGGTGTAAGACAACCACTCAGAATTGAAACTTTGCCTGAAATGGCTTTAGCTGTGTTTGGTAACCCTCTCACACAACTGATATCAGTTAACATGGAAACATTCCTTAATCAATTCAATAATATTATGTAAGTTGAAGGAAGATACTCTCAGTATCGTATTGGTGTAAGACAACCACTCAGAATTGAAACTTTGCCTGAAATGGCTTTAGCTGTGTTTGGTAACCCTCTCACACAACTGATATCAGTTAACATGGAAACATTCCTTAATCAATTCAATAATATTATGTAAGTTGAAGATACTCTCAGTATCGTATTGGTGTAAGACAACCACTCAGAATTGAAACTTTGCCTGAAATGGCTTTAGCTGTGTTTGGTAACCCTCTCACACAACTGATATCAGTTAACATGGAAACATTCCTTAATCAATTCAATAATATTATGTAAGTTGAAGGAAGATACTCTCAGTATCGTATTGGTGTAAGACAACCACTCAGAATTGAAACTTTGCCTGAAATGGCTTTAGCTGTGTTTGGTAACCCTCTCACACAACTGATATCAGTTAACATGGAAACATTCCTTAATCAATTCAATAATATTATGTAAGTTGAAGATACTCTCAGTATCGTATTGGTGTAAGACAACCACTCAGAATTGAAACTTTGCCTGAAATGGCTTTAGCTGTGTTTGGTAACCCTCTGACACAACTGATATCAGTTAACATGGAAACATTCCTTAATCAATTCAATAATATTATGTAAGTTGAAGATACTCTCAGTATCGTATTGGTGTAAGACAACCACTCAGAATTGAAACTTTGCCTGAAATGGCTTTAGCTGTGTTTGGTAACCCTCTCACACAACTGATATCAGTTAACATGGAAACATTCCTTAATCAATTCAATAATATTATGTAAGTTGAAGGAAGATACTCTCAGTATCGTATTGGTGTAAGACAACCACTCAGAATTGAAACTTTGCCTGAAATGGCTTTAGCTGTGTTTGGTAACCCTCTCACACAACTGATATCAGTTAACATGGAAACATTCCTTAATCAATTCAATAATATTATGTAAGTTGAAGATACTCTCAGTATCGTATTGGTGTAAGACAACCACTCAGAATTGAAACTTTGCCTGAAATGGCTTTAGCTGTGTTTGGTAACCCTCTCACACAACTGATATCAGTTAACATGGAAACATTCCTTAATCAATTCAATAATATTATGTAAGTTGAAGATACTCTCAGTATCGTATTGGTGTAAGACAACCACTCAGAATTGAAACTTTGCCTGAAATGGCTTTAGCTGTGTTTGGTAACCCTCTCACACAACTGATATCAGTTAACATGGAAACATTCCTTAATCAATTCAATAATATTATGTAAGTTGAAGATACTCTCAGTATCGTATTGGTGTAAGACAACCACTCAGAATTGAAACTTTGCCTGAAATGGCTTTAGCTGTGTTTGGTAACCCTCTCACACAACTGATATCAGTTAACATGGAAACATTCCTTAATCAATTCAATAATATTATGTAAGTTGAAGATACTCTCAGTATCGTATTGGTGTAAGACAACCACTCAGAATTGAAACTTTGCCTGAAATGGCTTTAGCTGTGTTTGGTAACCCTCTCACACAACTGATATCAGTTAACATGGAAACATTCCTTAATCAATTCAATAATATTATGTAAGTTGAAGGAAGATACTCTCAGTATCGTATTGGTGTAAGACAACCACTCAGAATTGAAACTTTGCCTGAAATGGCTTTAGCTGTGTTTGGTAACCCTCTCACACAACTGATATCAGTTAACATGGAAACATTCCTTAATCAATTCAATAATATTATGTAAGTTGAAGGAAGATACTCTCAGTATCGTATTGGTGTAAGACAACCACTCAGAATTGAAACTTTGCCTGAAATGGCTTTAGCTGTGTTTGGTAACCCTCTCACACAACTGATATCAGTTAACATGGAAACATTCCTTAATCAATTCAATAATATTATGTAAGTTGAAGGAAGATACTCTCAGTATCGTATTGGTGTAAGACAACCACTCAGAATTGAAACTTTGCCTGAAATGGCTTTAGCTGTGTTTGGTAACCCTCTCACACAACTGATATCAGTTAACATGGAAACATTCCTTAATCAATTCAATAATATTATGTAAGTTGAAGGAAGATACTCTCAGTATCGTATTGGTGTAAGACAACCACTCAGAATTGAAACTTTGCCTGAAATGGCTTTAGCTGTGTTTGGTAACCCTCTCACACAACTGATATCAGTTAACATGGAAACATTCCTTAATCAATTCAATAATATTATGTAAGTTGAAGATACTCTCAGTATCGTATTGGTGTAAGACAACCACTCAGAATTGAAACTTTGCCTGAAATGGCTTTAGCTGTGTTTGGTAACCCTCTCACACAACTGATATCAGTTAACATGGAAACATTCCTTAATCAATTCAATAATATTATGTAAGTTGAAGGAAGATACTCTCAGTATCGTTTTGGTGTAAGACAACCACTCAGAATTGAAACTGTGACTGAAATGGCTTTAGCTGTGTTTGGTAACCCTCTCACACAACTGATATCAGTTAACATGGAAACATTCCTTAATCAATTCAATAATATTATGTAAGTTGAAGATACTCTCAGTATCGTATTGGTGTAAGACAACCACTCAGAATTGAAACTTTGCCTGAAATGGCTTTAGCTGTGTTTGGTAACCCTCTCACACAACTGATATCAGTTAACATGGAAACATTCCTTAATCAATTCAATAATATTATGTAAGTTGAAGGAAGATACTCTCAGTATCGTATTGGTGTAAGACAACCACTCAGAATTGAAACTTTGCCTGAAATGGCTTTAGCTGTGTTTGGTTACCCTCTCACACAACTGATATCAGTTAACATGGAAACATTCCTTAATCAATTCAATAATATTATGTAAGTTGAAGGAAGATACTCTCAGTATCGTATTGGTGTAAGACAACCACTCAGAATTGAAACTTTGCCTGAAATGGCTTTAGCTGTGTTTGGTAACCCTCTCACACAACTGATATCAGTTAACATGGAAACATTCCTTAATCAATTCAATAATATTATGTAAGTTGAAGATACTCTCAGTATCGTATTGGTGTAAGACAACCACTCAGAATTGAAACTTTGCCTGAAATGGCTTTAGCTGTGTTTGGTAACCCTCTCACACAACTGATATCAGTTAACATGGAAACATTCCTTAATCAATTCAATAATATTATGTAAGTTGAAGGAAGATACTCTCAGTATCGTATTGGTGTAAGACAACCACTCAGAATTGAAACTTTGCCTGAAATGGCTTTAGCTGTGTTTGGTAACCCTCTCACACAACTGATATCAGTTAACATGGAAACATTCCTTAATCAATTCAATAATATTATGTAAGTTGAAGGAAGATACTCTCAGTATCGTATTGGTGTAAGACAACCACTCAGAATTGAAACTTTGCCTGAAATGGCTTTAGCTGTGTTTGGTAACCCTCTCACACAACTGATATCAGTTAACATGGAAACATTCCTTAATCAATTCAATAATATTATGTTAGTTGAAGGAAGATACTCTCAGTATCGTATTGGTGTAAGACAACCACTCAGAATTGAAACTTTGCCTGAAATGGCTTTAGCTGTGTTTGGTAACCCTCTCACACAACTGATATCAGTTAACATGGAAACATTCCTTAATCAATTCAATAATATTATGTAAGTTGAAGATACTCTCAGTATCGTATTGGTGTAAGACAACCACTCAGAATTGAAACTTTGCCTGAAATGGCTTTAGCTGTGTTTGGTAACCCTCTCACACAACTGATATCAGTTAACATGGAAACATTCCTTAATCAATTCAATAATATTATGTAAGTTGAAGGAAGATACTCTCAGTATCGTATTGGTGTAAGACAACCACTCAGAATTGAAACTTTGCCTGAAATGGCTTTAGCTGTGTTTGGTAACCCTCTCACACAACTGATATCAGTTAACATGGAAACATTTCTTAATCAATTCAATAATATTATGTAAGTTGAAGATACTCTCAGTATCGTATTGGTGTAAGACAACCACTCAGAATTGAAACTTTGCCTGAAATGGCTTTAGCTGTGTTTGGTAACCCTCTCACACAACTGATATCAGTTAACATGGAAACATTCCTTAATCAATTCAATAATATTATGTAAGTTGAAGATACTCTCAGTATCGTATTGGTGTAAGACAACCACTCAGAATTGAAACTTTGCCTGAAATGGCTTTAGCTGTGTTTGGTAACCCTCTCACACAACTGATATCAGTTAACATGGAAACATTCCTTAATCAATTCAATAATATTATGTAAGTTGAAGATACTCTCAGTATCGTATTGGTGTAAGACAACCACTCAGAATTGAAACTTTGCCTGAAATGGCTTTAGCTGTGTTTGGTAACCCTCTCACACAACTGATATCAGTTAACATGGAAACATTCCTTAATCAATTCAATAATATTATGTAAGTTGAAGGAAGATACTCTCAGTATCGTATTGGTGTAAGACAACCACTCAGAATTGAAACTTTGCCTGAAATGGCTTTAGCTGTGTTTGGTAACCCTCTCACACAACTGATATCAGTTAACATGGAAACATTCCTTAATCAATTCAATAATATTATGTAAGTTGAAGATACTCTCAGTATCGTATTGGTGTAAGACAACCACTCAGAATTGAAACTTTGCCTGAAATGGCTTTAGCTGTGTTTGGTAACCCTCTCACACAACTGATATCAGTTAACATGGAAACATTCCTTAATCAATTCAATAATATTATGTAAGTTGAAGATACTCTCAGTATCGTATTGGTGTAAGACAACCACTCAGAATTGAAACTTTGCCTGAAATGGCTTTAGCTGTGTTTGGTAACCCTCTCACACAACTGATATCAGTTAACATGGAAACATTCCTTAATCAATTCAATAATATTATGTAAGTTGAAGATACTCTCAGTATCGTATTGGTGTAAGACAACCACTCAGAATTGAAACTTTGCCTGAAATGGCTTTAGCTGTGTTTGGTAACCCTCTCACACAACTGATATCAGTTAACATGGAAACATTCCTTAATCAATTCAATAATATTATGTAAGTTGAAGATACTCTCAGTATCGTATTGGTGTAAGACAACCACTCAGAATTGAAACTTTGCCTGAAATGGCTTTAGCTGTGTTTGGTAACCCTCTCACACAACTGATATCAGTTAACATGGAAACATTCCTTAATCAATTCAATAATATTATGTAAGTTGAAGGAAGATACTCTCAGTATCGTATTGGTGTAAGACAACCACTCAGAATTGAAACTTTGCCTGAAATGGCTTTAGCTGTGTTTGGTAACCCTCTCACACAACTGATATCAGTTAACATGGAAACATTCCTTAATCAATTCAATAATATTATGTAAGTTGAAGGAAGATACTCTCAGTATCGTATTGGTGTAAGACAACCACTCAGAATTGAAACTTTGCCTGAAATGGCTTTAGCTGTGTTTGGTAACCCTCTCACACAACTGATATCAGTTAACATGGAAACATTCCTTAATCAATTCAATAATATTATGTAAGTTGAAGATACTCTCAGTATCGTATTGGTGTAAGACAACCACTCAGAATTGAAACTTTGCCTGAAATGGCTTTAGCTGTGTTTGGTAACCCTCTCACACAACTGATATCAGTTAACATGGAAACATTCCTTAATCAATTCAATAATATTATGTAAGTTGAAGGAAGATACTCTCAGTATCGTATTGGTGTAAGACAACCACCTAGAATTGAAACTTTGCCTGAAATGGCTTTAGCTGTGTTTGGTAACCCTCTCACACAACTGATATCAGTTAACATGGAAACATTCCTTAATCAATTCAATAATATTATGTAAGTTGAAGATACTCTCAGTATCGTATTGGTGTAAGACAACCACTCAGAATTGAAACTTTGCCTGAAATGGCTTTAGCTGTGTTTGGTAACCCTCTCACACAACTGATATCAGTTAACATGGAAACATTCCTTAATCAATTCAATAATATTATGTAAGTTGAAGATACTCTCAGTATCGTATTGGTGTAAGACAACCACTCAGAATTGAAACTTTGCCTGAAATGGCTTTAGCTGTGTTTGGTAACCCTCTCACACAACTGATATCAGTTAACATGGAAACATTCCTTAATCAATTCAATAATATTATGTAAGTTGAAGATACTCTCAGTATCGTATTGGTGTAAGACAACCACTCAGAATTGAAACTTTGCCTGAAATGGCTTTAGCTGTGTTTGGTAACCCTCTCACACAACTGATATCAGTTAACATGGAAACATTCCTTAATCAATTCAATAATATTATGTAAGTTGAAGGAAGATACTCTCAGTATCGTATTGGTGTAAGACAACCACTCAGAATTGAAACTTTGCCTGAAATGGCTTTAGCTGTGTTTGGTAACCCTCTCACACAACTGATATCAGTTAACATGGAAACATTCCTTAATCAATTCAATAATATTATGTAAGTTGAAGGAAGATACTCTCAGTATCGTATTGGTGTAAGACAACCACTCAGAATTGAAACTTTGCCTGAAATGGCTTTAGCTGTGTTTGGTAACCCTCTCACACAACTGATATCAGTTAACATGGAAACATTCCTTAATCAATTCAATAATATTATGTAAGTTGAAGATACTCTCAGTATCGTATTGGTGTAAGACAACCACTCAGAATTGAAACTTTGCCTGAAATGGCTTTAGCTGTGTTTGGTAACCCTCTCACACAACTGATATCAGTTAACATGGAAACATTCCTTAATCAATTCAATAATATTATGTAAGTTGAAGGAAGATACTCTCAGTATCGTATTGGTGTAAGACAACCACTCAGAATTGAAACTTTGCCTGAAATGGCTTTAGCTGTGTTTGGTAACCCTCTCACACAACTGATATCAGTTAACATGGAAACATTCCTTAATCAATTCAATAATATAATGTAAGTTGAAGATACTCTCAGTATCGTATTGGTGTAAGACAACCACTCAGAATTGAAACTTTGCCTGAAATGGCTTTAGCTGTGTTTGGTAACCCTCTCACACAACTGATATCAGTTAACATGGAAACATTCCTTAATCAATTCAATAATATTATGTAAGTTGAAGAAACTCTCAGTATCGTATTGGTGTAAGACAACCACTCAGAATTGAAACTTTGCCTGAAATGGCTTTAGCTGTGTTTGGTAACCCTCTCACACAACTGATATCAGTTAACATGGAAACATTCCTTAATCAATTCAATAATATTATGTAAGTTGAAGGAAGATACTCTCAGTATCGTATTGGTGTAAGACAACCACTCAGAATTGAAACTTTGCCTGAAATGGCTTTAGCTGTGTTTGGTTACCCTCTCACACAACTGATATCAGTTAACATGGAAACATTCCTTAATCAATTCAATAATATTATGTAAGTTGAAGGAAGATACTCTCAGTATCGTATTGGTGTAAGACAACCACTCAGAATTGAAACTTTGCCTGAAATGGCTTTAGCTGTGTTTGGTAACCCTCTCACACAACTGATATCAGTTAACATGGAAACATTCCTTAATCAATTCAATAATATTATGTAAGTTGAAGATACTCTCAGTATCGTATTGGTGTAAGACAACCACTCAGAATTGAAACTTTGCCTGAAATGGCTTTAGCTGTGTTTGGTAACCCTCTCACACAACTGATATCAGTTAACATGGAAACATTCCTTAATCAATTCAATAATATTATGTAAGTTGAAGATACTCTCAGTATCGTATTGGTGTAAGACAACCACTCAGAATTGAAACTTTGCCTGAAATGGCTTTAGCTGTGTTTGGTAACCCTCTCACACAACTGATATCAGTTAACATGGAAACATTCCTTAATCAATTCAATAATATTATGTAAGTTGAAGGAAGATACTCTCAGTATCGTATTGGTGTAAGACAACCACTCAGAATTGAAACTTTGCCTGAAATGGCTTTAGCTGTGTTTGGTAACCCTCTCACACAACTGATATCAGTTAACATGGAAACATTCCTTAATCAATTCAATAATATTATGTAAGTTGAAGGAAGATACTCTCAGTATCGTATTGGTGTAAGACAACCACTCAGAATTGAAACTTTGCCTGAAATGGCTTTAGCTGTGTTTGGTAACCCTCTCACACAACTGATATCAGTTAACATGGAAACATTCCTTAATCAATTCAATAATATTATGTAAGTTGAAGATACTCTCAGTATCGTATTGGTGTAAGACAACCACTCAGAATTGAAACTTTGCCTGAAATGGCTTTAGCTGTGTTTGGTAACCCTCTCACACAACTGATATCAGTTAACATGGAAACATTCCTTAATCAATTCAATAATATTATGTAAGTTGAAGGAAGATACTCTCAGTATCGTATTGGTGTAAGACAACCACTCAGAATTGAAACTTTGCCTGAAATGGCTTTAGCTGTGTTTGGTAACCCTCTCACACAACTGATATCAGTTAACATGGAAACATTCCTTAATCAATTCAATAATATTATGTAAGTTGAAGGAAGATACTCTCAGTATCGTATTGGTGTAAGACAACCACTCAGAATTGAAACTTTGCCTGAAATGGCTTTAGCTGTGTTTGGTAACCCTCTCACACAACTGATATCAGTTAACATGGAAACATTCCTTAATCAATTCAATAATATTATGTAAGTTGAAGATACTCTCAGTATCGTATTGGTGTAAGACAACCACTCAGAATTGAAACTTTGCCTGAAATGGCTTTAGCTGTGTTTGGTAACCCTCTCACACAACTGATATCAGTTAACATGGAAACATTCCTTAATCAATTCAATAATATTACGTAAGTTGAAGGAAGATACTCTCAGTATCGTATTGGTGTAAGACAACCACTCAGAATTGAAACTTTGCCTGAAATGGCTTTAGCTGTGTTTGGTAACCCTCTCACACAACTGATATCAGTTAACATGGAAACATTCCTTAATAAATTCAATAATATTATGTAAGTTGAAGGAAGATACTCTCAGTATCGTATTGGTGTAAGACAACCACTCAGAATTGAAACTTTGCCTGAAATGGCTTTAGCTGTGTTTGGTAACCCTCTCACACAACTGATATCAGTTAACATGGAAACATTCCTTAATCAATTCAATAATATTATGTAAGCTGAAGGAAGATACTCTCAGTATCGTATTGGTGTAAGACAACCACTCAGAATTGAAACTTTGCCTGAAATGGCTTTAGCTGTGTTTGGTAACCCTCTCACACAACTGATATCAGTTAACATGGAAACATTCCTTAATCAATTCAATAATATTATGTAAGTTGAAGATACTCTCAGTATCGTATTGGTGTAAGACAACCACTCAGAATTGAAACTTTGCCTGAAATGGCTTTAGCTGTGTTTGGTAACCCTCTCACACAACTGATATCAGTTAACATGGAAACATTCCTTAATCAATTCAATAATATTACGTAAGTTGAAGGAAGATACTCTCAGTATCGTATTGGTGTAAGACAACCACTCAGAATTGAAACTTTGCCTGAAATGGCTTTAGCTGTGTTTGGTAACCCTCTCACACAACTGATATCAGTTAACATGGAAACATTCCTTAATCAATTCAATAATATTATGTAAGTTGAAGGAAGATACTCTCAGTATCGTATTGGTGTAAGACAACCACTCAGAATTGAAACTTTGCCTGAAATGGCTTTAGCTGTGTTTGGTAACCCTCTCACACAACTGATATCAGTTAACATGGAAACATTCCTTAATCAATTCAATAATATTACGTAAGTTGAAGGAAGATACTCTCAGTATCGTATTGGTGTAAGACAACCACTCAGAATTGAAACTTTGCCTGAAATGGCTTTAGCTGTGTTTGGTAACCCTCTCACACAACTGATATCAGTTAACATGGAAACATTCCTTAATCAATTCAATAATATTATGTAAGTTGAAGATACTCTCAGTATCGTATTGGTGTAAGACAACCACTCAGAATTGAAACTTTGCCTGAAATGGCTTTAGCTGTGTTTGGTAACCCTCTCACACAACTGATATCAGTTAACATGGAAACATTCCTTAATCAATTCAATAATATTACGTAAGTTGAAGGAAGATACTCTCAGTATCGTATTGGTGTAAGACAACCACTCAGAATTGAAACTTTGCCTGAAATGGCTTTAGCTGTGTTTGGTAACCCTCTCACACAACTGATATCAGTTAACATGGAAACATTCCTTAATCAATTCAATAATATTATGTAAGTTGAAGGAAGATACTCTCAGTATCGTATTGGTGTAAGACAACCACTCAGAATTGAAACTTTGCCTGAAATGGCTTTAGCTGTGTTTGGTAACCCTCTCACACAACTGATATCAGTTAACATGGAAACATTCCTTAATCAATTCAATAATATTATGTAAGCTGAAGGAAGATACTCTCAGTATCGTATTGGTGTAAGACAACCACTCAGAATTGAAACTTTGCCTGAAATGGCTTTAGCTGTGTTTGGTAACCCTCTCACACAACTGATATCAGTTAACATGGAAACATTCCTTAATCAATTCAATAATATTATGTAAGTTGAAGGAAGATACTCTCAGTATCGTATTGGTGTAAGACAACCACTCAGAATTGAAACTTTGCCTGAAATGGCTTTAGCTGTGTTTGGTAACCCTCTCACACAACTGATATCAGTTAACATGGAAACATTCCTTAATCAATTCAATAATATTATGTAAGTTGAAGGAAGATACTCTCAGTATCGTATTGGTGTAAGACAACCACTCAGAATTGAAACTTTGCCTGAAATGGCTTTAGCTGTGTTTTGTTACCCTCTCACACAACTGATATCAGTTAACATGGAAACATTCCTTAATCAATTCAATAATATTATGTAAGTTGAAGGAAGATACTCTCAGTATCGTATTGGTGTAAGACAACCACTCAGAATTGAAACTTTGCCTGAAATGGCTTTAGCTGTGTTTGGTAACCCTCTCACACAACTGATATCAGTTAACATGGAAACATTCCTTAATCAATTCAATAATATTATGTAAGTTGAAGGAAGATACTCTCAGTATCGTATTGGTGTAAGACAACCACTCAGAATTGAAACTTTGCCTGAAATGGCTTTAGCTGTGTTTGGTAACCCTCTCACACAACTGATATCAGTTAACATGGAAACATTCCTTAATCAATTCAATAATATTATGTAAGTTGAAGGAAGATACTCTCAGTATCGTATTGGTGTAAGACAACCACTCAGAATTGAAACTTTGCCTGAAATGGCTTTAGCTGTGTTTGGTAACCCTCTCACACAACTGATATCAGTTAACATGGAAACATTCCTTAATCAATTCAATAATATTATGTAAGTTGAAGATACTCTCAGTATCGTATTGGTGTAAGACAACCACTCAGAATTGAAACTTTGCCTGAAATGGCTTTAGCTGTGTTTGGTAACCCTCTCACACAACTGATATCAGTTAACATGGAAACATTCCTTAATCAATTCAATAATATTATGTAAGTTGAAGGAAGATACTCTCAGTATCGTATTGGTGTAAGACAACCACTCAGAATTGAAACTTTGCCTGAAATGGCTTTAGCTGTGTTTGGTAACCCTCTCACACAACTGATATCAGTTAACATGGAAACATTCCTTAATCAATTCAATAATATTATGTAAGTTGAAGATACTCTCAGTATCGTATTGGTGTAAGACAACCACTCAGAATTGAAACTTTGCCTGAAATGGCTTTAGCTGTGTTTGGTAACCCTCTGACACAACTGATATCAGTTAACATGGAAACATTCCTTAATCAATTCAATAATATTATGTAAGTTGAAGATACTCTCAGTATCGTATTGGTGTAAGACAACCACTCAGAATTGAAACTTTGCCTGAAATGGCTTTAGCTGTGTTTGGTAACCCTCTCACACAACTGATATCAGTTAACATGGAAACATTCCTTAATCAATTCAATAATATTATGTAAGTTGAAGGAAGATACTCTCAGTATCGTATTGGTGTAAGACAACCACTCAGAATTGAAACTTTGCCTGAAATGGCTTTAGCTGTGTTTGGTAACCCTCTCACACAACTGATATCAGTTAACATGGAAACATTCCTTAATCAATTCAATAATATTATGTAAGTTGAAGATACTCTCAGTATCGTATTGGTGTAAGACAACCACTCAGAATTGAAACTTTGCCTGAAATGGCTTTAGCTGTGTTTGGTAACCCTCTCACACAACTGATATCAGTTAACATGGAAACATTCCTTAATCAATTCAATAATATTATGTAAGTTGAAGATACTCTCAGTATCGTATTGGTGTAAGACAACCACTCAGAATTGAAACTTTGCCTGAAATGGCTTTAGCTGTGTTTGGTAACCCTCTCACACAACTGATATCAGTTAACATGGAAACATTCCTTAATCAATTCAATAATATTATGTAAGTTGAAGATACTCTCAGTATCGTATTGGTGTAAGACAACCACTCAGAATTGAAACTTTGCCTGAAATGGCTTTAGCTGTGTTTGGTAACCCTCTCACACAACTGATATCAGTTAACATGGAAACATTCCTTAATCAATTCAATAATATTATGTAAGTTGAAGATACTCTCAGTATCGTATTGGTGTAAGACAACCACTCAGAATTGAAACTTTGCCTGAAATGGCTTTAGCTGTGTTTGGTAACCCTCTCACACAACTGATATCAGTTAACATGGAAACATTCCTTAATCAATTCAATAATATTATGTAAGTTGAAGGAAGATACTCTCAGTATCGTATTGGTGTAAGACAACCACTCAGAATTGAAACTTTGCCTGAAATGGCTTTAGCTGTGTTTGGTAACCCTCTCACACAACTGATATCAGTTAACATGGAAACATTCCTTAATCAATTCAATAATATTATGTAAGTTGAAGGAAGATACTCTCAGTATCGTATTGGTGTAAGACAACCACTCAGAATTGAAACTTTGCCTGAAATGGCTTTAGCTGTGTTTGGTAACCCTCTCACACAACTGATATCAGTTAACATGGAAACATTCCTTAATCAATTCAATAATATTATGTAAGTTGAAGGAAGATACTCTCAGTATCGTATTGGTGTAAGACAACCACTCAGAATTGAAACTTTGCCTGAAATGGCTTTAGCTGTGTTTGGTAACCCTCTCACACAACTGATATCAGTTAACATGGAAACATTCCTTAATCAATTCAATAATATTATGTAAGTTGAAGGAAGATACTCTCAGTATCGTATTGGTGTAAGACAACCACTCAGAATTGAAACTTTGCCTGAAATGGCTTTAGCTGTGTTTGGTAACCCTCTCACACAACTGATATCAGTTAACATGGAAACATTCCTTAATCAATTCAATAATATTATGTAAGTTGAAGATACTCTCAGTATCGTATTGGTGTAAGACAACCACTCAGAATTGAAACTTTGCCTGAAATGGCTTTAGCTGTGTTTGGTAACCCTCTCACACAACTGATATCAGTTAACATGGAAACATTCCTTAATCAATTCAATAATATTATGTAAGTTGAAGGAAGATACTCTCAGTATCGTTTTGGTGTAAGACAACCACTCAGAATTGAAACTGTGACTGAAATGGCTTTAGCTGTGTTTGGTAACCCTCTCACACAACTGATATCAGTTAACATGGAAACATTCCTTAATCAATTCAATAATATTATGTAAGTTGAAGATACTCTCAGTATCGTATTGGTGTAAGACAACCACTCAGAATTGAAACTTTGCCTGAAATGGCTTTAGCTGTGTTTGGTAACCCTCTCACACAACTGATATCAGTTAACATGGAAACATTCCTTAATCAATTCAATAATATTATGTAAGTTGAAGGAAGATACTCTCAGTATCGTATTGGTGTAAGACAACCACTCAGAATTGAAACTTTGCCTGAAATGGCTTTAGCTGTGTTTGGTTACCCTCTCACACAACTGATATCAGTTAACATGGAAACATTCCTTAATCAATTCAATAATATTATGTAAGTTGAAGGAAGATACTCTCAGTATCGTATTGGTGTAAGACAACCACTCAGAATTGAAACTTTGCCTGAAATGGCTTTAGCTGTGTTTGGTAACCCTCTCACACAACTGATATCAGTTAACATGGAAACATTCCTTAATCAATTCAATAATATTATGTAAGTTGAAGATACTCTCAGTATCGTATTGGTGTAAGACAACCACTCAGAATTGAAAATTTGCCTGAAATGGCTTTAGCTGTGTTTGGTAACCCTCTCACACAACTGATATCAGTTAACATGGAAACATTCCTTAATCAATTCAATAATATTATGTAAGTTGAAGGAAGATACTCTCAGTATCGTATTGGTGTAAGACAACCACTCAGAATTGAAACTTTGCCTGAAATGGCTTTAGCTGTGTTTGGTAACCCTCTCACACAACTGATATCAGTTAACATGGAAACATTCCTTAATCAATTCAATAATATTATGTAAGTTGAAGGAAGATACTCTCAGTATCGTATTGGTGTAAGACAACCACTCAGAATTGAAACTTTGCCTGAAATGGCTTTAGCTGTGTTTGGTAACCCTCTCACACAACTGATATCAGTTAACATGGAAACATTCCTTAATCAATTCAATAATATTATGTTAGTTGAAGGAAGATACTCTCAGTATCGTATTGGTGTAAGACAACCACTCAGAATTGAAACTTTGCCTGAAATGGCTTTAGCTGTGTTTGGTAACCCTCTCACACAACTGATATCAGTTAACATGGAAACATTCCTTAATCAATTCAATAATATTATGTAAGTTGAAGATACTCTCAGTATCGTATTGGTGTAAGACAACCACTCAGAATTGAAACTTTGCCTGAAATGGCTTTAGCTGTGTTTGGTAACCCTCTCACACAACTGATATCAGTTAACATGGAAACATTCCTTAATCAATTCAATAATATTATGTAAGTTGAAGGAAGATACTCTCAGTATCGTATTGGTGTAAGACAACCACTCAGAATTGAAACTTTGCCTGAAATGGCTTTAGCTGTGTTTGGTAACCCTCTCACACAACTGATATCAGTTAACATGGAAACATTTCTTAATCAATTCAATAATATTATGTAAGTTGAAGATACTCTCAGTATCGTATTGGTGTAAGACAACCACTCAGAATTGAAACTTTGCCTGAAATGGCTTTAGCTGTGTTTGGTAACCCTCTCACACAACTGATATCAGTTAACATGGAAACATTCCTTAATCAATTCAATAATATTATGTAAGTTGAAGATACTCTCAGTATCGTATTGGTGTAAGAAAACCACTCAGAATTGAAACTTTGCCTGAAATGGCTTTAGCTGTGTTTGGTAACCCTCTCACACAACTGATATCAGTTAACATGGAAACATTCCTTAATCAATTCAATAATATTATGTAAGTTGAAGATACTCTCAGTATCGTATTGGTGTAAGACAACCACTCAGAATTGAAACTTTGCCTGAAATTGCTTTAGCTGTGTTTGGTAACCCTCTCACACAACTGATATCAGTTAACATGGAAACATTCCTTAATCAATTCAATAATATTATGTAAGTTGAAGGAAGATACTCTCAGTATCGTATTGGTGTAAGACAACCACTCAGAATTGAAACTTTGCCTGAAATGGCTTTAGCTGTGTTTGGTAACCCTCTCACACAACTGATATCAGTTAACATGGAAACATTCCTTAATCAATTCAATAATATTATGTAAGTTGAAGATACTCTCAGTATCGTATTGGTGTAAGACAACCACTCAGAATTGAAACTTTGCCTGAAATGGCTTTAGCTGTGTTTGGTAACCCTCTCACACAACTGATATCAGTTAACATGGAAACATTCCTTAATCAATTCAATAATATTATGTAAGTTGAAGATACTCTCAGTATCGTATTGGTGTAAGACAACCACTCAGAATTGAAACTTTGCCTGAAATGGCTTTAGCTGTGTTTGGTAACCCTCTCACACAACTGATATCAGTTAACATGGAAACATTCCTTAATCAATTCAATAATATTATGTAAGTTGAAGATACTCTCAGTATCGTATTGGTGTAAGACAACCACTCAGAATTGAAACTTTGCCTGAAATGGCTTTAGCTGTGTTTGGTAACCCTCTCACACAACTGATATCAGTTAACATGGAAACATTCCTTAATCAATTCAATAATATTATGTAAGTTGAAGATACTCTCAGTATCGTATTGGTGTAAGACAACCACTCAGAATTGAAACTTTGCCTGAAATGGCTTTAGCTGTGTTTGGTAACCCTCTCACACAACTGATATCAGTTAACATGGAAACATTCCTTAATCAATTCAATAATATTATGTAAGTTGAAGGAAGATACTCTCAGTATCGTATTGGTGTAAGACAACCACTCAGAATTGAAACTTTGCCTGAAATGGCTTTAGCTGTGTTTGGTAACCCTCTCACACAACTGATATCAGTTAACATGGAAACATTCCTTAATCAATTCAATAATATTATGTAAGTTGAAGGAAGATACTCTCAGTATCGTATTGGTGTAAGACAACCACTCAGAATTGAAACTTTGCCTGAAATGGCTTTAGCTGTGTTTGGTAACCCTCTCACACAACTGATATCAGTTAACATGGAAACATTCCTTAATCAATTCAATAATATTATGTAAGTTGAAGATACTCTCAGTATCGTATTGGTGTAAGACAACCACTCAGAATTGAAACTTTGCCTGAAATGGCTTTAGCTGTGTTTGGTAACCCTCTCACACAACTGATATCAGTTAACATGGAAACATTCCTTAATCAATTCAATAATATTATGTAAGTTGAAGGAAGATACTCTCAGTATCGTATTGGTGTAAGACAACCACCTAGAATTGAAACTTTGCCTGAAATGGCTTTAGCTGTGTTTGGTAACCCTCTCACACAACTGATATCAGTTAACATGGAAACATTCCTTAATCAATTCAATAATATTATGTAAGTTGAAGATACTCTCAGTATCGTATTGGTGTAAGACAACCACTCAGAATTGAAACTTTGCCTGAAATGGCTTTAGCTGTGTTTGGTAACCCTCTCACACAACTGATATCAGTTAACATGGAAACATTCCTTAATCAATTCAATAATATTATGTAAGTTGAAGATACTCTCAGTATCGTATTGGTGTAAGACAACCACTCAGAATTGAAACTTTGCCTGAAATGGCTTTAGCTGTGTTTGGTAACCCTCTCACACAACTGATATCAGTTAACATGGAAACATTCCTTAATCAATTCAATAATATTATGTAAGTTGAAGATACTCTCAGTATCGTATTGGTGTAAGACAACCACTCAGAATTGAAACTTTGCCTGAAATGGCTTTAGCTGTGTTTGGTAACCCTCTCACACAACTGATATCAGTTAACATGGAAACATTCCTTAATCAATTCAATAATATTATGTAAGTTGAAGGAAGATACTCTCAGTATCGTATTGGTGTAAGACAACCACTCAGAATTGAAACTTTGCCTGAAATGGCTTTAGCTGTGTTTGGTAACCCTCTCACACAACTGATATCAGTTAACATGGAAACATTCCTTAATCAATTCAATAATATTATGTAAGTTGAAGGAAGATACTCTCAGTATCGTATTGGTGTAAGACAACCACTCAGAATTGAAACTTTGCCTGAAATGGCTTTAGCTGTGTTTGGTAACCCTCTCACACAACTGATATCAGTTAACATGGAAACATTCCTTAATCAATTCAATAATATTATGTAAGTTGAAGATACTCTCAGTATCGTATTGGTGTAAGACAACCACTCAGAATTGAAACTTTGCCTGAAATGGCTTTAGCTGTGTTTGGTAACCCTCTCACACAACTGATATCAGTTAACATGGAAACATTCCTTAATCAATTCAATAATATTATGTAAGTTGAAGGAAGATACTCTCAGTATCGTATTGGTGTAAGACAACCACTCAGAATTGAAACTTTGCCTGAAATGGCTTTAGCTGTGTTTGGTAACCCTCTCACACAACTGATATCAGTTAACATGGAAACATTCCTTAATCAATTCAATAATATAATGTAAGTTGAAGATACTCTCAGTATCGTATTGGTGTAAGACAACCACTCAGAATTGAAACTTTGCCTGAAATGGCTTTAGCTGTGTTTGGTAACCCTCTCACACAACTGATATCAGTTAACATGGAAACATTCCTTAATCAATTCAATAATATTATGTAAGTTGAAGAAACTCTCAGTATCGTATTGGTGTAAGACAACCACTCAGAATTGAAACTTTGCCTGAAATGGCTTTAGCTGTGTTTGGTAACCCTCTCACACAACTGATATCAGTTAACATGGAAACATTCCTTAATCAATTCAATAATATTATGTAAGTTGAAGATACTCTCAGTATCGTATTGGTGTAAGACAACCACTCAGAATTGAAACTTTGCCTGAAATGGCTTTAGCTGTGTTTGGTAACCCTCTCACACAACTGATATCAGTTAACATGGAAACATTCCTTAATCAATTCAATAATATTATGTAAGTTGAAGGAAGATACTCTCAGTATCGTATTGGTGTAAGACAACCACTCAGAATTGAAACTTTGCCTGAAATGGCTTTAGCTGTGTTTGGTAACCCTCTCACACAACTGATATCAGTTAACATGGAAACATTCCTTAATCAATTCAATAATATTATGTAAGTTGAAGATACTCTCAGTATCGTATTGGTGTAAGACAACCACTCAGAATTGAAACTTTGCCTGAAATGGCTTTAGCTGTCTTTGGTAACCCTCTCACACAACTGATATCAGTTAACATGGAAACATTCCTTAATCAATTCAATAATATTATGTAAGTTGAAGATACTCTCAGTATCGTATTGGTGTAAGACAACCACTCAGAATTGAAACTTTGCCTGAAATGGCTTTAGCTGTGTTTGGTAACCCTCTCACACAACTGTTATCAGTTAACATGGAAACATTCCTTAATCAATTCAATAATATTATGTAAGTTGAAGGAAGATACTCTCAGTATCGTATTGGTGTAAGACAACCACTCAGAATTGAAACTTTGCCTGAAATGGCTTTAGCTGTGTTTGGTAACCCTCTCACACAACTGATATCAGTTAACATGGAAACATTCCTTAATCAATTCAATAATATTATGTAAGTTGAAGGAAGATACTCTCAGTATCGTATTGGTGTAAGACAACCACTCAGAATTGAAACTTTGCCTGAAATGGCTTTAGCTGTGTTTGGTAACCCTCTCACACAACTGATATCAGTTAACATGGAAACATTCCTTAATCAATTCAATAATATTATGTAAGTTGAAGGAAGATACTCTCAGTATCGTATTGGTGTAAGACAACCACTCAGAATTGAAACTTTGCCTGAAATGGCTTTAGCTGTGTTTGGTAACCCTCTCACACAACTGATATCAGTTAACATGGAAACATTCCTTAATCAATTCAATAATATTATGTAAGTTGAAGGAAGATACTCTCAGTATCGTATTGGTGTAAGACAACCACTCAGAATTGAAACTTTGCCTGAAATGGCTTTAGCTGTGTTTGGTAACCCTCTCACACAACTGATATCAGTTAACATGGAAACATTCCTTAATCAATTCAATAATATTATGTAAGTTGAAGGAAGATACTCTCAGTATCGTATTGGTGTAAGACAACCACTCAGAATTGAAACTTTGCCTGAAATGGCTTTAGCTGTGTTTGGTAACCCTCTCACACAACTGATATCAGTTAACATGGAAACATTCCTTAATCAATTCAATAATATTATGTAAGTTGAAGGAAGATACTCTCAGTATCGTATTGGTGTAAGACAACCACTCAGAATTGAAACTTTGCCTGAAATGGCTTTAGCTGTGTTTGGTAACCCTCTCACACAACTGATATCAGTTAACATGGAAACATTCCTTAATCAATTCAATAATATTATGTAAGTTGAAGGAAGATACTCTCAGTATCGTATTGGTGTAAGACAACCACTCAGAATTGAAACTTTGCCTGAAATGGCTTTAGCTGTGTTTGGTAACCCTCTCACACAACTGATATCAGTTAACATGGAAACATTCCTTAATCAATTCAATAATATTATGTAAGTTGAAGGAAGATACTCTCAGTATCGTATTGGTGTAAGACAACCACTCAGAATTGAAACTTTGCCTGAAATGGCTTTAGCTGTGTTTGGTAACCCTCTCACACAACTGATATCAGTTAACATGGAAACATTCCTTAATCAATTCAATAATATTATGTAAGTTGAAGATACTCTCAGTATCGTATTGGTGTAAGACAACCACTCAGAATTGAAACTTTGCCTGAAATGGCTTTAGCTGTGTTTGGTAACCCTCTCACACAACTGATATCAGTTAACATGGAAACATTCCTTAATCAATTCAATAATATTATGTAAGTTGAAGGAAGATACTCTCAGTATCGTATTGGTGTAAGACAACCACTCAGAATTGAAACTTTGCCTGAAATGGCTTTAGCTGTGTTTGGTAACCCTCTCACACAACTGATATCAGTTAACATGGAAACATTCCTTAATCAATTCAATAATATTATGTAAGTTGAAGGAAGATACTCTCAGTATCGTATTGGTGTAAGACAACCACTCAGAATTGAAACTTTGCCTGAAATGGCTTTAGCTGTGTTTGGTAACCCTCTCACACAACTGATATCAGTTAACATGGAAACATTCCTTAATCAATTCAATAATATTATGTAAGTTGAAGGAAGATACTCTCAGTATCGTATTGGTGTAAGACAACCACTCAGAATTGAAACTTTGCCTGAAATGGCTTTAGCTGTGTTTGGTAACCCTCTCACACAACTGATATCAGTTAACATGGAAACATTCCTTAATCAATTCAATAATATTATGTAAGTTGAAGGAAGATACTCTCAGTATCGTATTGGTGTAAGACAACCACTCAGAATTGAAACTTTGCCTGAAATGGCTTTAGCTGTGTTTGGTAACCCTCTCACACAACTGATATCAGTTAACATGGAAACATTCCTTAATCAATTCAATAATATTATGTAAGTTGAAGGAAGATACTCTCAGTATCGTATTGGTGTAAGACAACCACTCAGAATTGAAACTTTGCCTGAAATGGCTTTAGCTGTGTTTGGTGACCCTCTCACACAACTGATATCAGTTAACATGGAAACATTCCTTAATCAATTCAATAATATTATGTAAGTTGAAGATACTCTCAGTATCGTATTGGTGTAAGACAACCACTCAGAATTGAAACTTTGCCTGAAATGGCTTTAGCTGTGTTTGGTAACCCTCTCACACAACTGATATCAGTTAACATGGAAACATTCCTTAATCAATTCAATAATATTATGTAAGTTGAAGATACTCTCAGTATCGTATTGGTGTAAGACAACCACTCAGAATTGAAACTTTGCCTGAAATGGCTTTAGCTGTGTTTGGTAACCCTCTCACACAACTGATATCAGTTAACATGGAAACATTCCTTAATCAATTCAATAATATTATGTAAGTTGAAGGAAGATACTCTCAGTATCGTATTGGTGTAAGACAACCACTCAGAATTGAAACTTTGCCTGAAATGGCTTTAGCTGTGTTTGGTAACCCTCTCACACAACTGATATCAGTTAACATGGAAACATTCCTTAATCAATTCAATAATATTATGTAAGTTGAAGATACTCTCAGTATCGTATTGGTGTAAGACAACCACTCAGAATTGAAACTTTGCCTGAAATGGCTTTAGCTGTGTTTGGTAACCCTCTCACACAACTGATATCAGTTAACATGGAAACATTCCTTAATCAATTCAATAATATTATGTAAGTTGAAGATACTCTCAGTATCGTATTGGTGTAAGACAACCACTCAGAATTGAAACTTTGCCTGAAATGGCTTTAGCTGTGTTTGGTAACCCTCTCACACAACTGATATCAGTTAACATGGAAACATTCCTTAATCAATTCAATAATATTATGTAAGTTGAAGATACTCTCAGTATCGTATTGGTGTAAGACAACCACTCAGAATTGAAACTTTGCCTGAAATGGCTTTAGCTGTGTTTGGTAACCCTCTCACACAACTGATATCAGTTAACATGGAAACATTCCTTAATCAATTCAATAATATTATGTAAGTTGAAGGAAGATACTCTCAGTATCGTATTGGTGTAAGACAACCACTCAGAATTGAAACTTTGCCTGAAATGGCTTTAGCTGTGTTTGGTAACCCTCTCACACAACTGATATCAGTTAACATGGAAACATTCCTTAATCAATTCAATAATATTATGTAAGTTGAAGATACTCTCAGTATCGTATTGGTGTAAGACAACCACTCAGAATTGAAACTTTGCCTGAAATGGCTTTAGCTGTGTTTGGTAACCCTCTCACACAACTGATATCAGTTAACATGGAAACATTCCTTAATCAATTCAATAATATTATGTAAGTTGAAGATACTCTCAGTATCGTATTGGTGTAAGACAACCACTCAGAATTGAAACTTTGCCTGAAATGGCTTTAGCTGTGTTTGGTAACCCTCTCACACAACTGATATCAGTTAACATGGAAACATTCCTTAATCAATTCAATAATATTATGTAAGTTGAAGATACTCTCAGTATCGTATTGGTGTAAGACAACCACTCAGAATTGAAACTTTGCCTGAAATGGCTTTAGCTGTGTTTGGTAACCCTCTCACACAACTGATATCAGTTAACATGGAAACATTCCTTAATCAATTCAATAATATTATGTAAGTTGAAGGAAGATACTCTCAGTATCGTATTGGTGTAAGACAACCACTCAGAATTGAAACTTTGCCTGAAATGGCTTTAGCTGTGTTTGGTAACCCTCTCACACAACTGATATCAGTTAACATGGAAACATTCCTTAATCAATTCAATAATATTATGTAAGTTGAAGGAAGATACTCTCAGTATCGTATTGGTGTAAGACAACCACTCAGAATTGAAACTTTGCCTGAAATGGCTTTAGCTGTGTTTGGTAACCCTCTCACACAACTGATATCAGTTAACATGGAAACATTCCTTAATCAATTCAATAATATTATGTAAGTTGAAGATACTCTCAGTATCGTATTGGTGTAAGACAACCACTCAGAATTGAAACTTTGCCTGAAATGGCTTTAGCTGTGTTTGGTAACCCTCTCACACAACTGATATCAGTTAACATGGAAACATTCCTTAATCAATTCAATAATATTATGTAAGTTGAAGGAAGATACTCTCAGTATCGTATTGGTGTAAGACAACCACTCAGAATTGAAACTTTGCCTGAAATGGCTTTAGCTGTGTTTGGTAACCCTCTCACACAACTGATATCAGTTAACATGGAAACATTCCTTAATCAATTCAATAATATTATGTAAGTTGAAGATACTCTCAGTATCGTATTGGTGTAAGACAACCACTCAGAATTGAAACTTTGCCTGAAATGGCTTTAGCTGTGTTTGGTAACCCTCTCACACAACTGATATCAGTTAACATGGAAACATTCCTTAATCAATTCAATAATATTATGTAAGTTGAAGATACTCTCAGTATCGTATTGGTGTAAGACAACCACTCAGAATTGAAACTTTGCCTGAAATGGCTTTAGCTGTGTTTGGTAACCCTCTCACACAACTGATATCAGTTAACATGGAAACATTCCTTAATCAATTCAATAATATTATGTAAGTTGAAGATACTCTCAGTATCGTATTGGTGTAAGACAACCACTCAGAATTGAAACTTTGCCTGAAATGGCTTTAGCTGTGTTTGGTAACCCTCTCACACAACTGATATCAGTTAACATGGAAACATTCCTTAATCAATTCAATAATATTATGTAAGTTGAAGGAAGATACTCTCAGTATCGTATTGGTGTAAGACAACCACTCAGAATTGAAACTTTGCCTGAAATGGCTTTAGCTGTGTTTGGTAACCCTCTCACACAACTGATATCAGTTAACATGGAAACATTCCTTAATCAATTCAATAATATTATGTAAGTTGAAGATACTCTCAGTATCGTATTGGTGTAAGACAACCACTCAGAATTGAAACTTTGCCTGAAATGGCTTTAGCTGTCTTTGGTAACCCTCTCACACAACTGATATCAGTTAACATGGAAACATTCCTTAATCAATTCAATAATATTATGTAAGTTGAAGATACTCTCAGTATCGTATTGGTGTAAGACAACCACTCAGAATTGAAACTTTGCCTGAAATGGCTTTAGCTGTGTTTGGTAACCCTCTCACACAACTGTTATCAGTTAACATGGAAACATTCCTTAATCAATTCAATAATATTATGTAAGTTGAAGGAAGATACTCTCAGTATCGTATTGGTGTAAGACAACCACTCAGAATTGAAACTTTGCCTGAAATGGCTTTAGCTGTGTTTGGTAACCCTCTCACACAACTGATATCAGTTAACATGGAAACATTCCTTAATCAATTCAATAATATTATGTAAGTTGAAGGAAGATACTCTCAGTATCGTATTGGTGTAAGACAACCACTCAGAATTGAAACTTTGCCTGAAATGGCTTTAGCTGTGTTTGGTAACCCTCTCACACAACTGATATCAGTTAACATGGAAACATTCCTTAATCAATTCAATAATATTATGTAAGTTGAAGGAAGATACTCTCAGTATCGTATTGGTGTAAGACAACCACTCAGAATTGAAACTTTGCCTGAAATGGCTTTAGCTGTGTTTGGTAACCCTCTCACACAACTGATATCAGTTAACATGGAAACATTCCTTAATCAATTCAATAATATTATGTAAGTTGAAGGAAGATACTCTCAGTATCGTATTGGTGTAAGACAACCACTCAGAATTGAAACTTTGCCTGAAATGGCTTTAGCTGTGTTTGGTAACCCTCTCACACAACTGATATCAGTTAACATGGAAACATTCCTTAATCAATTCAATAATATTATGTAAGTTGAAGGAAGATACTCTCAGTATCGTATTGGTGTAAGACAACCACTCAGAATTGAAACTTTGCCTGAAATGGCTTTAGCTGTGTTTGGTAACCCTCTCACACAACTGATATCAGTTAACATGGAAACATTCCTTAATCAATTCAATAATATTATGTAAGTTGAAGGAAGATACTCTCAGTATCGTATTGGTGTAAGACAACCACTCAGAATTGAAACTTTGCCTGAAATGGCTTTAGCTGTGTTTGGTAACCCTCTCACACAACTGATATCAGTTAACATGGAAACATTCCTTAATCAATTCAATAATATTATGTAAGTTGAAGGAAGATACTCTCAGTATCGTATTGGTGTAAGACAACCACTCAGAATTGAAACTTTGCCTGAAATGGCTTTAGCTGTGTTTGGTAACCCTCTCACACAACTGATATCAGTTAACATGGAAACATTCCTTAATCAATTCAATAATATTATGTAAGTTGAAGGAAGATACTCTCAGTATCGTATTGGTGTAAGACAACCACTCAGAATTGAAACTTTGCCTGAAATGGCTTAAGCTGTGTTTGGTAACCCTCTCACACAACTGATATCAGTTAACATGGAAACATTCCTTAATCAATTCAATAATATTATGTAAGTTGAAGGAAGATACTCTCAGTATCGTATTGGTGTAAGACAACCACTCAGAATTGAAACTTTGCCTGAAATGGCTTTAGCTGTGTTTGGTAACCCTCTCACACAACTGATATCAGTTAACATGGAAACATTCCTTAATCAATTCAATAATATTATGTAAGTTGAAGATACTCTCAGTATCGTATTGGTGTAAGACAACCACTCAGAATTGAAACTTTGCCTGAAATGGCTTTAGCTGTGTTTGGTAACCCTCTCACACAACTGATATCAGTTAACATGGAAACATTCCTTAATCAATTCAATAATATTATGTAAGTTGAAGATACTCTCAGTATCGTATTGGTGTAAGACAACCACTCAGAATTGAAACTTTGCCTGAAATGGCTTTAGCTGTGTTTGGTAACCCTCTCACACAACTGATATCAGTTAACATGGAAACATTCCTTAATCAATTCAATAATATTATGTAAGTTGAAGGAAGATACTCTCAGTATCGTATTGGTGTAAGACAACCACTCAGAATTGAAACTTTGCCTTAAATGGCTTTAGCTGTGTTTGGTAACCCTCTCACACAACTGATATCAGTTAACATGGAAACATTCCTTAATCAATTCAATAATATTATGTAAGTTGAAGGAAGATACTCTCAGTATCGTATTGGTGTAAGACAACCACTCAGAATTGAAACTTTGCCTGAAATGGCTTTAGCTGTGTTTGGTAACCCTCTCACACAACTGATATCAGTTAACATGGAAACATTCCTTAATCAATTCAATAATATTATGTAAGTTGAAGGAAGATACTCTCAGTATCGTATTGGTGTAAGACAACCACTCAGAATTGAAACTTTGCCTGAAATGGCTTTAGCTGTGTTTGGTCACCCTCTCACACAACTGATATCAGTTAACATGGAAACATTCCTTAATCAATTCAATAATATTATGTAAGTTGAAGATACTCTCAGTATCGTATTGGTGTAAGACAACCACTCAGAATTGAAACTTTGCCTGAAATGGCTTTAGCTGTGTTTGGTAACCCTCTCACACAACTGATATCAGTTAACATGGAAACATTCCTTAATCAATTCAATAATATTATGTAAGTTGAAGGAAGATACTCTCAGTATCGTATTGGTGTAAGACAACCACTCAGAATTGAAACTTTGCCTGAAATGGCTTAAGCTGTGTTTGGTAACCCTCTCACACAACTGATATCAGTTAACATGGAAACATTCCTTAAACAATTCAATAATATTATGTAAGTTGAAGATACTCTCAGTATCGTATTGGTGTAAGACAACCACTCAGAATTGAAACTTTGCCTGAAATGGCTTTAGCTGTGTTTGGTAACCCTCTCACACAACTGATATCAGTTAACATGGAAACATTCCTTTATCAATTCAATAATATTATGTAAGTTGAAGGAAGATACTCTCAGTATCGTATTGGTGTAAGACAACCACTCAGAATTGAAACTTTGCCTGAAATGGCTTTAGCTGTGTTTGGTAACCCTCTCACACAACTGATATCAGTTAACATGGAAACATTCCTTAATCAATTCAATAATATTATGTAAGTTGAAGATACTCTCAGTATCGTATTGGTGTAAGACAACCACTCAGAATTGAAACTTTGCCTGAAATGGCTTTAGCTGTGTTTGGTAACCCTCTCACACAACTGATATCAGTTAACATGGAAACATTCCTTAATCAATTCAATAATATTATGTAAGTTGAAGATACTCTCAGTATCGTATTGGTGTAAGACAACCACTCAGAATTGAAACTTTGCCTGAAATGGCTTTAGCTGTGTTTGGTAACCCTCTCACACAACTGATATCAGTTAACATGGAAACATTCCTTAATCAATTCAATAATATTATGTAAGTTGAAGGAAGATACTCTCAGTATCGTATTGGTGTAAGACAACCACTCAGAATTGAAACTTTGCCTGAAATGGCTTTAGCTGTGTTTGGTAACCCTCTCACACAACTGATATCAGTTAACATGGAAACATTCCTTAATCAATTCAATAATATTATGTAAGTTGAAGGAAGATACTCTCAGTATCGTATTGGTGTAAGACAACCACTCAGAATTGAAACTTTGCCTGAAATGGCTTTAGCTGTGTTTGGTCACCCTCTCACACAACTGATATCAGTTAACATGGAAACATTCCTTAATCAATTCAATAATATTATGTAAGTTGAAGATACTCTCAGTATCGTATTGGTGTAAGACAACCACTCAGAATTGAAACTTTGCCTGAAATGGCTTTAGCTGTGTTTGGTAACCCTCTCACACAACTGATATCAGTTAACATGGAAACATTCCTTAATCAATTCAATAATATTATGTAAGTTGAAGGAAGATACTCTCAGTATCGTATTGGTGTAAGACAACCACTCAGAATTGAAACTTTGCCTGAAATGGCTTAAGCTGTGTTTGGTAACCCTCTCACACAACTGATATCAGTTAACATGGAAACATTCCTTAAACAATTCAATAATATTATGTAAGTTGAAGATACTCTCAGTATCGTATTGGTGTAAGACAACCACTCAGAATTGAAACTTTGCCTGAAATGGCTTTAGCTGTGTTTGGTAACCCTCTCACACAACTGATATCAGTTAACATGGAAACATTCCTTTATCAATTCAATAATATTATGTAAGTTGAAGGAAGATACTCTCAGTATCGTATTGGTGTAAGACAACCACTCAGAATTGAAACTTTGCCTGAAATGGCTTTAGCTGTGTTTGGTAACCCTCTCACACAACTGATATCAGTTAACATGGAAACATTCCTTAATCAATTCAATAATATTATGTAAGTTGAAGATACTCTCAGTATCGTATTGGTGTAAGACAACCACTCAGAATTGAAACTTTGCCTGAAATGGCTTTAGCTGTGTTTGGTAACCCTCTCACACAACTGATATCAGTTAACATGGAAACATTCCTTAATCAATTCAATAATATTATGTAAGTTGAAGATACTCTCAGTATCGTATTGGTGTAAGACAACCACTCAGAATTGAAACTTTGCCTGAAATGGCTTTAGCTGTGTTTGGTAACCCTCTCACACAACTGATATCAGTTAACATGGAAACATTCCTTAATCAATTCAATAATATTATGTAAGTTGAAGGAAGATACTCTCAGTATCGTATTGGTGTAAGACAACCACTCAGAATTGAAACTTTGCCTGAAATGGCTTTAGCTGTGTTTGGTAACCCTCTCACACAACTGATATCAGTTAACATGGAAACATTCCTTAATCAATTCAATAATATTATGTAAGTTGAAGATACTCTCAGTATCGTATTGGTGTAAGACAACCACTCAGAATTGAAACTTTGCCTGAAATGGCTTTAGCTGTGTTTGGTAACCCTCTCACACAACTGATATCAGTTAACATGGAAACATTCCTTAATGATAGAACGTCCAAACCCTTGTCCTGCCGGAAGGAGCTTCCGGAAGGACAATTCGACGAGTGTGCGTCCTGCCAGCAGTACGCAATTTTTTGCGGTTTTTGTATGAATATAAGAGGCTGTCCTTCTAGCAGTACTCGACTTTTATGCATGTTAAAAATAGGCAGAGGTGACAAACTTTCTGTATTTTATTTAATAAAATTAGATATGGGCGCTTATTAACATAACAGGGTAGAAAATAAACAAGAAAATGAAAAAAAAAACGAAAGTGAAAATTGTATTTATTTTGAGAAAATTAAAAAAAGGTATAATAAAATAAGACATGGGCGCTTATTAATATAACAGGGTAGAAAATAAACAAGAAAATGAAGAAAAAAAAACGTAAGTGAAAATTGTATTTACTTTGAGAAAATTAAAAAAAGGATTATGCTGGAATTCCATTCGCGATATGGTAGGTGAAGCAGTTTCTTCCTGTCTGTGGAGAGCATAAAACACATCGCGGACCACATGTCTTGCAAAAAAAGCTCGCCTTCTGCTGTTTTTTGTTGACTCTGGAGCAAACTATACATTTGCGTTGAACTCTCTTTCTGTCATCTGATTTTGACAGGGCCTCAAGAATGTGTTCTCCGCTGTGAGCGATGTTCTCGTGTGGTGGCGGCTCATTCTCTTGTAGGTTATCATCGTCATTAATAGTTAGAGCTAATACCAGGTTGGTAGTAAACCACCTGTGAGACACCTGATCATGTTCGGAGCGAAAGAAATTATTAAAAACCAAATACGCATTCGTTTCTATAATGCCCAGAACTGAGGCATATATTCTATGTTCCCATTTTTGTGTGCCCCAAGCTTTCTCCAATGCCAATCCATCCTGCCTAATGTGATTGTGAATATCGATAGCCGCAGCCCCGTCAAAATATTGCTGGACTAATTTAGGCCGATCGACTTCTCGGTAAAATAAATTTCCTTCATCGTCCCACCTTCTTTTGCGTGATGGCAGGCCAGGCAGTGTCGTTTCGCAAGTGGCTACAAATGTATGAATCTTTTTGTCTCTCCAGGCACAGGCAGTGAGCTGCACAGAGTCTTTTTCTGCTGTACTCACAACAGATGCCCCCTTATGCGTAGGACACTGAGCTGCCATCTCAGACACAGGATAGAAACTATGTGCTGTCTTTACCAGTCCAATAAAATACAATCCAACTTTGAATAACTCCACAGCTGTTTTGACTGAAGCAAACCAAGAGTCACCAACTATAACTCTGCCAGAACCATACCATGGCTCTGTCAATCTCAAAGTAGTTGCAGTTCCTGCGCCAAATTCTCTTTGCCATTTCTTCGTACTCATTGCTTCTTTGCCCTCATTAATTTCCATTCTGATCATAATGTTTGTGTCACTATCACACGCTGTTTTTACTTCACAACCGACTCCTTTTGGTTTTCTTTTAATCTTCATAACTGCTGGCATTCCGTTTTTGAAGTACGCACCCCTTCCATACCAGGCGAACATGGATTCATCTACAGTTATTTTTGACCCAGGATGGATGGTATCTTTTAGTTTATCATTCACCATCGTTACTAATGTTCTAGTGTTACGCCATTTATCAGAAAAATCAAGGTCTGAGGATTGTGTGAAGCGCAATGCCATGAGAATGATCTCAAATCTTTGGCGGCTCATACCAAATCTTTGTCCAAAATTTGCAGGGGGATATATTCCATCAGAGGTGGTATTCCAATAGGATCGTCGATCTGGAAGTTCTTGAAGAGTCATAGCATATAATATGCCAAAAACAGTTAATAATTCCTTCTCGTTCAACAGTTTTTGTCTTGCTGGAAACGAATAGTTGGTGCAATGGACTATGTAACTAAGCTTCTCTCTCGGAAATATCATGAAAAATGCATCCTTGATACTTCGTGCGGGCCCCAATGGTACTAGCAAGGTAGCTTTGAAATAGCCTTGTTGTCGTTGATCGACACGTATTGCTTCATGAAAAGTCCAGGTAACACCCTTTGCAACTGTTGTATTTCGAGCAGAATTTACGTTGCTTGTACTTGAATTCGGATGTACTGAAATACTTGTCTCGTCATCTTCGCTCGAAGAAGAAGAACCCGATTCAGACGATGCTGAAAAAAAATCCATTATTAGTGATCAACAGACGCAAAGGGGTGTAGGTACTCAATATATTTAAACTTAAAATTATTTTCCAAATAAATATAAGCAATAATTATTAGCCAGAAACACCCATACAAATTGAAAAAATCTTCCGAGAAGAAATAATAACCGCCGACGCGTCGCGACGGTACTCACACCCTCCTGATTTCCGGTCAGGTGATCGATCCATTGAGCTACGCCGGCCTATCTCCTGTCCCGTCAAATTATTCAATATGTATTAGAAATATTTCGTTCAACAACTATTGCTTATTTTATTATTTCACCTAAGAACAACATACTTTATTATAGTAGGGAAGGCAATTTTACTTGCTAAATTCCCCACTAGATAGCGTCGCGACAAATTATGTCTACATTTTATTGGTGAATACTTAGAATTGTCAAATATTATTATTTTTCGTCGTCGGCAGTTATTATATCTTCTCGGAAGATTTTTTCAATTTGTATGGGTGTTTCTGGCTAATAATTATTGCTTATAATAATTTGTAATCCTTTGTGATATGCATAAAAACCTTGTCTTATAAACATTAATAAAGTTTATCAGTTAAAAAATAATAAAAATATTTTTAATACACACACACCCAGGCACAGACACACAGGCAAGCACGCGCCCACACACACAGACACGCAAATACATACGCATACATACCCATACAAGTCAAACTTAGCAAAGTTAATTTATGTTGTGCCTGTCAAAAAAAAATTGTCAATCACGTAAATAATGGAAACGAACAAGCAACCTCCAAGTACTATTTTTTCTATGGGAATATACTAGGCTTACTATAAACGTAAGCCTATGAATAAAATAAGAAAGTTTGTACTTACAATGTTCTTCATTTGTATTTGCTTCCACTAAATTGTCATTTTCGGTTTCAGCAATTAGAACTCCAACGGGCACGGTTGATATTTTTTTGTCAATTTCCCAATATACCCTTGCATAATTGTTTTCTAACTTTTTTACAGTGCCCCAACAATAACTAATGTCGTAATTATCACCAAAATGTTTGCGACTCCATGTGTTTAGGCCATCATTTTCGTCGAAATACGTGGCTTTGACGCGAACGCGGACCCCACGTCTTATACTCGCCGCCATTTTGGCCAGACTGATCGCAGAAATACGATTCAAAAACTCGCTGAATCAGAAAGAGACGCACTATGCAATGCAGTTAACGGCATCCTGCTAGCAGGCCTACAAAGCCGCATATAAACAAAAAACTTACGTCCTACCGGTAGTACGTAAAGTCCTGCTGGCAGGACGCTGGACGTTCTATCATTAATCAATTCAATAATATTATGTAAGTTGAAGATACTCTCAGTATCGTATTGGTGTAAGACAACCACTCAGAATTGAAACTTTGCCTGAAATGGCTTTAGCTGTGTTTGGTAACCCTCTCACACAACTGATATCAGTTAACATGGAAACATTCCTTAATCAATTCAATAATATTATGTAAGTTGAAGATACTCTCAGTATCGTATTGGTGTAAGACAACCACTCAGAATTGAAACTTTGCCTGAAATGGCTTTAGCTGTGTTTGGTAACCCTCTCACACAACTGATATCAGTTAACATGGAAACATTCCTTAATCAATTCAATAATATTATGTAAGTTGAAGATACTCTCAGTATCGTATTGGTGTAAGACAACCACTCAGAATTGAAACTTTGCCTGAAATGGCTTTAGCTGTGTTTGGTAACCCTCTCACACAACTGATATCAGTTAACATGGAAACATTCCTTAATCAATTCAATAATATTATGTAAGTTGAAGGAAGATACTCTCAGTATCGTATTGGTGTAAGACAACCACTCAGAATTGAAACTTTGCCTTAAATGGCTTTAGCTGTGTTTGGTAACCCTCTCACACAACTGATATCAGTTAACATGGAAACATTCCTTAATCAATTCAATAATATTATGTAAGTTGAAGGAAGATACTCTCAGTATCGTATTGGTGTAAGACAACCACTCAGAATTGAAACTTTGCCTGAAATGGCTTTAGCTGTGTTTGGTAACCCTCTCACACAACTGATATCAGTTAACATGGAAACATTCCTTAATCAATTCAATAATATTATGTAAGTTGAAGATACTCTCAGTATCGTATTGGTGTAAGACAACCACTCAGAATTGAAACTTTGCCTGAAATGGCTTTAGCTGTGTTTGGTAACCCTCTCACACAACTGATATCAGTTAACATGGAAACATTCCTTAATCAATTCAATAATATTATGTAAGTTGAAGGAAGATACTCTCAGTATCGTATTGGTGTAAGACAACCACTCAGAATTGAAACTTTGCCTGAAATGGCTTAAGCTGTGTTTGGTAACCCTCTCACACAACTGATATCAGTTAACATGGAAACATTCCTTAATCAATTCAATAATATTATGTAAGTTGAAGGAAGATACTCTCAGTATCGTATTGGTGTAAGACAACCACTCAGAATTGAAACTTTGCCTGAAATGGCTTTAGCTGTGTTTGGTAACCCTCTCACACAACTGATATCAGTTAACATGGAAACATTCCTTAATCAATTCAATAATATTATGTAAGTTGAAGATACTCTCAGTATCGTATTGGTGTAAGACAACCACTCAGAATTGAAACTTTGCCTGAAATGGCTTTAGCTGTGTTTGGTAACCCTCTCACACAACTGATATCAGTTAACATGGAAACATTCCTTAATCAATTCAATAATATTATGTAAGTTGAAGATACTCTCAGTATCGTATTGGTGTAAGACAACCACTCAGAATTGAAACTTTGCCTGAAATGGCTTTAGCTGTGTTTGGTAACCCTCTCACACAACTGATATCAGTTAACATGGAAACATTCCTTAATCAATTCAATAATATTATGTAAGTTGAAGGAAGATACTCTCAGTATCGTATTGGTGTAAGACAACCACTCAGAATTGAAACTTTGCCTTAAATGGCTTTAGCTGTGTTTGGTAACCCTCTCACACAACTGATATCAGTTAACATGGAAACATTCCTTAATCAATTCAATAATATTATGTAAGTTGAAGGAAGATACTCTCAGTATCGTATTGGTGTAAGACAACCACTCAGAATTGAAACTTTGCCTGAAATGGCTTTAGCTGTGTTTGGTAACCCTCTCACACAACTGATATCAGTTAACATGGAAACATTCCTTAATCAATTCAATAATATTATGTAAGTTGAAGATACTCTCAGTATCGTATTGGTGTAAGACAACCACTCAGAATTGAAACTTTGCCTGAAATGGCTTTAGCTGTGTTTGGTAACCCTCTCACACAACTGATATCAGTTAACATGGAAACATTCCTTAATCAATTCAATAATATTATGTAAGTTGAAGGAAGATACTCTCAGTATCGTATTGGTGTAAGACAACCACTCAGAATTGAAACTTTGCCTTAAATGGCTTTAGCTGTGTTTGGTAACCCTCTCACACAACTGATATCAGTTAACATGGAAACATTCCTTAATCAATTCAATAATATTATGTAAGTTGAAGGAAGATACTCTCAGTATCGTATTGGTGTAAGACAACCACTCAGAATTGAAACTTTGCCTGAAATGGCTTTAGCTGTGTTTGGTAACCCTCTCACACAACTGATATCAGTTAACATGGAAACATTCCTTAATCAATTCAATAATATTATGTAAGTTGAAGATACTCTCAGTATCGTATTGGTGTAAGACAACCACTCAGAATTGAAACTTTGCCTGAAATGGCTTTAGCTGTGTTTGGTAACCCTCTCACACAACTGATATCAGTTAACATGGAAACATTCCTTAATCAATTCAATAATATTATGTAAGTTGAAGGAAGATACTCTCAGTATCGTATTGGTGTAAGACAACCACTCAGAATTGAAACTTTGCCTGAAATGGCTTAAGCTGTGTTTGGTAACCCTCTCACACAACTGATATCAGTTAACATGGAAACATTCCTTAATCAATTCAATAATATTATGTAAGTTGAAGGAAGATACTCTCAGTATCGTATTGGTGTAAGACAACCACTCAGAATTGAAACTTTGCCTGAAATGGCTTTAGCTGTGTTTGGTAACCCTCTCACACAACTGATATCAGTTAACATGGAAACATTCCTTAATCAATTCAATAATATTATGTAAGTTGAAGATACTCTCAGTATCGTATTGGTGTAAGACAACCACTCAGAATTGAAACTTTGCCTGAAATGGCTTTAGCTGTGTTTGGTAACCCTCTCACACAACTGATATCAGTTAACATGGAAACATTCCTTAATCAATTCAATAATATTATGTAAGTTGAAGGAAGATACTCTCAGTATCGTATTGGTGTAAGACAACCACTCAGAATTGAAACTTTGCCTGAAATGGCTTTAGCTGTGTTTGGTAACCCTCTCACACAACTGATATCAGTTAACATGGAAACATTCCTTAATCAATTCAATAATATTATGTAAGTTGAAGGAAGATACTCTCAGTATCGTATTGGTGTAAGACAACCACTCAGAATTGAAACTTTGCCTGAAATGGCTTTAGCTGTGTTTGGTCACCCTCTCACACAACTGATATCAGTTAACATGGAAACATTCCTTAATCAATTCAATAATATTATGTAAGTTGAAGATACTCTCAGTATCGTATTGGTGTAAGACAACCACTCAGAATTGAAACTTTGCCTGAAATGGCTTTAGCTGTGTTTGGTAACCCTCTCACACAACTGATATCAGTTAACATGGAAACATTCCTTAATCAATTCAATAATATTATGTAAGTTGAAGGAAGATACTCTCAGTATCGTATTGGTGTAAGACAACCACTCAGAATTGAAACTTTGCCTGAAATGGCTTAAGCTGTGTTTGGTAACCCTCTCACACAACTGATATCAGTTAACATGGAAACATTCCTTAAACAATTCAATAATATTATGTAAGTTGAAGATACTCTCAGTATCGTATTGGTGTAAGACAACCACTCAGAATTGAAACTTTGCCTGAAATGGCTTTAGCTGTGTTTGGTAACCCTCTCACACAACTGATATCAGTTAACATGGAAACATTCCTTTATCAATTCAATAATATTATGTAAGTTGAAGGAAGATACTCTCAGTATCGTATTGGTGTAAGACAACCACTCAGAATTGAAACTTTGCCTGAAATGGCTTTAGCTGTGTTTGGTAACCCTCTCACACAACTGATATCAGTTAACATGGAAACATTCCTTAATCAATTCAATAATATTATGTAAGTTGAAGATACTCTCAGTATCGTATTGGTGTAAGACAACCACTCAGAATTGAAACTTTGCCTGAAATGGCTTTAGCTGTGTTTGGTAACCCTCTCACACAACTGATATCAGTTAACATGGAAACATTCCTTAATCAATTCAATAATATTATGTAAGTTGAAGATACTCTCAGTATCGTATTGGTGTAAGACAACCACTCAGAATTGAAACTTTGCCTGAAATGGCTTTAGCTGTGTTTGGTAACCCTCTCACACAACTGATATCAGTTAACATGGAAACATTCCTTAATCAATTCAATAATATTATGTAAGTTGAAGGAAGATACTCTCAGTATCGTATTGGTGTAAGACAACCACTCAGAATTGAAACTTTGCCTGAAATGGCTTTAGCTGTGTTTGGTAACCCTCTCACACAACTGATATCAGTTAACATGGAAACATTCCTTAATCAATTCAATAATATTATGTAAGTTGAAGATACTCTCAGTATCGTATTGGTGTAAGACAACCACTCAGAATTGAAACTTTGCCTGAAATGGCTTTAGCTGTGTTTGGTAACCCTCTCACACAACTGATATCAGTTAACATGGAAACATTCCTTAATCAATTCAATAATATTATGAAAGTTGAAGATACTCTCAGTATCGTATTGGTGTAAGACAACCACTCAGAATTGAAACTTTGCCTGAAATGGCTTTAGCTGTGTTTGGTAACCCTCTCACACAACTGATATCAGTTAACATGGAAACATTCCTTAATCAATTCAATAATATTATGTAAGTTGAAGATACTCTCAGTATCGTATTGGTGTAAGACAACCACTCAGAATTGAAACTTTGCCTGAAATGGCTTTAGCTGTGTTTGGTAACCCTCTCACACAACTGATATCAGTTAACATGGAAACATTCCTTAATCAATTCAATAATATTATGTAAGTTGAAGATACTCTCAGTATCGTATTGGTGTAAGACAACCACTCAGAATTGAAACTTTGCCTGAAATGGCTTTAGCTGTGTTTGGTAACCCTCTCACACAACTGATATCAGTTAACATGGAAACATTCCTTAATCAATTCAATAATATTATGTAAGTTGAAGGAAGATACTCTCAGTATCGTATTGGTGTAAGACAACCACTCAGAATTGAAACTTTGCCTTAAATGGCTTTAGCTGTGTTTGGTAACCCTCTCACACAACTGATATCAGTTAACATGGAAACATTCCTTAATCAATTCAATAATATTATGTAAGTTGAAGGAAGATACTCTCAGTATCGTATTGGTGTAAGACAACCACTCAGAATTGAAACTTTGCCTGAAATGGCTTTAGCTGTGTTTGGTAACCCTCTCACACAACTGATATCAGTTAACATGGAAACATTCCTTAATCAATTCAATAATATTATGTAAGTTGAAGATACTCTCAGTATCGTATTGGTGTAAGACAACCACTCAGAATTGAAACTTTGCCTGAAATGGCTTTAGCTGTGTTTGGTAACCCTCTCACACAACTGATATCAGTTAACATGGAAACATTCCTTAATCAATTCAATAATATTATGTAAGTTGAAGGAAGATACTCTCAGTATCGTATTGGTGTAAGACAACCACTCAGAATTGAAACTTTGCCTGAAATGGCTTAAGCTGTGTTTGGTAACCCTCTCACACAACTGATATCAGTTAACATGGAAACATTCCTTAATCAATTCAATAATATTATGTAAGTTGAAGGAAGATACTCTCAGTATCGTATTGGTGTAAGACAACCACTCAGAATTGAAACTTTGCCTGAAATGGCTTTAGCTGTGTTTGGTAACCCTCTCACACAACTGATATCAGTTAACATGGAAACATTCCTTAATCAATTCAATAATATTATGTAAGTTGAAGATACTCTCAGTATCGTATTGGTGTAAGACAACCACTCAGAATTGAAACTTTGCCTGAAATGGCTTTAGCTGTGTTTGGTAACCCTCTCACACAACTGATATCAGTTAACATGGAAACATTCCTTAATCAATTCAATAATATTATGTAAGTTGAAGGAAGATACTCTCAGTATCGTATTGGTGTAAGACAACCACTCAGAATTGAAACTTTGCCTGAAATGGCTTAAGCTGTGTTTGGTAACCCTCTCACACAACTGATATCAGTTAACATGGAAACATTCCTTAATCAATTCAATAATATTATGTAAGTTGAAGGAAGATACTCTCAGTATCGTATTGGTGTAAGACAACCACTCAGAATTGAAACTTTGCCTGAAATGGCTTTAGCTGTGTTTGGTAACCCTCTCACACAACTGATATCAGTTAACATGGAAACATTCCTTAATCAATTCAATAATATTATGTAAGTTGAAGGAAGATACTCTCAGTATCGTATTGGTGTAAGACAACCACTCAGAATTGAAACTTTGCCTGAAATGGCTTTAGCTGTGTTTGGTAACCCTCTCACACAACTGATATCAGTTAACATGGAAACATTCCTTAATCAATTCAATAATATTATGTAAGTTGAAGGAAGATACTCTCAGTATCGTATTGGTGTAAGACAACCACTCAGAATTGAAACTTTGCCTGAAATGGCTTTAGCTGTGTTTGGTCACCCTCTCACACAACTGATATCAGTTAACATGGAAACATTCCTTAATCAATTCAATAATATTATGTAAGTTGAAGATACTCTCAGTATCGTATTGGTGTAAGACAACCACTCAGAATTGAAACTTTGCCTGAAATGGCTTTAGCTGTGTTTGGTAACCCTCTCACACAACTGATATCAGTTAACATGGAAACATTCCTTAATCAATTCAATAATATTATGTAAGTTGAAGGAAGATACTCTCAGTATCGTATTGGTGTAAGACAACCACTCAGAATTGAAACTTTGCCTGAAATGGCTTAAGCTGTGTTTGGTAACCCTCTCACACAACTGATATCAGTTAACATGGAAACATTCCTTAAACAATTCAATAATATTATGTAAGTTGAAGATACTCTCAGTATCGTATTGGTGTAAGACAACCACTCAGAATTGAAACTTTGCCTGAAATGGCTTTAGCTGTGTTTGGTAACCCTCTCACACAACTGATATCAGTTAACATGGAAACATTCCTTAATCAATTCAATAATATTATGTTAGTTGAAGGAAGATACTCTCAGTATCGTATTGGTGTAAGACAACCACTCAGAATTGAAACTTTGCCTGAAATGGCTTAAGCTGTGTTTGGTAACCCTCTCACACAACTGATATCAGTTAACATGGAAACATTCCTTAATCAATTCAATAATATTATGTAAGTTGAAGATACTCTCAGTATCGTATTGGTGTAAGACAACCACTCAGAATTGAAACTTTGCCTGAAATGGCTTTAGCTGTGTTTGGTAACCCTCTCACACAACTGATATCAGTTAACATGGAAACATTCCTTAATCAATTCAATAATATTATGTAAGTTGAAGGAAGATACTCTCAGTATCGTATTGGTGTAAGACAACCACTCAGAATTGAAACTTTGCCTGAAATGGCTTAAGCTGTGTTTGGTAACCCTCTCACACAACTGATATCAGTTAACATGGAAACATTCCTTAATCAATTCAATAATATTATGTAAGTTGAAGATACTCTCAGTATCGTATTGGTGTAAGACAACCACTCAGAATTGAAACTTTGCCTGAAATGGCTTTAGCTGTGTTTGGTAACCCTCTCACACAACTGATATCAGTTAACATGGAAACATTCCTTAATCAATTCAATAATATTATGTTAGTTGAAGGAAGATACTCTCAGTATCGTATTGGTGTAAGACAACCACTCAGAATTGAAACTTTGCCTGAAATGGCTTTAGCTGTGTTTGGTTACCCTCTCACACAACTGATATCAGTTAACATGGAAACATTCCTTAATCAATTCAATAATATTATGTAAGTTGAAGGAAGATACTCTCAGTATCGTATTGGTGTAAGACAACCACTCAGAATTGAAACTTTGCCTGAAATGGCTTTAGCTGTGTTTGGTAACCCTCTCACACAACTGATATCAGTTAACATGGAAACATTCCTTAATCAATTCAATAATATTATGTAAGTTGAAGATACTCTCAGTATCGTATTGGTGTAAGACAACCACTCAGAATTGAAACTTTGCCTGAAATGGCTTTAGCTGTGTTTGGTAACCCTCTCACACAACTGATATCAGTTAACATGGAAACATTCCTTAATCAATTCAATAATATTATGTAAGTTGAAGGAAGATACTCTCAGTATCGTATTGGTGTAAGACAACCACTCAGAATTGAAACTTTGCCTGAAATGGCTTTAGCTGTGTTTGGTAACCCTCTCACACAACTGATATCAGTTAACATGGAAACATTCCTTAATCAATTCAATAATATTATGTAAGTTGAAGATACTCTCAGTATCGTATTGGTGTAAGACAACCACTCAGAATTGAAACTTTGCCTGAAATGGCTTTAGCTGTGTTTGGTAACCCTCTCACACAACTGATATCAGTTAACATGGAAACATTCCTTAATCAATTCAATAATATTATGTAAGTTGAAGGAAGATACTCTCAGTATCGTATTGGTGTAAGACAACCACTCAGAATTGAAACTTTGCCTGAAATGGCTTTAGCTGTGTTTGGTAACCCTCTCACACAACTGATATCAGTTAACATGGAAACATTCCTTAATCAATTCAATAATATTATGTAAGTTGAAGGAAGATACTCTCAGTATCGTATTGGTGTAAGACAACCACTCAGAATTGAAACTTTGCCTGAAATGGCTTTAGCTGTGTTTGGTAACCCTCTCACACAACTGATATCAGTTAACATGGAAACATTCCTTAATCAATTCAATAATATTATGTAAGTTGAAGGAAGATACTCTCAGTATCGTATTGGTGTAAGACAACCACTCAGAATTGAAACTTTGCCTGAAATGGCTTTAGCTGTGTTTGGTAACCCTCTCACACAACTGATATCAGTAAACATGGAAACATTCCTTTATCAATTCAATAATATTATGTAAGTTGAAGATACACTCAGTATCGTATTGGTGTAAGACAACCACTCAGAATTGAAACTTTGCCTGAAATGGCTTTAGCTGTGTTTGGTAACCCTCTCACACAACTGATATCAGTTAACATGGAAACATTCCTTAATCAATTCAATAATATTATGTAAGTTGAAGATACTCTCAGTATCGTATTGGTGTAAGACAACCACTCAGAATTGAAACTTTGCCTGAAATGGCTTTAGCTGTGTTTGGTAACCCTCTCACACAACTGATATCAGTAAACATGGAAACATTCCTTAATCAATTCAATAATATTATGTAAGTTGAAGGAAGATACTCTCAGTATCGTATTGGTGTAAGACAACCACTCAGAATTGAAACTTTGCCTGAAATGGCTTTAGCTGTGTTTGGTAACCCTCTCACACAACTGATATCAGTAAACATGGAAACATTCCTTAATCAATTCAATAATATTATGTAAGTTGAAGGAAGATACTCTCAGTATCGTATTGGTGTAAGACAACCACTCAGAATTGAAACTTTGCCTGAAATGGCTTTAGCTGTGTTTGGTAACCCTCTCACACAACTGATATCAGTTAACATGGAAACATTCCTTAATCAATTCAATAATATTATGTAAGTTGAAGGAAGATACTCTCAGTATCGTATTGGTGTAAGACAACCACTCAGAATTGAAACTTTGCCTGAAATGGCTTTAGCTGTGTTTGGTAACCCTCTCACACAACTGATATCAGTTAACATGGAAACATTCCTTTATCAATTCAATAATATTATGTAAGTTGAAGATACACTCAGTATCGTATTGGTGTAAGACAACCACTCAGAATTGAAACTTTGCCTGAAATGGCTTTAGCTGTGTTTGGTAACCCTCTCACACAACTGATATCAGTTAACATGGAAACATTCCTTAATCAATTCAATAATATTATGTAAGTTGAAGATACTCTCAGTATCGTATTGGTGTAAGACAACCACTCAGAATTGAAACTTTGCCTGAAATGGCTTTAGCTGTGTTTGGTAACCCTCTCACACAACTGATATCAGTTAACATGGAAACATTCCTTAATCAATTCAATAATATTATGTAAGTTGAAGGAAGATACTCTCAGTATCGTATTGGTGTAAGACAACCACTCAGAATTGAAACTTTGCCTGAAATGGCTTTAGCTGTGTTTGGTAACCCTCTCACACAACTGATATCAGTTAACATGGAAACATTCCTTAATCAATTCAATAATATTATGTAAGTTGAAGGAAGATACTCTCAGTATCGTATTGGTGTAAGACAACCACTCAGAATTGAAACTTTGCCTGAAATGGCTTTAGCTGTGTTTGGTAACCCTCTCACACAACTGATATCAGTTAACATGGAAACATTCCTTAATCAATTCAATAATATTATGTAAGTTGAAGGAAGATACTCTCAGTATCGTATTGGTGTAAGACAACCACTCAGAATTGAAACTTTGCCTGAAATGGCTTTAGCTGTGTTTGGTAACCCTCTCACACAACTGATATCAGTTAACATGGAAACATTCCTTAATCAATTCAATAATATTATGTAAGTTGAAGATACTCTCAGTATCGTATTGGTGTAAGACAACCACTCAGAATTGAAACTTTGCCTGAAATGGCTTTAGCTGTGTTTGGTAACCCTCTCACACAACTGATATCAGTTAACATGGAAACATTCCTTAATCAATTCAATAATATTATGTAAGTTGAAGGAAGATACTCTCAGTATCGTATTGGTGTAAGACAACCACTCAGAATTGAAACTTTGCCTGAAATGGCTTTAGCTGTGTTTGGTAACCCTCTCACACAACTGATATCAGTTAACATGGAAACATTCCTTAATCAATTCAATAATATTATGTAAGTTGAAGGAAGATACTCTCAGTATCGTATTGGTGTAAGACAACCACTCAGAATTGAAACTTTGCCTGAAATGGCTTTAGCTGTGTTTGGTAACCCTCTCACACAACTGATATCAGTTAACATGGAAACATTCCTTAATCAATTCAATAATATTATGTAAGTTGAAGGAAGATACTCTCAGTATCGTATTGGTGTAAGACAACCACTCAGAATTGAAACTTTGCCTGAAATGGCTTTAGCTGTGTTTGGTAACCCTCTCACACAACTGATATCAGTAAACATGGAAACATTCCTTTATCAATTCAATAATATTATGTAAGTTGAAGATACACTCAGTATCGTATTGGTGTAAGACAACCACTCAGAATTGAAACTTTGCCTGAAATGGCTTTAGCTGTGTTTGGTAACCCTCTCACACAACTGATATCAGTTAACATGGAAACATTCCTTAATCAATTCAATAATATTATGTAAGTTGAAGATACTCTCAGTATCGTATTGGTGTAAGACAACCACTCAGAATTGAAACTTTGCCTGAAATGGCTTTAGCTGTGTTTGGTAACCCTCTCACACAACTGATATCAGTAAACATGGAAACATTCCTTAATCAATTCAATAATATTATGTAAGTTGAAGGAAGATACTCTCAGTATCGTATTGGTGTAAGACAACCACTCAGAATTGAAACTTTGCCTGAAATGGCTTTAGCTGTGTTTGGTAACCCTCTCACACAACTGATATCAGTAAACATGGAAACATTCCTTAATCAATTCAATAATATTATGTAAGTTGAAGGAAGATACTCTCAGTATCGTATTGGTGTAAGACAACCACTCAGAATTGAAACTTTGCCTGAAATGGCTTTAGCTGTGTTTGGTAACCCTCTCACACAACTGATATCAGTTAACATGGAAACATTCCTTTATCAATTCAATAATATTATGTAAGTTGAAGATACACTCAGTATCGTATTGGTGTAAGACAACCACTCAGAATTGAAACTTTGCCTGAAATGGCTTTAGCTGTGTTTGGTAACCCTCTCACACAACTGATATCAGTAAACATGGAAACATTCCTTAATCAATTCAATAATATTATGTAAGTTGAAGGAAGATACTCTCAGTATCGTATTGGTGTAAGACAACCACTCAGAATTGAAACTTTGCCTGAAATGGCTTTAGCTGTGTTTGGTAACCCTCTCACACAACTGATATCAGTTAACATGGAAACATTCCTTAATCAATTCAATAATATTATGTAAGTTGAAGATACTCTCAGTATCGTATTGGTGTAAGACAACCACTCAGAATTGAAACTTTGCCTGAAATGGCTTTAGCTGTGTTTGGTAACCCTCTCACACAACTGATATCAGTTAACATGGAAACATTCCTTAATCAATTCAATAATATTATGTAAGTTGAAGGAAGATACTCTCAGTATCGTATTGGTGTAAGACAACCACTCAGAATTGAAACTTTGCCTGAAATGGCTTTAGCTGTGTTTGGTAACCCTCTCACACAACTGATATCAGTTAACATGGAAACATTCCTTAATCAATTCAATAATATTATGTAAGTTGAAGGAAGATACTCTCAGTATCGTATTGGTGTAAGACAACCACTCAGAATTGAAACTTTGCCTGAAATGGCTTTAGCTGTGTTTGGTAACCCTCTCACACAACTGATATCAGTTAACATGGAAACATTCCTTTATCAATTCAATAATATTATGTAAGTTGAAGATACACTCAGTATCGTATTGGTGTAAGACAACCACTCAGAATTGAAACTTTGCCTGAAATGGCTTTAGCTGTGTTTGGTAACCCTCTCACACAACTGATATCAGTTAACATGGAAACATTCCTTAATCAATTCAATAATATTATGTAAGTTGAAGATACTCTCAGTATCGTATTGGTGTAAGACAACCACTCAGAATTGAAACTTTGCCTGAAATGGCTTTAGCTGTGTTTGGTAACCCTCTCACACAACTGATATCAGTTAACATGGAAACATTCCTTAATCAATTCAATAATATTATGTAAGTTGAAGGAAGATACTCTCAGTATCGTATTGGTGTAAGACAACCACTCAGAATTGAAACTTTGCCTGAAATGGCTTTAGCTGTGTTTGGTAACCCTCTCACACAACTGATATCAGTTAACATGGAAACATTCCTTAATCAATTCAATAATATTATGTAAGTTGAAGATACTCTCAGTATCGTATTGGTGTAAGACAACCACTCAGAATTGAAACTTTGCCTGAAATGGCTTTAGCTGTGTTTGGTAACCCTCTCACACAACTGATATCAGTTAACATGGAAACATTCCTTAATCAATTCAATAATATTATGTAAGTTGAAGGAAGATACTCTCAGTATCGTATTGGTGTAAGACAACCACTCAGAATTGAAACTTTGCCTGAAATGGCTTTAGCTGTGTTTGGTAACCCTCTCACACAACTGATATCAGTTAACATGGAAACATTCCTTAATCAATTCAATAATATTATGTAAGTTGAAGATACTCTCAGTATCGTATTGGTGTAAGACAACCACTCAGAATTGAAACTTTGCCTGAAATGGCTTTAGCTGTGTTTGGTAACCCTCTCACACAACTGATATCAGTTAACATGGAAACATTCCTTAATCAATTCAATAATATTATGTAAGTTGAAGATACTCTCAGTATCGTATTGGTGTAAGACAACCACTCAGAATTGAAACTTTGCCTGAAATGGCTTTAGCTGTGTTTGGTAACCCTCTCACACAACTGATATCAGTTAACATGGAAACATTCCTTAATCAATTCAATAATATTATGTAAGTTGAAGATACTCTCAGTATCGTATTGGTGTAAGACAACCACTCAGAATTGAAACTTTGCCTGAAATGGCTTTAGCTGTGTTTGGTAACCCTCTCACACAACTGATATCAGTTAACATGGAAACATTCCTTAATCAATTCAATAATATTATGTAAGTTGAAGGAAGATACTCTCAGTATCGTATTGGTGTAAGACAACCACTCAGAATTGAAACTTTGCCTGAAATGGCTTTAGCTGTGTTTGGTAACCCTCTCACACAACTGATATCAGTTAACATGGAAACATTCCTTAATCAATTCAATAATATTATGTAAGTTGAAGGAAGATACTCTCAGTATCGTATTGGTGTAAGACAACCACTCAGAATTGAAACTTTGCCTGAAATGGCTTTAGCTGTGTTTGGTAACCCTCTCACACAACTGATATCAGTTAACATGGAAACATTCCTTTATCAATTCAATAATATTATGTAAGTTGAAGATACACTCAGTATCGTATTGGTGTAAGACAACCACTCAGAATTGAAACTTTGCCTGAAATGGCTTTAGCTGTGTTTGGTCACCCTCTCACACAACTGATATCAGTTAACATGGAAACATTCCTTAATCAATTCAATAATATTATGTAAGTTGAAGATACTCTCAGTATCGTATTGGTGTAAGACAACCACTCAGAATTGAAACTTTGCCTGAAATGGCTTTAGCTGTGTTTGGTAACCCTCTCACACAACTGATATCAGTTAACATGGAAACATTCCTTAATCAATTCAATAATATTATGTAAGTTGAAGGAAGATACTCTCAGTATCGTATTGGTGTAAGACAACCACTCAGAATTGAAACTTTGCCTGAAATGGCTTAAGCTGTGTTTGGTAACCCTCTCACACAACTGATATCAGTTAACATGGAAACATTCCTTAATCAATTCAATAATATTATGTAAGTTGAAGATACTCTCAGTATCGTATTGGTGTAAGACAACCACTCAGAATTGAAACTTTGCCTGAAATGGCTTTAGCTGTGTTTGGTAACCCTCTCACACAACTGATATCAGTTAACATGGAAACATTCCTTAATCAATTCAATAATATTATGTAAGTTGAAGGAAGATACTCTCAGTATCGTATTGGTGTAAGACAACCACTCAGAATTGAAACTTTGCCTGAAATGGCTTAAGCTGTGTTTGGTAACCCTCTCACACAACTGATATCAGTTAACATGGAAACATTCCTTAATCAATTCAATAATATTATGTAAGTTGAAGATACTCTCAGTATCGTATTGGTGTAAGACAACCACTCAGAATTGAAACTTTGCCTGAAATGGCTTTAGCTGTGTTTGGTAACCCTCTCACACAACTGATATCAGTTAACATGGAAACATTCCTTAATCAATTCAATAATATTATGTTAGTTGAAGGAAGATACTCTCAGTATCGTATTGGTGTAAGACAACCACTCAGAATTGAAACTTTGCCTGAAATGGCTTTAGCTGTGTTTGGTTACCCTCTCACACAACTGATATCAGTTAACATGGAAACATTCCTTAATCAATTCAATAATATTATGTAAGTTGAAGGAAGATACTCTCAGTATCGTATTGGTGTAAGACAACCACTCAGAATTGAAACTTTGCCTGAAATGGCTTTAGCTGTGTTTGGTAACCCTCTCACACAACTGATATCAGTTAACATGGAAACATTCCTTAATCAATTCAATAATATTATGTAAGTTGAAGATACTCTCAGTATCGTATTGGTGTAAGACAACCACTCAGAATTGAAACTTTGCCTGAAATGGCTTTAGCTGTGTTTGGTAACCCTCTCACACAACTGATATCAGTTAACATGGAAACATTCCTTAATCAATTCAATAATATTATGTAAGTTGAAGGAAGATACTCTCAGTATCGTATTGGTGTAAGACAACCACTCAGAATTGAAACTTTGCCTGAAATGGCTTTAGCTGTGTTTGGTAACCCTCTCACACAACTGATATCAGTTAACATGGAAACATTCCTTAATCAATTCAATAATATTATGTAAGTTGAAGGAAGATACTCTCAGTATCGTATTGGTGTAAGACAACCACTCAGAATTGAAACTTTGCCTGAAATGGCTTTAGCTGTGTTTGGTAACCCTCTCACACAACTGATATCAGTTAACATGGAAACATTCCTTTATCAATTCAATAATATTATGTAAGTTGAAGATACACTCAGTATCGTATTGGTGTAAGACAACCACTCAGAATTGAAACTTTGCCTGAAATGGCTTTAGCTGTGTTTGGTAACCCTCTCACACAACTGATATCAGTAAACATGGAAACATTCCTTAATCAATTCAATAATATTATGTAAGTTGAAGGAAGATACTCTCAGTATCGTATTGGTGTAAGACAACCACTCAGAATTGAAACTTTGCCTGAAATGGCTTTAGCTGTGTTTGGTAACCCTCTCACACAACTGATATCAGTTAACATGGAAACATTCCTTAATCAATTCAATAATATTATGTAAGTTGAAGGAAGATACTCTCAGTATCGTATTGGTGTAAGACAACCACTCAGAATTGAAACTTTGCCTGAAATGGCTTTAGCTGTGTTTGGTAACCCTCTCACACAACTGATATCAGTTAACATGGAAACATTCCTTTATCAATTCAATAATATTATGTAAGTTGAAGATACACTCAGTATCGTATTGGTGTAAGACAACCACTCAGAATTGAAACTTTGCCTGAAATGGCTTTAGCTGTGTTTGGTAACCCTCTCACACAACTGATATCAGTTAACATGGAAACATTCCTTAATCAATTCAATAATATTATGTAAGTTGAAGATACTCTCAGTATCGTATTGGTGTAAGACAACCACTCAGAATTGAAACTTTGCCTGAAATGGCTTTAGCTGTGTTTGGTAACCCTCTCACACAACTGATATCAGTAAACATGGAAACATTCCTTAATCAATTCAATAATATTATGTAAGTTGAAGGAAGATACTCTCAGTATCGTATTGGTGTAAGACAACCACTCAGAATTGAAACTTTGCCTGAAATGGCTTTAGCTGTGTTTGGTAACCCTCTCACACAACTGATATCAGTTAACATGGAAACATTCCTTAATCAATTCAATAATATTATGTAAGTTGAAGGAAGATACTCTCAGTATCGTATTGGTGTAAGACAACCACTCAGAATTGAAACTTTGCCTGAAATGGCTTTAGCTGTGTTTGGTAACCCTCTCACACAACTGATATCAGTTAACATGGAAACATTCCTTAATCAATTCAATAATATTATGTAAGTTGAAGATACTCTCAGTATCGTATTGGTGTAAGACAACCACTCAGAATTGAAACTTTGCCTGAAATGGCTTTAGCTGTGTTTGGTCACCCTCTCACACAACTGATATCAGTTAACATGGAAACATTCCTTAATCAATTCAATAATATTATGTAAGTTGAAGATACTCTCAGTATCGTATTGGTGTAAGACAACCACTCAGAATTGAAACTTTGCCTGAAATGGCTTTAGCTGTGTTTGGTAACCCTCTCACACAACTGATATCAGTTAACATGGAAACATTCCTTAATCAATTCAATAATATTATGTAAGTTGAAGATACTCTCAGTATCGTATTGGTGTAAGACAACCACTCAGAATTGAAACTTTGCCTGAAATGGCTTTAGCTGTGTTTGGTAACCCTCTCACACAACTGATATCAGTTAACATGGAAACATTCCTTAATCAATTCAATAATATTATGTAAGTTGAAGATACTCTCAGTATCGTATTGGTGTAAGACAACCACTCAGAATTGAAACTTTGCCTGAAATGGCTTTAGCTGTGTTTGGTAACCCTCTCACACAACTGATATCAGTTAACATGGAAACATTCCTTAATCAATTCAATAATATTATGTAAGTTGAAGATACTCTCAGTATCGTATTGGTGTAAGACAACCACTCAGAATTGAAACTTTGCCTGAAATGGCTTAAGCTGTGTTTGGTAACCCTCTCACACAACTGATATCAGTTAACATGGAAACATTCCTTAAACAATTCAATAATATTATGTAAGTTGAAGATACTCTCAGTATCGTATTGGTGTAAGACAACCACTCAGAATTGAAACTTTGCCTGAAATGGCTTTAGCTGTGTTTGGTAACCCTCTCACACAACTGATATCAGTTAACATGGAAACATTCCTTAATCAATTCAATAATATTATGTAAGTTGAAGGAAGATACTCTCAGTATCGTATTGGTGTAAGACAACCACTCAGAATTGAAACTTTGCCTGAAATGGCTTTAGCTGTGTTTGGTAACCCTCTCACACAACTGATATCAGTTAACATGGAAACATTCCTTTATCAATTCAATAATATTATGTAAGTTGAAGATACACTCAGTATCGTATTGGTGTAAGACAACCACTCAGAATTGAAACTTTGCCTGAAATGGCTTTAGCTGTGTTTGGTAACCCTCTCACACAACTGATATCAGTTAACATGGAAACATTCCTTAATCAATTCAATAATATTATTTAAGTTGAAGGAAGATACTCTCAGTATCGTATTGGTGTAAGACAACCACTCAGAATTGAAACTTTGCCTGAAATGGCTTTAGCTGTGTTTGGTAACCCTCTCACACAACTGATATCAGTTAACATGGAAACATTCCTTAATCAATTCAATAATATTATGTAAGTTGAAGGAAGATACTCTCAGTATCGTATTGGTGTAAGACAACCACTCAGAATTGAAACTTTGCCTGAAATGGCTTTAGCTGTGTTTGGTAACCCTCTCACACAACTGATATCAGTTAACATGGAAACATTCCTTTATCAATTCAATAATATTATGTAAGTTGAAGATACTCTCAGTATCGTATTGGTGTAAGACAACCACTCAGAATTGAAACTTTGCCTGAAATGGCTTTAGCTGTGTTTGGTAACCCTCTCACACAACTGATATCAGTTAACATGGAAACATTCCTTAATCAATTCAATAATATTATGTAAGTTGAAGATACTCTCAGTATCGTATTGGTGTAAGACAACCACTCAGAATTGAAACTTTGCCTGAAATGGCTTTAGCTGTGTTTGGTAACCCTCTCACACAACTGATATCAGTTAACATGGAAACATTCCTTAATCAATTCAATAATATTATGTAAGTTGAAGGAAGATACTCTCAGTATCGTATTGGTGTAAGACAACCACTCAGAATTGAAACTTTGCCTGAAATGGCTTTAGCTGTGTTTGGTAACCCTCTCACACAACTGATATCAGTTAACATGGAAACATTCCTTAATCAATTCAATAATATTATGTAAGTTGAAGATACTCTCAGTATCGTATTGGTGTAAGACAACCACTCAGAATTGAAACTTTGCCTGAAATGGCTTTAGCTGTGTATGGTAACCCTCTCACACAACTGATATCAGTTAACATGGAAACATTCCTTAATCAATTCAATAATATTATGTAAGTTGAAGGAAGATACTCTCAGTATCGTATTGGTGTAAGACAACCACTCAGAATTGAAACTTTGCCTGAAATGGCTTTAGCTGTGTTTGGTAACCCTCTCACAACACTGATATCAGTTAACATGGAAACATTCCTTAATCAATTCAATAATATTATGTAAGTTGAAGGAAGATACTCTCAGTATCGTATTGGTGTAAGACAACCACTCAGAATTGAAACTTTGCCTGAAATGGCTTTAGCTGTGTTTGGTAACCCTCTCACACAACTGATATCAGTTAACATGGAAACATTCCTTAATCAATTCAATAATATTATGTAAGTTGAAGGAAGATACTCTCAGTATCGTATTGGTGTAAGACAACCACTCAGAATTGAAACTTTGCCTGAAATGGCTTTAGCTGTGTTTGGTAACCCTCTCACACAACTGATATCAGTTAACATGGAAACATTCCTTAATCAATTCAATAATATTATGTAAGTTGAAGATACTCTCAGTATCGTATTGGTGTAAGACAACCACTCAGAATTGAAACTTTGCCTGAAATGGCTTTAGCTGTGTTTGGTAACCCTCTCACACAACTGATATCAGTTAACATGGAAACATTCCTTAATCAATTCAATAATATTATGTAAGTTGAAGGAAGATACTCTCAGTATCGTATTGGTGTAAGACAACCACTCAGAATTGAAACTTTGCCTGAAATGGCTTTAGCTGTGTTTGGTAACCCTCTCACACAACTGATATCAGTTAACATGGAAACATTCCTTAATCAATTCAATAATATTATGTAAGTTGAAGGAAGATACTCTCAGTATCGTATTGGTGTAAGACAACCACTCAGAATTGAAACTTTGCCTGAAATGGCTTTAGCTGTGTTTGGTAACCCTCTCACACAACTGATATCAGTTAACATGGAAACATTCCTTAATCAATTCAATAATATTATGTAAGTTGAAGATACTCTCAGTATCGTATTGGTGTAAGACAACCACTCAGAATTGAAACTTTGCCTGAAATGGCTTTAGCTGTGTTTGGTAACCCTCTCACACAACTGATATCAGTTAACATGGAAACATTCCTTAATCAATTCAATAATATTATGTAAGTTGAAGATACTCTCAGTATCGTATTGGTGTAAGACAACCACTCAGAATTGAAACTTTGCCTGAAATGGCTTTAGCTGTGTTTGGTAACCCTCTCACACAACTGATATCAGTTAACATGGAAACATTCCTTAATCAATTCAATAATATTATGTAAGTTGAAGGAAGATACTCTCAGTATCGTATTGGTGTAAGACAACCACTCAGAATTGAAACTTTGCCTGAAATGGCTTTAGCTGTGTTTGGTAACCCTCTCACACAACTGATATCAGTTAACATGGAAACATTCCTTAATCAATTCAATAATATTATGTAAGTTGAAGGAAGATACTCTCAGTATCGTATTGGTGTAAGACAACCACTCAGAATTGAAACTTTGCCTGAAATGGCTTTAGCTGTGTTTGGTAACCCTCTCACACAACTGATATCAGTTAACATGGAAACATTCCTTAATCAATTCAATAATATTATGTAAGTTGAAGATACTCTCAGTATCGTATTGGTGTATGACAACCACTCAGAATTGAAACTTTGCCTGAAATGGCTTTAGCTGTGTTTGGTAACCCTCTCACACAACTGATTTCAGTTAACATGGAAACATTCCTTAATCAATTCAATAATATTATGTAAGTTGAAGATACTCTCAGTATCGTATTGGTGTAAGACAACCACTCAGAATTGAAACTTTGCCTGAAATGGCTTTAGCTGTGTTTGGTAACCCTCTCACACAACTGATATCAGTTAACATGGAAACATTCCTTAATCAATTCAATAATATTATGTAAGTTGAAGGAAGATACTCTCAGTATCGTATTGGTGTAAGACAACCACTCAGAATTGAAACTTTGCCTGAAATGGCTTTAGCTGTGTTTGGTAACCCTCTCACACAACTGATATCAGTTAACATGGAAACATTCCTTAATCAATTCAATAATATTATGTAAGTTGAAGGAAGATACTCTCAGTATCGTATTGGTGTAAGACAACCACTCAGAATTGAAACTTTGCCTGAAATGGCTTTAGCTGTGTTTGGTAACCCTCTCACACAACTGATATCAGTTAACATGGAAACATTCCTTAATCAATTCAATAATATTATGTAAGTTGAAGATACTCTCAGTATCGTATTGGTGTAAGACAACCACTCAGAATTGAAACTTTGCCTGAAATGGCTTTAGCTGTGTTTGGTAACCCTCTCACACAACTGATATCAGTTAACATGGAAACATTCCTTAATCAATTCAATAATATTATGTAAGTTGAAGATACTCTCAGTATCGTATTGGTGTAAGACAACCACTCAGAATTGAAACTTTGCCTGAAATGGCTTTAGCTGTGTTTGGTAACCCTCTCACACAACTGATATCAGTTTACATGGAAACATTCCTTAATCAATTCAATAATATTATGTAAGTTGAAGGAAGATAATCTCAGTATCGTATTGGTGTAAGACAACCACTCAGAATTGAAACTTTGCCTGAAATGGCTTTAGCTGTGTTTGGTAACCCTCTCACACAACTGATATCAGTTAACATGGAAACATTCCTTAATCAATTCAATAATATTATGTAAGTTGAAGATACTCTCAGTATCGTATTGGTGTAAGACAACCACTCAGAATTGAAACTTTGCCTGAAATGGCTTTAGCTGTGTTTGGTAACCCTCTCACACAACTGATATCAGTTAACATGGAAACATTCCTTAATCAATTCAATAATATTATGTAAGTTGAAGATACTCTCAGTATCGTATTGGTGTAAGACAACCACTCAGAATTGAAACTTTGCCTGAAATGGCTTTAGCTGTGTTTGGTAACCCTCTCACACAACTGATATCAGTTAACATGGAAACATTCCTTAATCAATTCAATAATATTATGTAAGTTGAAGATACTCTCAGTATCGTATTGGTGTAAGACAACCACTCAGAATTGAAACTTTGCCTGAAATGGCTTTAGCTGTGTTTGGTAACCCTCTCACACAACTGATATCAGTTAACATGGAAACATTCCTTAATCAATTCAATAATATTATGTAAGTTGAAGATACTCTCAGTATCGTATTGGTGTAAGACAACCACTCAGAATTGAAACTTTGCCTGAAATGGCTTTAGCTGTGTTTGGTAACCCTCTCACACAACTGATATCAGTTAACATGGAAACATTCCTTAATCAATTCAATAATATTATGTAAGTTGAAGATACTCTCAGTATCGTATTGGTGTAAGACAACCACTCAGAATTGAAACTTTGCCTGAAATGGCTTTAGCTGTGTTTGGTTACCCTCTCACACAACTGATATCAGTTAACATGGAAACATTCCTTAATCAATTCAATAATATTATGTAAGTTGAAGGAAGATACTCTCAGTATCGTATTGGTGTAAGACAACCACTCAGAATTGAAACTTTGCCTGAAATGGCTTTAGCTGTGTTTGGTAACCCTCTCACACAACTGATATCAGTTAACATGGAAACATTCCTTAATCAATTCAATAATATTATGTAAGTTGAAGGAAGATACTCTCAGTATCGTATTGGTGTAAGACAACCACTCAGAATTGAAACTTTGCCTGAAATGGCTTTAGCTGTGTTTGGTAACCCTCTCACACAACTGATATCAGTTAACATGGAAACATTCCTTAATCAATTCAATAATATTATGTAAGTTGAAGATACTCTCAGTATCGTATTGGTGTATGACAACCACTCAGAATTGAAACTTTGCCTGAAATGGCTTTAGCTGTGTTTGGTAACCCTCTCACACAACTGATATCAGTTAACATGGAAACATTCCTTAATCAATTCAATAATATTATGTAAGTTGAAGATACTCTCAGTATCGTATTGGTGTAAGACAACCACTCAGAATTGAAACTTTGCCTGAAATGGCTTTAGCTGTGTTTGGTAACCCTCTCACACAACTGATATCAGTTAACATGGAAACATTCCTTAATCAATTCAATAATATTATGTAAGTTGAAGGAAGATACTCTCAGTATCGTATTGGTGTAAGACAACCACTCAGAATTGAAACTTTGCCTGAAATGGCTTTAGCTGTGTTTGGTAACCCTCTCACACAACTGATATCAGTTAACATGGAAACATTCCTTAATCAATTCAATAATATTATGTAAGTTGAAGGAAGATACTCTCAGTATCGTATTGGTGTAAGACAACCACTCAGAATTGAAACTTTGCCTGAAATGGCTTTAGCTGTGTTTGGTAACCCTCTCACACAACTGATATCAGTTAACATGGAAACATTCCTTAATCAATTCAATAATATTATGTAAGTTGAAGGAAGATACTCTCAGTATCGTATTGGTGTAAGACAACCACTCAGAATTGAAACTTTGCCTGAAATGGCTTTAGCTGTGTTTGGTAACCCTCTCACACAACTGTTATCAGTTAACATGGAAACATTCCTTAATCAATTCAATAATATTATGTAAGTTGAAGGAAGATACTCTCAGTATCGTATTGGTGTAAGACAACCACTCAGAATTGAAACTTTGCCTGAAATGGCTTTAGCTGTGTTTGGTAACCCTCTCACACAACTGATATCAGTTTACATGGAAACATTCCTTAATCAATTCAATAATATTATGTAAGTTGAAGGAAGATACTCTCAGTATCGTATTGGTGTAAGACAACCACTCAGAATTGAAACTTTGCCTGAAATGGCTTTAGCTGTGTTTGGTAACCCTCTCACACAACTGATATCAGTTAACATGGAAACATTCCTTAATCAATTCAATAATATTATGTAAGTTGAAGATACTCTCAGTATCGTATTGGTGTAAGACAACCACTCAGAATTGAAACTTTGCCTGAAATGGCTTTAGCTGTGTTTGGTAACCCTCTCACACAACTGATATCAGTTAACATGGAAACATTCCTTAATCAATTCAATAATATTATGTAAGTTGAAGATACTCTCAGTATCGTATTGGTGTAAGACAACCACTCAGAATTGAAACTTTGCCTGAAATGGCTTTAGCTGTGTTTGGTAACCCTCTCACACAACTGATATCAGTTAACATGGAAACATTCCTTAATCAATTCAATAATATTATGTAAGTTGAAGATACTCTCAGTATCGTATTGGTGTAAGACAACCACTCAGAATTGAAACTTTGCCTGAAATGGCTTTAGCTGTGTTTGGTAACCCTCTCACACAACTGATATCAGTTAACATGGAAACATTCCTTAATCAATTCAATAATATTATGTAAGTTGAAGATACTCTCAGTATCGTATTGGTGTAAGACAACCACTCAGAATTGAAACTTTGCCTGAAATGGCTTTAGCTGTGTTTGGTAACCCTCTCACACAACTGATATCAGTTAACATGGAAACATTCCTTAATCAATTCAATAATATTATGTAAGTTGAAGATACTCTCAGTATCGTATTGGTGTAAGACAACCACTCAGAATTGAAACTTTGCCTGAAATGGCTTTAGCTGTGTTTGGTAACCCTCTCACACAACTGATATCAGTTAACATGGAAACATTCCTTAATCAATTCAATAATATTATGTAAGTTGAAGATACTCTCAGTATCGTATTGGTGTAAGACAACCACTCAGAATTGAAACTTTGCCTGAAATGGCTTTAGCTGTGTTTGGTAACCCTCTCACACAACTGATATCAGTTAACATGGAAACATTCCTTAATCAATTCAATAATATTATGTAAGTTGAAGATACTCTCAGTATCGTATTGGTGTAAGACAACCACTCAGAATTGAAACTTTGCCTGAAATGGCTTTAGCTGTGTTTGGTAACCCTCTCACACAACTGATATCAGTTAACATGGAAACATTCCTTAATCAATTCAATAATATTATGTAAGTTGAAGGAAGATACTCTCAGTATCGTATTGGTGTAAGACAACCACTCAGAATTGAAACTTTGCCTGAAATGGCTTTAGCTGTGTTTGGTAACCCTCTCACACAACTGATATCAGTTAACATGGAAACATTCCTTAATCAATTCAATAATATTATGTAAGTTGAAGATACTCTCAGTATCGTATTGGTGTATGACAACCACTCAGAATTGAAACTTTGCCTGAAATGGCTTTAGCTGTGTTTGGTAACCCTCTCACACAACTGATATCAGTTAACATGGAAACATTCCTTAATCAATTCAATAATATTATGTAAGTTGAAGATACTCTCAGTATCGTATTGGTGTAAGACAACCACTCAGAATTGAAACTTTGCCTGAAATGGCTTTAGCTGTGTTTGGTAACCCTCTCACACAACTGATATCAGTTAACATGGAAACATTCCTTAATCAATTCAATAATATTATGTAAGTTGAAGGAAGATACTCTCAGTATCGTATTGGTGTAAGACAACCACTCAGAATTGAAACTTTGCCTGAAATGGCTTTAGCTGTGTTTGGTAACCCTCTCACACAACTGATATCAGTTAACATGGAAACATTCCTTAATCAATTCAATAATATTATGTAAGTTGAAGGAAGATACTCTCAGTATCGTATTGGTGTAAGACAACCACTCAGAATTGAAACTTTGCCTGAAATGGCTTTAGCTGTGTTTGGTAACCCTCTCACACAACTGATATCAGTTAACATGGAAACATTCCTTAATCAATTCAATAATATTATGTAAGTTGAAGGAAGATACTCTCAGTATCGTATTGGTGTAAGACAACCACTCAGAATTGAAACTTTGCCTGAAATGGCTTTAGCTGTGTTTGGTAACCCTCTCACACAACTGTTATCAGTTAACATGGAAACATTCCTTAATCAATTCAATAATATTATGTAAGTTGAAGGAAGATACTCTCAGTATCGTATTGGTGTAAGACAACCACTCAGAATTGAAACTTTGCCTGAAATGGCTTTAGCTGTGTTTGGTAACCCTCTCACACAACTGATATCAGTTAACATGGAAACATTCCTTAATCAATTCAATAATATTATGTAAGTTGAAGATACTCTCAGTATCGTATTGGTGTAAGACAACCACTCAGAATTGAAACTTTGCCTGAAATGGCTTTAGCTGTGTTTGGTAACCCTCTCACACAACTGATATCAGTTAACATGGAAACATTCCTTAATCAATTCAATAATATTATGTAAGTTGAAGATACTCTCAGTATCGTATTGGTGTAAGACAACCACTCAGAATTGAAACTTTGCCTGAAATGGCTTTAGCTGTGTTTGGTAACCCTCTCACACAACTGATATCAGTTAACATGGAAACATTCCTTAATCAATTCAATAATATTATGTAAGTTGAAGGAAGATACTCTCAGTATCGTATTGGTGTAAGACAACCACTCAGAATTGAAACTTTGCCTGAAATGGCTTTAGCTGTGTTTGGTAACCCTCTCACACAACTGATATCAGTTAACATGGAAACATTCCTTAATCAATTCAATAATATTATGTAAGTTGAAGATACTCTCAGTATCGTATTGGTGTAAGACAACCACTCAGAATTGAAACTTTGCCTGAAATGGCTTTAGCTGTGTTTGGTAACCCTCTCACACAACTGATATCAGTTAACATGGAAACATACCTTAATCAATTCAATAATATTATGTAAGTTGAAGGAAGATACTCTCAGTATCGTATTGGTGTAAGACAACCACTCAGAATTGAAACTTTGCCTGAAATGGCTTTAGCTGTGTTTGGTAACCCTCTCACACAACTGATATCAGTTAACGTGGAAACATACCTTAATCAATTCAATAATATTATGTAAGTTGAAGGAAGATACTCTCAGTATCGTATTGGTGTAAGACAACCACTCAGAATTGAAACTTTGCCTGAAATGGCTTTAGCTGTGTTTGGTAACCCTCTCACACAACTGATATCAGTTAACATGGAAACATTCCTTAATCAATTCAATAATATTATGTAAGTTGAAGGAAGATACTCTCAGTATCGTATTGGTGTAAGACAACCACTCAGAATTGAAACTTTGCCTGAAATGGCTATAGCTGTGTTTGGTAACCCTCTCACACAACTGATATCAGTTAACATGGAAACATTCCTTAATCAATTCAATAATATTATGTAAGTTGAAGATACTCTCAGTATCGTATTGGTGTAAGACAACCACTCAGAATTGAAACTTTGCCTGAAATGGCTTTAGCTGTGTTTGGTAACCCTCTCACACAACTGATATCAGTTAACATGGAAACATTCCTTAATCAATTCAATAATATTATGTAAGTTGAAGGAAGATACTCTCAGTATCGTATTGGTGTAAGACAACCACTCAGAATTGAAACTTTGCCTTAAATGGCTTTAGCTGTGTTTGGTAACCCTCTCACACAACTGATATCAGTTAACATGGAAACATTCCTTAATCAATTCAATAATATTATGTAAGTTGAAGGAAGATACTCTCAGTATCGTATTGGTGTAAGACAACCACTCAGAATTGAAACTTTGCCTGAAATGGCTTTAGCTGTGTTTGGTAACCCTCTCACACAACTGATATCAGTTAACATGGAAACATTCCTTAATCAATTCAATAATATTATGTAAGTTGAAGATACTCTCAGTATCGTATTGGTGTAAGACAACCACTCAGAATTGAAACTTTGCCTGAAATGGCTTTAGCTGTGTTTGGTAACCCTCTCACACAACTGATATCAGTTAACATGGAAACATTCCTTAATCAATTCAATAATATTATGTAAGTTGAAGATACTCTCAGTATCGTATTGGTGTAAGACAACCACTCAGAATTGAAACTTTGCCTGAAATGGCTTTAGCTGTGTTTGGTTACCCTCTCACACAACTGATATCAGTTAACATGGAAACATTCCTTAATCAATTCAATAATATTATGTAAGTTGAAGGAAGATACTCTCAGTATCGTATTGGTGTAAGACAACCACTCAGAATTGAAACTTTGCCTGAAATGGCTTTAGCTGTGTTTGGTAACCCTCTCACACAACTGATATCAGTTAACATGGAAACATTCCTTAATCAATTCAATAATATTATGTAAGTTGAAGGAAGATACTCTCAGTATCGTATTGGTGTAAGACAACCACTCAGAATTGAAACTTTGCCTGAAATGGCTTTAGCTGTGTTTGGTAACCCTCTCACACAACTGATATCAGTTAACATGGAAACATTCCTTAATCAATTCAATAATATTATGTAAGTTGAAGATACTCTCAGTATCGTATTGGTGTAAGACAACCACTCAGAATTGAAACTTTGCCTGAAATGGCTTTAGCTGTGTTTGGTAACCCTCTCACACAACTGATATCAGTTAACATGGAAACATTCCTTAATCAATTCAATAATATTATGTAAGTTGAAGGAAGATACTCTCAGTATCGTATTGGTGTAAGACAACCACTCAGAATTGAAACTTTGCCTGAAATGGCTTTAGCTGTGTTTGGTAACCCTCTCACACAACTGATATCAGTTAACATGGAAACATTCCTTAATCAATTCAATAATATTATGTTAGTTGAAGGAAGATACTCTCAGTATCGTATTGGTGTAAGACAACCACTCAGAATTGAAACTTTGCCTGAAATGGCTTTAGCTGTGTTTGGTTACCCTCTCACACAACTGATATCAGTTAACATGGAAACATTCCTTAATCAATTCAATAATATTATGTAAGTTGAAGATACTCTCAGTATCGTATTGGTGTAAGACAACCACTCAGAATTGAAACTTTGCCTGAAATGGCTTTAGCTGTGTTTGGTAACCCTCTCACACAACTGATATCAGTTAACATGGAAACATTCCTTAATCAATTCAATAATATTATGTAAGTTGAAGGAAGATACTCTCAGTATCGTATTGGTGTAAGACAACCACTCAGAATTGAAACTTTGCCTGAAATGGCTTTAGCTGTGTTTGGTAACCCTCTCACACAACTGATATCAGTTAACATGGAAACATTCCTTAATCAATTCAATAATATTATGTAAGTTGAAGGAAGATACTCTCAGTATCGTATTGGTGTAAGACAACCACTCAGAATTGAAACTTTGCCTGAAATGGCTTTAGCTGTGTTTGGTAACCCTCTCACACAACTGATATCAGTTAACATGGAAACATTCCTTTATCAATTCAATAATATTATGTAAGTTGAAGGAAGATACTCTCAGTATCGTATTGGTGTAAGACAACCACTCAGAATTGAAACTTTGCCTGAAATGGCTTTAGCTGTGTTTGGTAACCCTCTCACACAACTGATATCAGTTAACATGGAAACATTCCTTAATCAATTCAATAATATTATGTAAGTTGAAGATACTCTCAGTATCGTATTGGTGTAAGACAACCACTCAGAATTGAAACTTTGCCTGAAATGGCTTTAGCTGTGTTTGGTAACCCTCTCACACAACTGATATCAGTTAACATGGAAACATTCCTTAATCAATTCAATAATATTATGTAAGTTGAAGATACTCTCAGTATCGTATTGGTGTAAGACAACCACTCAGAATTGAAACTTTGCCTGAAATGGCTTTAGCTGTGTTTGGTAACCCTCTCACACAACTGATATCAGTTAACATGGAAACATTCCTTAATCAATTCAATAATATTATGTAAGTTGAAGGAAGATACTCTCAGTATCGTATTGGTGTAAGACAACCACTCAGAATTGAAACTTTGCCTGAAATGGCTTTAGCTGTGTTTGGTAACCCTCTCACACAACTGATATCAGTTAACATGGAAACATTCCTTAATCAATTCAATAATATTATGTAAGTTGAAGATACTCTCAGTATCGTATTGGTGTAAGACAACCACTCAGAATTGAAACTTTGCCTGAAATGGCTTTAGCTGTGTTTGGTAACCCTCTCACACAACTGATATCAGTTAACATGGAAACATTCCTTAATCAATTCAATAATATTATGTAAGTTGAAGATACTCTCAGTATCGTATTGGTGTAAGACAACCACTCAGAATTGAAACTTTGCCTGAAATGGCTTTAGCTGTGTTTGGTAACCCTCTCACACAACTGATATCAGTTAACATGGAAACATTCCTTAATCAATTCAATAATATTATGTAAGTTGAAGGAAGATACTCTCAGTATCGTATTGGTGTAAGACAACCACTCAGAATTGAAACTTTGCCTGAAATGGCTTTAGCTGTGTTTGGTAACCCTCTCACACAACTGATATCAGTCAACATGGAAACATTCCTTAATCAATTCAATAATATTATGTAAGTTGAAGGAAGATACTCTCAGTATCGTATTGGTGTAAGACAACCACTCAGAATTGAAACTTTGCCTGAAATGGCTTTAGCTGTGTTTGGTAACCCTCTCACACAACTGATATCAGTTAACATGGAAACATTCCTTAATCAATTCAATAATATTATGTAAGTTGAAGGAAGATACTCTCAGTATCGTATTGGTGTAAGACAACCACTCAGAATTGAAACTTTGCCTGAAATGGCTTTAGCTGTGTTTGTTGACCTGATCTGAATAGCCAGGTATTTTCCACGTCATCTATTCCTGGGATGCCATAGTCTCACAGGCTCCAGATGGTTGGGAACAAAAAGCGATACTTGTTTTAAAATATCTCCACGTGGTAGATATTCATTTTAATTTTAGAGAACCCACTCAAGAGTTGGAACCGCCGGAAGCCATGGGGACTATAGCACCCCACAGAGGCTGAATGAAGGACTTCAAATACAAACTACATATTCCCTTACAATCTCAATCCTCAATAATAAGCAGGTCCACAACACACCTAACCCATAAGTATAACTGCTTGCCACCTAATCTCATTATTCCATGTGCCGAGTAGGAACACAAGACAAAATGTAACATTCTTCTGTAATACATACACAACCAACTATCAGACACTAACTTACCAATAGGATGCATGATCTGGTCATGAAGTTTGGGGTAATATTGATATATTTACCGACTCTATTTATTGAATTAAGCGTAATACAAATTAGAGTAGCGTTGGTAATGTAGTTTTAGTGATTAGTCTTAAGAGGAAGCTACAAGCCAATCATATGTATATTCTTGGTATACCTTATATTGTAGGTAATAGGCATTAAAATTGCTTGACAAATGGATTCTAGAAACGTTCGATTTTAAGAAGAAAACTGATTTTTATTTATTTTGTAAATAATTTTATAAAAAAGCAAAAAAGTTAATCAAGTGAAACTGTCACAGATAATCTTCGCTCTAATACTGTATTTTGAAAAAGTGTAATCCTTTACGCGTTCATACATTTCTGTTGAAAAAATATTTTTTTAGTAGTTTACATTTATATTTTTCATTGAGTAGTTTAATTTTTATTTGTATTCTACTCAAGCGAAACGATAGAAAAACCGTCAATTTATCTAAAGCATATTTTTTGGTATTCATAATGTACACCAATTCGTTATGAAGGTTAATCAAAATAGTGATTTAGCACAAAGCTTCACCTTAAATTAGTATTGTTCTAGTTTCTATATTATGTTACTGTTAGGTACATGTTTTACTAATATTGTTTCATATTCAGTTTATCAGTTTAAAGTTATTTAAAGCTTTCAAAACATTGTGTCTATTTTTCTATTTCTCTTTAGGTATATTCTGTTCTTAAAATGTATTTAATAGCCCAGTTGGACGTTAAACAAAATAAAAACAAATAAATTCATAATTTTGAAAGACTTTGTTATTCAGAAAACTCATTCCTTTTGTGTAGGGAATTGGTAACAAAACTGTCACTTCACTATTAGTGCCGTTTATACAACAACAAAAAATGAATATATTTTTATCTTCCAACTGTCAATGAAGAAAATCCCGCCAATTCGTATTCATACACTTTGACAATTTTTTGATTTTATTTTCATGTATAAATCTGGGAGACAAACTAAGAAGTATAATTCAACAACGAACAATCCACATATCTTCCCATTATAGAACAAAGATTTTTAAAATTATCCCTGAGGCATATTTGTTGTAAAACCATGTATCATGTATGATCGTGTAAGAAATGTGAAGATTCGCAAAGAATTTAAATCTAATGTAAGCGTAACGAATAAAGGAGAATATGTGACACGAATGTATACGGTAGCAGAAGTCGGGTACGCCCGAGGAAGACATGGCACGACCAAGTGAATCAGATACTTGAGTCGGGCCATGTCAAGAGTCAGAATAGTAGAAGAGTATGTATGAATGTGAATGAGGTAAGGAGTGTGTGCCAAGACCGAGTTGTTTGGCGGTCCATCCTAGGGAAAAAAATTAGGAAACAGCCTTCTGTCCCGTTTTTAACAGGAATTTAATAAATCAGCAATACTCTCTCAGTATAGTAGTTAGTAGGAATATATCCGGAACAATCCAAGGACAAGTGGCAGATGATCTCAGTATCGCCCTGTTCAAATGCCACCAGTCGGTGTCAAGAGATACCGTGTTAAGTGACTAGATCTGTATTGCCTGGTACTTCTTCCGTCCAGTCTCCTTCATCTCCCCCACTTCATACAATATTTCATAGTTTTCAGTATGAAAAATTTACGTATATAAATATTTTAGATTTTTTTGTATAATTTTCTGTCGAAAACGTTCTTGTTCTATCTTCTATATAGTTCTCTAAAGACTCGAAAACTAGAGGACTGATTTCACTTAAAATTTCAAATTGTTCTTATTAGTGTCTGGGGTGCTTAGAGAGTGATTTGAATGGCAGAAGAAGTCGGGGACGCCCGAAGAAGACTTATATCTGTACTGGAATGAGGTACGAAGTAAAAAGTGGTCGGGGACGCCCGAGGAAGTGAAGCAAAATGTTATAAAAAAGTAAAATTATTCAATTCTCAAGAATACTAATATTATTTCCACCTAAAACAGAATTCAAAACTCTAAGTCATTTATAATCCCTTGCAACGCCGGGTACACGTCATGCTTTTAAGTTATTTGCGTTGGCTTTAAAAGATATCAAGTGGAAAAATAAGTTTATTATTCTATTTAAAACCCAACAGATGTTTCGACGAAGGAATGTTTATATGATAATACTGATAACGCATATCAGCTGTGAGATAAGGTGACCAATTATTGCGTTTTATTTGGGAAGTTTATTATTAAAAATAATAAGGTCGCACCTCAGTATATTTATATTATATAGACGAAAGTGCGAGATGGTAAGAGGAAGAAATTTACATATAAATCCACCTTTATACAAAGCTTGCTGTTTGATGCCAAATGGCTTTTAAAATGTATGTGAATGATATAGAGAAGTTTAATCGATCGTGTTACAATCACTAGGAGGAATAAGAGGAGAAATGTCTTACCTTAGGATGATGTTGGTTTGTTTTGTGTATTGTTGCTTTCTTGAAGATTCCATATAACTACAGTTTATACCTTATACAATCACCATTAATGTTGTATTTTCAAGACACGACTCTGTTTAGCTAATATTGAACTTGGGGAAGCAATTTGCAAAAAAATTGTCGTTATTATGTAACTGAATGTGATAATACACAATATATTGTAATAGTATTATAGACAGTCCTGTTAAATTAATTTTAATCACCTTTAAAATACCAACTAGAACTTGGTATTTGATCTAAAATTCTTTTTAGTTGCATCAATAATAAAAGGACTCATTTATTTTTCTGATAGCATGCTGTTGGAAATATTTTCGCAGATAGAATTGTAAATGTATTCAACTGCACGGAATGTTGTTATGAGAAGGCTATAATAACATACCTCAATAATTATAATAATGAAGGATAGCATAATACTATTCTTCTGCATGGCTTCTATATAATTTTAAATGCAAATTTTACTTTTGGCTTCTATATAATTTTAAATGCAAATTTTACTTTTGAATAATTATTATGTTCATTTATATTATCACATGTTTGTAAAAGCCCACAAGGGCCTATAGCACAAATAAATAAATATTACATTATTAAAATGAGTCAAAAATGAATTGGATTGACACAATTTTTTGATATTAATTTTATAATATTTGGATAAATTAAGCTTTAGTTTCTTTGTGAAGAAATAAGTTAAAAAAGTACAAATTGACAAATAATGGTGTTATTACTTTAAAATTCTTTTAAATTATAATCATGCTTACATAATAAATTTATTTATTATGGAAGCTTCCCCTACATAATAAATTATATTTTCTTTGATTTAAATCACGCGTGAGATAACTTACATAAATATATTTAAAATGTCTTCCAATCCAAGTGATTAGTGTGGTCACCCTAGTAGGGTGGGCCGAGTTATCTGTAGCTGGTAATATTATTATTGTGAAGTATGTACGAGTATGTACAGTGAGTAGATAGGCGCACCCACTGGGATTAAACTACTTACAAAGTTATTTATAGAATACCAGCTGACGTGTACCCGGCGGTGCTCGGGATTGTGGATATGGAAGTAATGCAGTAAGTTATTTATAGAATACCAGCTGACGTGTACCCGGCGGGAATATAGATATGGAAGTAATGCAGTAAGTTATTTATAGAATACCAGCTGACGTGTACCCGGCGGGAATATGGATATGGAAGTAATGCAGTAAGTTATTTATAGAATACCAGCTGACGTGTACCCGGCGGGAATATGGATATGGAAGTAATGCAGTAAGTTATTTATAGAATACCAGCTGACGTGTACCCGGCGGGAATATGGATATGGAAGTAATGCAGTAAGTTATTTATAGAATACCAGCTGACGTGTACCCGGCGGGAATATGGATATGGAAGTAATGCAGTAAGTTATTTATAGAATACCAGCTGACGTGTACCCGGCGGTGCCCGGGAATATGGATATGGAAGTAATGCAGTAAGTTATTTATAGAATACCAGCTGACGTGTACCCGGCGGTGCCCGGGAATATGGATATGGAAGTAATGCAGTAAGTTATTTATAGAATACCAGCTGACGTGTACCCGGCGGGAATATAGATATGGAAGTAATGCAGTAAGTTATTTAAAGAATACCAGCTGACGTGTACCCGGCGGTGCCCGGGAATATGGATATGGAAGTAATGCAGTAAGTTATTTATAGAATACCAGCTGACGTGTACCCGGCGGGATTGTGGATATGGAAGTAATGCAGTAAGTTATTTATAGAATACCAGCTGACGTGTACCCGGCGGTGCCCGGGAATATGGATATGGAAGTAATGCAGTAAGTTATTTATAGAATACCAGCTGACGTGTACCCGGCGGTGCTCGGGATTGTGGATATGGAAGTAATGCAGTAAGTTATTTATAGAATACCAGCTGACGTGTACCCGGCGGGAATATAGATATGGAAGTAATGCAGTAAGTTATTTATAGAATACCAGCTGACGTGTACCCGGCGGGAATATGGATATGGAAGTAATGCAGTAAGTTATTTATAGAATACCAGCTGACGTGTACCCGGCGGGAATATGGATATGGAAGTAATGCAGTAAGTTATTTATAGAATACCAGCTGACGTATACCCGGCGGGAATATGGATATGGAAGTAATGCAGTAAGTTATTTATAGAATACCAGCTGACGTGTACCCGGCGGGAATATGGATATGGAAGTAATGCAGTAAGTTATTTATAGAATACCAGCTGACGTGTACCCGGCGGTGCCCGGGAATATGGATATGGAAGTAATGCAGTAAGTTATTTATAGAATACCAGCTGACGTGTACCCGGCGGTGCCCGGGAATATGGATATGGAAGTAATGCAGTAAGTTATTTATAGAATACCAGCTGACGTGTACCCGGCGGGAATATAGATATGGAAGTAATGCAGTAAGTTATTTAAAGAATACCAGCTGACGTGTACCCGGCGGTGCCCGGGAATATGGATATGGAAGTAATGCAGTAAGTTATTTATAGAATACCAGCTGACGTGTACCCGGCGGGATTGTGGATATGGAAGTAATGCAGTAAGTTATTTATAGAATACCAGCTGACGTGTACCCGGCGGTGCCCGGGAATATGGATATGGAAGTAATGCAGTTAGTTATTTATAGAATACCAGCTGACGTGTACCCGGCGGGAATATGGATATGGAAGTAATGCAGTAAGTTATTTATAGAATACCAGCTGACGTGTACCCGGCGGGAATATGGATATGGAAGTAATGCAGTAAGTTATTTATAGAATACCAGCTGACGTGTACCCGGCGGTGCCCGGGAATATGGATATGGAAGTAATGCAGTAAGTTATTTATAGAATACCAGCTGACGTGTACCCGGCGGTGCCCGGGAATATGGATATGGAAGTAATGCAGTAAGTTATTTATAGAATACCAGCTGACGTGTACCCGGCGGTGCCCGGGAATATGGATATGGAAGTAATGCAGTAAGTTATTTATAGAATACCAGCTGACGTGTACCCGGCGGTGCCGGGAATATGGATATGGAAGTAATGCAGTAAGTTATTTATAGAATACCAGCTGACGTGTACCCGGCGGTGCCCGGGAATAGGGATATGGAAGTAATGCAGTAAGTTATTTATAGAATACCAGCTGACGTGTACCCGGCGGGAATATGGATATGGAAGTAATGCAGTAAGTTATTTATAGAATACCAGCTGACGTGTACCCGGCGGGAATATGGATATGGAAGTAATGCAGTAAGTTATTTATAGAATACCAGCTGACGTGTACCCGGCGGTGCCCGGGAATATGGATATGGAAGTAATGCAGTAAGTTATTTATAGAATACCAGCTGACGTGTACCCGGCGGGAATATGGATATGGAAGTAATGCAGTAAGTTATTTATAGAATACCAGCTGACGTGTACCCGGCGGGAATATGGATATGGAAGTAATGCAGTAAGTTATTTATAGAATACCAGCTGACGTGTACCCGGCGGTGCCCGGGAATATGGATATGGAAGTAATGCAGTAAGTTATTTATAGAATACCAGCTGACGTGTACCCGGCGGTGCCCGGGAATATTGATATGGAAGTAATGCAGTAAGTTATTTATAGAATACCAGCTGACGTGTACCCGGCGGTGCCCGGGAATATGGATATGGAAGTAATGCAGTAAGTTATTTATAGAATACCAGCTGACGTGTACCCGGCGGTGCCGGGAATATGGATATGGAAGTAATGCAGTAAGTTATTTATAGAATACCAGCTGACGTGTACCCGGCGGTGCCCGGGAATAGGGATATGGAAGTAATGCAGTAAGTTATTTATAGAATACCAGCTGACGTGTACCCGGCGGGAATATGGATATGGAAGTAATGCAGTAAGTTATTTATAGAATACCAGCTGACGTGTACCCGGCGGGAATATGGATATGGAAGTAATGCAGTAAGTTATTTATAGAATACCAGCTGACGTGTACCCGGCGGTGCCCGGGAATATGGATATGGAAGTAATGCAGTAAGTTATTTATAGAATACCAGCTGACGTGTACCCGGCGGGAATATGGATATGGAAGTAATGCAGTAAGTTATTTATAGAATACCAGCTGACGTGTACCCGGCGGGAATATGGATATGGAAGTAATGCAGTAAGTTATTTATAGAATACCAGCTGACGTGTACCCGGCGGTGCCCGGGAATATGGATATGGAAGTAATGCAGTAAGTTATTTATAGAATACCAGCTGACGTGTACCCGGCGGTGCCCGGGAATATGGATATGGAAGTAATGCAGTAAGTTATTTATAGAATTTCAGCTGACGTGTACCCGGCGGTGCCGGGAATATGGATATGGAAGTAATGCAGTAAGTTATTTATAGAATACCAGCTGACGTGTACCCGGCGGTGCCCGGGAATAGGGATATGGAAGTAATGCAGTAAGTTATTTATAGAATACCAGCTGACGTGTACCCGGCGGGAATATGGATATGGAAGTAATGCAGTAAGTTATTTATAGAATACCAGCTGACGTGTACCCGGCGGGAATATGGATATGGAAGTAATGCAGTAAGTTATTTATAGAATACCAGCTGACGTGTACCCGGCGGTGCCCGGGAATATGGATATGGAAGTAATGCAGTAAGTTATTTATAGAATACCAGCTGACGTGTACCCGGCGGGAATATGGATATGGAAGTAATGAAGTAAGTAATTTATAGAATACCAGCTGACGTGTACCCGGCGGGAATATGGATATGGAAGGAATGCAGTAAGTTATTTATAGAATACCAGCTGACGTGTACCCGGCGGTGCCCGGGAATATGGATATGGAAGTAATGCAGTAAGTTATTTATAGAATACCAGCTGACGTGTACCCGGCGGTGCCCGGGAATATGGATATGGAAGTAATGCAGTAAGTTATTTATAGAATACCAGCTGACGTGTACCCGGCGGTGCCCGGGAATATGGATATGGAAGTAATGCAGTAAGTTATTTATAGAATACCAGCTGACGCGTACCCGGCGGAGCCGGGAATATGGATATGGAAGTAATGCAGTAAGTTATTTATAGAATACCAGCTGACGTGTACCCGGCGGTGCCCGGGAATAGGGATATGGAAGTAATGCAGTAAGTTATTTATAGAATACCAGCTGACGTGTACCCGGCGGGAATATGGATATGGAAGTAATGCAGTAAGTTATTTATAGAATACCAGCTGACGTGTACCCGGCGGGAATATGGATATGGAAGTAATGCAGTAAGTTATTTATAGAATACCAGCTGACGTGTACCCGGCGGGAATATGGATATGGAAGTAATGCAGTAAATTATTTATAGAATACCAGCTGACGTGTACCCGGCGGGAATATGGATATGGAAGTAATGCAGTAAGTTATTTATAGAATACCAGCTGACGTGTACCCGGCGGTGCCCGGGAATATGGATATGGAAGTAATGCAGTAAGTTATTTATAGAATACCAGCTGACGTGTACCCGGCGGTGCCCGGGAATATGGATATGGAAGTAATGCAGTAAGTTATTTATAGAATACCAGCTGACGTGTACCCGGCGGTGCTCGGGATTGTGGATATGGAAGTAATGCAGTAAGTTATTTATAGAATACCAGCTGACGTGTACCCGGCGGGAATATGGATATGGAAGTAATGCAGTAAGTTATTTATAGAATACCAGCTGACGTGTACCCGGCGGGAATATGGATATGGAAGTAATGCAGTAAGTTATTTATAGAATACCAGCTGACGTGTACCCGGCGGTGCCCGGGAATATGGATATGGAAGTAATGCAGTAAGTAATTTATAGAATACCAGCTGACGTGTACCCGGCGGTGCCCGGGAATATGGATATGGAAGTAATGCAGTAAGTTATTTATAGAATACCAGCTGACGTGTACCCGGCGGGAATATGGATATGGAAGTAATGCAGTAAGTTATTTATAGAATACCAGCTGACGTGTACCCGGCGGGAATATGGATATGGAAGTAATGCAGTAAGTTATTTATAGAATACCAGCTGACGTGTACCCGGCGGGAATATGGATATGGAAGTAATGCAGTAAGTTATTTATAGAATACCAGCTGACGTGTACCCGGCGGGAATATGGATATGGAAGTAATGCAGTAAGTTATTTATAGAATACCAGCTGACGTGTACCCGGCGGTGCCCGGGAATATGGATATGGAAGTAATGCAGTAAGTTATTTATAGAATACCAGCTGACGTGTACCCGGCGGTGCCCGGGAATATGGATATGGAAGTAATGCAGTAAGTTATTTATAGAATACCAGCTGACGTGTACCCGGCGGGAATATGGATATGGAAGTAATGCAGTAAGTTATTTATAGAATACCAGCTGACGTGTACCCGGCGGTGCCCGGGAATATGGATATGGAAGTAATGCAGTAAGTTATTTATAGAATACCAGCTGACGTGTACCCGGCGGTGCCCGGGAATATGGATATGGAAGTAATGCAGTAAGTTATTTATAGAATACCAGCTGACGTGTACCCGGCGGTGCCGGGAATATGGATATGGAAGTAATGCAGTAAGTTATTTATAGAATACCAGCTGACGTGTACCCGGCGGTGCCCGGGAATAGGGATATGGAAGTAATGCAGTAAGTTATTTATAGAATACCAGCTGACGTGTACCCGGCGGGAATATGGATATGGAAGTAATGCAGTAAGTTATTTATAGAATACCAGCTGACGTGTACCCGGCGGGATTGTGGATATGGAAGTAATGCAGTAAGTTATTTATAGAATACCAGCTGACGTGTACCCGGCGGTGCCCGGGAATATGGATATGGAAGTAATGCAGTAAGTTATTTATAGAATACCAGCTGACGTGTACCCGGCGGTGCCCGGGAATATGGATATGGAAGTAATGCAGTAAGTTATTTATAGAATACCAGCTGACGTGTACCCGGCGGGATTGTGGATATAGAAGTAATGCAGTAAGTTATTTATAGAATACCAGCTGACGTGTACCCGGCGGTGCCCGGGAATATGGATATGGAAGTAATGCAGTAAGTTATTTATAGAATACCAGCTGACGTGTACCCGGCGGGAATATGGATATGGAAGTAATGCAGTAAGTTATTTATAGAATACCAGCTGACGTGTACCCGGCGGGAATATGGATATGGAAGTAATGCAGTAAGTTATTTATAGAATACCAGCTGACGTGTACCCGGCGGTGCCCGGGAATATGGATATGGAAGTAATGCAGTAAGTTATTTATAGAATACCAGCTGACGTGTACCCGGCGGTGCCCGGGAATATGGATATGGAAGTAATGCAGTAAGTTATTTATAGAATACCAGCTGACGTGTACCCGGCGGTGCCCGGGAATATGGATATGGAAGTAATGCAGTAAGTTATTTATAGAATACCAGCTGACGTGTACCCGGCGGTGCCGGGAATATGGATATGGAAGTAATGCAGTAAGTTATTTATAGAATACCAGCTGACGTGTACCCGGCGGTGCCCGGGAATAGGGATATGGAAGTAATGCAGTAAGTTATTTATAGAATACCAGCTGACGTGTACCCGGCGGGAATATGGATATGGAAGTAATGCAGTAAGTTATTTATAGAATACCAGCTGACGTGTACCCGGCGGGAATATGGATATGGAAGTAATGCAGTAAGTTATTTATAGAATACCAGCTGACGTGTACCCGGCGGTGCCCGGGAATATGGATATGGAAGTAATGCAGTAAGTTTTTTTTTTATTTTTTTATTTATTTAATATTTGTATGTTTTTTACAATAAATATACAATTTATACATATTATACAGTGTTATAAAGGTGAATAATAATAGCTTTTCCTCACCATAAAGAGACGAGGCTCTTGTGTTTGGTGAGTGAATCCTAGCTCAATTATATGGAATCATGTAAGTAAGTAAATAATATTTTTTCAAAACCAAAGGGATAAGTAAGAAATAGGCAAGATTTATCAATAATACAGTTTCAAGATTTGAAGGAAATAATAATAAGAGTAAGATATGGACTTTTATAGTAGTTTTAGGTAATTTTTTAATTTTATTTTAAATTCCTGAATATCTTCAATATTTTTTAGATATAATGGAAGGATGTTAAAATATGTTATACCTAGATAGAGATAGGTATTTTGTGTGTGCTTTGTATTGAGTTTTGGGATTTTGATAGTTTTTTGATATCTTGCTGATGAATTGAATTGTAAGTTATTTAACTGTATTTCTTTATAAATTTGTAGAATTGAATATTTTTTATATATATTGTCTATTGTGGGTACGTTGAATATTGAAAAGAGAATCTCGGTAGAAAATTTGGATGGTTTTTTCAATATTACTTTAATTATCAATCTTTGAACTATTTTAAGTGGATTTAATATATTGTTATAAGTTCCTCCCCAGCCAATAATACCATATTGTAATATAGATTGTACAATTGCATAGTACACTCTTTTTAGGTTTTCTAGTCTAAGAATATTTCTAAGTCTTATAAATATATAAATACATTTTCTAATTCTTTTGACAAGTTCACAAATTTGTTTTTTCCATTTAAAATGTTGATCTATATATATACCAAGATATTTAATTTCAGAAGTTAGACTAAGTATAGAACATTCTTGATTGCAATTAGTTCTGTTACATTTAAGTTGATGTATTATAATATTTAATTCTGGTATTAATTTAAATTTGTTGATAGAGAATGGGATACATTTTGTTTTTTCAGTATTTAATGAGAGGAGGTTTTTATCGAACCAATTTTTTAGTATATTAATATCAGTATTTGCTAAGTTATTAACATTATTCCAATCAGTACCTTCAATTATTATGACAGTGTCATCAGCATAAGATATTATTTTTCCATTTAATCTTTGATTGAATATGTCATTTACATAAATGATAAACAGTAACGGTCCCAGGACTGTACCTTGAGGTATGCCGAAGTGACTTGTTTTTTGTTGACTAAGTACATCGTTGATTTTTACGACTTGAGGGCGTTTGAAAAGGTAGCTTTTTATCCATTCTATAGCTGTACCACTTAATCCAATATTTCTTAATTTACTTATAAGTTTGTCGTGTGATATGCTATCAAAAGCTTTTTTTAGATCTATGAAAATTCCAATGCATTTTAATGATTTATCTAATGAATTATGAACAAGACTAGTTAATTTTGCAATTGCATCCTGAGTGCTTCTACCTTCCATAAAACCGAACTGATTTTCATTAATTAATTTATTACATTTTACAAATTGGTTTATCCTTTTTTTAACTATCTTTTCAAAAATTTTTGCTATGTTCGATATTACTGATATGGGTCGGTAATTGCTAACTTCTTCTGGGTTACCAGATTTAAATATTGGAGTAATGGTAGTTTGTTTGTAGATTGATGGAAACACTCCGCTTTGGAAACTTACATTTATTATGTGTTTTAACGGTTTAGAAATTTGATTTTTAATATTTTTTAAAATATTAACTGTTATTCCATCAAAACCCGGGGCAGAACCACCTTGCATATCGTTTATAATTGATATTATTTCGTTCTCTGTGGTGACTTGGAATGTTGCTATATTATTGTCAGTATCAATACTACAGTCTGGAAATGTTATATTTGGGTCAGTATGAATGAGATTGGCAAGATTTTCCCCTACGTTCGCAAAGAAGGTGTTAAATATGTTTGCAGCTTTTGAGGGATTTTCTTTACAACATGTTTTCATGTTGTCATGAAATATAGTGGCGATGTCGTTATTCTTGTTTTTTTTCTTGTCAATTATTTCATTTATAACTGTCCACACTCTTTTACTATCATTTTCAGCCTGATTCAACTTTTGTTTATAATACTTTTGTTTTGTGTTTTTTATAATATATGAAAGTTTGTTTTTATATGCTTTAAAATGATTTAGTAAATTTTTATTATTTGGTTGTTGAGTAGTTAATTTGTAAAGAGCTTGCTTATGTCGTACAGATACTACTAAACCATGAGTAATCCATGGTTTTATAGGTTTCAAGTTCGACACTTTGGATTTGGTTATTATATTATTATTTGTCGAGTCATTTATGCATTTAGATATTTTTTCTTCAAACATTTTACAACATATATTGACATCATTACATTGTAATAATTTATTCCAATTTTCTGATTCTAATTGGTGTTTTAATGTATCCATATTAAGTAATTTTTTTGAGTAATTATTTTGTTTAAATAATGGCAAAGTTGGATTGGTTAATTTATAGTTAAAAATACATGAATAATGATCAGTGATAGTTGTATGAATGACAGCTGATTTTATATTTTGGATATCAGGAATATTTGTAAAAATGTGATCTAAGCATGAGGGGCGTTGACCTTTAACATTTCTAGTATAAGAATTTATGCACGATAAATAATTGAGTTCTGCTAACATATTTAGATATGTGTCTTTATCTTTACTAGAATAGTCGTTTGCAATATTTAAATTCAGATCTCCAACAATAATAGTATTTTTATTTCTAAAATTTAACAGAATATTTTTTAATTCATCTATAAATTGAGGTATTATCGATGTATGCGTACGATAAATAGCAATAATGTTATAATATTTATTTACGTCTTTAAATTCTATATTTAATATGTTAACATTACTAACATAAATTATTTCTTTAATATTGAGAACATTATACTGGTTAGAAATAAATAATCCGATACCTGAGTTTTTGTTTATTTTGTTTATTGTCGCATGGTATGTGTAGCCTGGAATAGTGTAATTGATTTCGCCTGCAGAGTGTGTCTCTGTTAACACAATCAGGCCCGGGAAAAAATTTAATTCTTTTAATGTTATAACTAATTCATCCATGTTTCGTTCTAAACTTCTAATATTTACATGAAATAGGGTAAATCCTTTTTCAGAGCAAATTAAGTTAAAATCTTTCATAGATTGACATAAATTTTCTTCAATATACATTTTTTTATCTAATGCGTTACATAAAAAATCATTCATTTTTATGTTTTAGATTAGAGTTTAAAGAAATGAAATTTACCGTATTATTCATAGTCGATGCGCTCCCTAGCTAGTTGAAGCATTTTTTGCCGATAGAGACATTTCATGCTATCAACTCTGTGTTCTGTAGAATAATTCATAGTAAATCTTTTGTTTTGAACACAGCAATTGTTGCATGTTGGAGGTTGTTCTTTATTTTCACATTTAGACAGAATGTGCTCCTTTGTGCAATGAGGGCAAATGGGGGGCTGCGTCCTGGCGAGACATCTTTGCGCTGTGTGGCCGAACTTAAGGCAGTGGTAGCATTGAGTAAGCGGGTTACAGTCTTCTATGTATACTCTTTGGAATTTGATGTTTATTTTGTTTTTTTCTAGTAGCGTTTTTCTTAATTTACCGGTTGTTTCAATAATGTAGTTAGTGGTGTCGTTTTCTTTTCCTTCATTGTATTTGTTTTTTAGTTCCTTGATAAGCTTGATGTTGTTTTTGTCTTCCAGGGTTAACCCTTCATTTTGTTGTACAATCCCATCTATAATTTCCTCTTCAGTCAATTGGCATTGCAGCCTTTTCAACATTAAACACGGTTTCTTTTTTTTAATTTCTTCGGCCAATATTTCTTTTCCAATTACCTTATTAATTTCTTCGGTTAACTTTTCTGCATCTTCTTTTTTTTGACATGAGATCAGTAATTTTTTTTCTCCGATTTTTTTTACTCCATTCACTCCAACTTTTATTTTAGTTAAATTAATGTTTTTTTGAATTTTTATTTTTATATCTTCGGCCTTCAAGGTGTTTTTAGATGTAATTATGATGGCGTGCTTTTGTTCTGGAATGTGTGCACCTGTATTCACGAAGTTTTTATTGTCACCTAATACATTTGCATATGTCCTTTTGTTATTATTATGAATTTCTTCTAGTTTCTGTGCGTAGTGATGATTGTTTTTAATATTAGTTTCTTGTAATTCTATAATCTTTTTTTGTAGGTTTATTAGTTCATATTGAATTTTTTCTTCCAGTGATATAATTTTTTTTTTTTTTTTATTTATTTATTAAGTTAAAAGAAATTTACATTTCACTTTCTTAACTTAAATATATAACATTAAATAAATAATATTCTAATATTGTTCTAATAACTTAAGATTAAAAAGTTTTTTCTTAAATACATTTATACTCTCCGTTTTAAGTTTATCTGGAAGGAGATTGTATATTTGTACACCCTCGTGGCCAATGCCTCTTTTGCCACTTTCAGTCCTTACAGCATGTGTGTACAATTTGTTATGTTGCCTAGTATAATGTTCGTGTACTTGTGACGTTTGTTTAAATGTTGTGTTTGTGTGTATAAGTCCATTTTGGATTTTGTAGATTAGGAGGCATATGTTGTATTCGTACAATTTTCTTATTTTCAAAAGTTTCATTTCCTGATACAGTTTTTTTGTGGGAGTGTCCGGGTTATAATTGAAGAGTTTTTTAATAACTTTGTTCTGTATTGTTTGTAAATCATTTAGGTATGTAATGTATGTGTTTCCCCATATTTCTATTAAATAATTTAGATGGGACTGGATTAAACTAAAATATAAGCCCCTCTTTACCTCCGTTGGTAGGAGATGGGCAATTCTACTAAATACACCAATTAGTGGGATGATTTTTGCTTTTAATTTTTCTACGTGTTGTTTAAATGTCAGATGTTTATCAATATGTAAGCCAAGGTATTTTTCGCTGTCTAGAATAAGCAAGTCCCTTTCTTCTATTTGTAGAGGTTTATGCGACGGTATTATTATTTTAGGTGAGCTTAGGATCATGTAGCCGGTTTTATTAATATTTATTGTTAATATATTTTTTATTAGCCAACTGTTTAGAATATTAAGATCCTCTTGAGATTGTTCTAATAGAGTTTTTAAGTTTTTTCCGAAGTAAAATATTGCAGTGTCATCGGCGTATAGAAATATTTCACCATGTAGTTTCAACTGGCAGATGTCATTTATATATATTTGGAATAGGAGGGGCCCCAGTATAGATCCTTGCGGAACTCCATAGTTTATATTCTCTAACTGACTGTTATTATCTTCTATGCTAACATATTGTTTTCTGTTTGATAGATATGATTTAATTAATTTGATAGCTGGACCGGTTACTCCTGTTTTTTCTATTTTTTTAATCAGTATTTCATGACTTACGGTGTCAAAGGCTTTTTGAAGGTCTACAAGAATTGCTATGACATAGTTTCTATTATCTATGCTATTTCTAAGTTTATTTATAAGATCATTAGTTGCAGAAAGAGTGTTAGACTTTTTTCTGAAACCGTATTGTTTGGCATATAGAAATGATTTTTTTTTCAGAAAGTTGTTTAGCCTATCGTATATTACTCTTTCGTATATTTTTGATAGAATTGGTAGGACAGAAATAGGCCTGTAGTTTGATGTTTGAGTTTTCGAGCTCCCTTTATATATTGGGATAACCCTTGCGATTTTACAACTGTTCGGAAATTGACCTTCTTTTAGGCTCAGGTTAATCAGTTTAGTTAGTATAGGTGTTAATAGCGGGGCAAGTTTTTGTACTGTTACACATTTTAATTGGTCATGACCAGCACTCGCATTTGATTTTAGGGATTTTATAATAGCTAGTATTTCGGGTTCAGTTGCGGGTTGTAGGTATATTGACTCCGTACTTTCATACTTTAATGTAATTTTTTCATCCAGTTCATGGGTGTATTTGTTAATTATATTACCAGCTAAAGAGGCACCAACATTACAAAAGTAGTTATTAAAGCATTCGCATATCTTGATCTTTTCTGTGATAATTTCATTATCTCTCTTTAGTTTTTTACATGGTTTGCTTTGCGTGTTTGTTTGATTCTTGATGATGTTGTTAATTAGGTTCCAAGTTTTTTTGGTATTATTTTCACATTTTTTAAATAGTCTGCTATAGTGTTGTTTTTTAGAGTTTTGTTTTTGTATAGTTATTTGGTTACGTATTTTAGTAAATTCTGTTTTCAGTAATAGGTTACAGGGTTCTTTTTTTATTTTTAAGTGTAGTTTATTTCTTTTATTAATCATTTTTAATAAGTCTTTTGTTATCCAACCAGGAAGACAGGTTTTATTTGTTTTTATTATTGTTGAACTGTAAAAAGTAATTTTGTTTATTAGATAGTTTACAAAGTTATTGTAGTTCAGTTCCGAGTCCTCGTTATTATTTATAGAAAAGGGGTTTTGTCGAATATCCTCCTCTAGTTTATCATAGTCAATTTTCGTATATTTATAGGAGGGTTTTTGTAAATTCTTTTTAGTGTAGGTGTGCAGTATGTCAAGAATCAGTAGATTGTGATCAGATATTGAAGTGTCACAGTTTGTTATAGAATATGAAAGATTTATGTCTGAGATGATGTGATCGATAATGGTGTTGGTGCTTTCTGTGATACGTGTCGCATGTTTTTTGTTTATTTTGTTTATTATATTGAAATTGTTTGACTTGATGATTTCTGTGTATTTACAAGTGTGTGTGTTTGTGGAGTCAAGTAAGTTGATATTAAAGTCCCCTAGTATTATGGACCTTTTGTGAGTTTTCAGCTGTGTGTTTAACTTATCTATAAAATCTTGGAAATTGGTGTTTGGTTTTTTATATATCACTCCAATGTTTAAGTTTAGTTTGTTTAATTGTATCCAGAGGAAATTGTTGTCTGGATCTACTATATTGTCGATTAAATTATATTCTAAGTTTTCTTCAATAAATATGGATACTCCACCACCGATGCCCTCAGGTCGGCAGGATGCCTCGTGTTTGTAGCCTTCAATATTGATGTATGGTACGTCCGTTTCTTTGAGCCAAGTTTCTGTTAAAAGTATGATGTTGATTTTGTAGTTGATGGTTTTTAATAAGCACAGGATCTCGTCGACTTTTCCTTTCAGGCTTCTAATATTTAGATATAGGAATGAGATTGAAGTTTGGTTTTTGTTTGTTCCCAACTGTTTGTAGAGAGTTACGTCATCTACCCGTGCATGTAGTTTTTTTGTTTCTAAATAGTAAGTTTCGATATGATTGGTGGTCGTCGATTGACTATTTCGTTTTTTTTTATTATTATAAGATTTCATTTCGTCCATTAAATTGGTGATTTTTCCGGCATTATCGGGATCCAGTTTTTTGGAGTTTGCGTGTAGGTAGATTTGGGTTCATGTTTGTTTATTTCCTTGTCGATATTATATAACATTTTCCGGTGGTTATTCTTAATTATTTCAATTATGTTTATTCTTGCCAAATTCATCAATTTCGAGATATCATATTCATTCATTCGGTCGTGGAAAATTGGTCCGATGAATTGACAATGATTTTTGAATAGAGCAGCGTGAGACCTTATTTCGTGGTTGAGTTTGGAAACATTTAAATGATTATTTTTAGGTACCGAGTGCACTATAACATTGGTGTGGTGAAGATTATTTACAATGTAGTACAAGTGACTAATTATATTTTTCGGTGATTTTTCATTTGTCCCAGTAAAAATGATGACAAAATCTTTTTTTGTAAGGATTTCACATGACTGTAATATTGTTGAACTAAATTTGTCTACAGTGGCACCGGGATAAATATAACTTCGGCATTCTATTGTTTTTGAATTTTTTTCAATATTTCGTCTCATTTTTCTTCCATCCTCATCTCCAAAAATGAGTACTTTAGGTTTGTTTTCCGGTTTTCCGGTATAATGTTCTGTTCCAGTGTTAATTTTATTTTTGAGTCCTTCACTGAAGTGATCTTGTTTATTAAATCTTTAATGTTTTTAATAATTTCTTGAGTTTCCATTTTGGATGGAATGTATCGCCCAGGTGGGCGAGTTATTAATGTAAACTATATTACTTGATTTACTTGTCACAAAATTACGCGACTGTACTCCTTCGATGTGGAGCGAGTTATTGTTATTTATAGATATGTAAGTTATTTATAGAATACCAGCTGACGTGTACCCGGCGGTGCCCGGGAATATGGATATGGAAGTAATGCAGTAAGTTATTTATAGAATACCAGCTGACGTGTACCCGGCGGGAATATGGATATGGAAGTAATGCAGTAAGTTATTTATAGAATACCAGCTGACGTGTACCCGGCGGTGCCCGGGAATATGGATATGGAAGTAATGCAGTAAGTTATTTATAGAATACCAGCTGACGTGTACCCGGCGGTGCCCGGGAATAGGGATATGGAAGTAATGCAGTAAGTTATTTATAGAATACCAGCTGACGTGTACCCGGCGGGAATATGGATATGGAAGTAATGCAGTAAGTTATTTATAGAATACCAGCTGACGTGTACCCGGCGGGAATATGGATATGGAAGTAATGCAGTAAGTTATTTATAGAATACCAGCTGACGTGTACCCGGCGGTGCCCGGGAATATGGATATGGAAGTAATGCAGTAAGTTATTTATAGAATACCAGCTGACGTGTACCCGGCGGGAATATGGATATGGAAGTAATGCAGTAAGTTATTTATAGAATACCAGCTGACGTGTACCCGGCGGGAATATGGATATGGAAGTAATGCAGTAAGTTATTTATAGAATACCAGCTGACGTGTACCCGGCGGGAATATGGATATGGAAGTAATGCAGTAAGTTATTTATAGAATACCAGCTGACGTGTACCCGGCGGTGCCCGGGAATATGGATATGGAAGTAATGCAGTAAGTTATTTATAGAATACCAGCTGACGTGTACCCGGCGGTGCCCGGGAATATGGATATGGAAGTAATGCAGTAAGTTATTTATAGAATACCAGCTGACGTGTACCCGGCGGTGCCGGGAATATGGATATGGAAGTAATGCAGTAAGTTATTTATAGAATACCAGCTGACGTGTACCCGGCGGTGCCCGGGAATATGGATATGGAAGTAATGCAGTAAGTTATTTATAGAATACCAGCTGACGTGTACCCGGCGGTGCCCGGGAATATGGATATGGAAGTAATGCAGTAAGTTATTTATAGAATACCAGCTGACGTGTACCCGGCGGTGCCGGGAATATGGATATGGAAGTAATGCAGTAAGTTATTTATAGAATACCAGCTGACGTGTACCCGGCGGTGCCCGGGAATAGGGATATGGAAGTAATGCAGTAAGTTATTTATAGAATACCAGCTGACGTGTACCCGGCGGGAATATGGATATGGAAGTAATGCAGTAAGTTATTTATAGAATACCAGCTGACGTGTACCCGGCGGGAATATGGATATGGAAGTAATGCAGTAAGTTATTTATAGAATACCAGCTGACGTGTACCCGGCGGTGCCCGGGAATATGGATATGGAAGTAATGCAGTAAGTTATTTATAGAATACCAGCTGACGTGTACCCGGCGGGAATATGGATATGGAAGTATTGCAGTAAGTTATTTATAGAATACCAGCTGACGTGTACCCGGCGGGAATATGGATATGGAAGTAATGCAGTAAGTTATTTATAGAAAACCAGCTGACGTGTACCCGGCGGTGCCCGGGAATATGGAAATGGAAGTAATGCAGTAAGTTATTTATAGAATACCAGCTGACGTGTACCCGGCGGTGCCCGGGAATATGGATATGGAAGTAATGCAGTAAGTTATTTATAGAATACCAGCTGACGTGTACCCGGCGGTGCCCGGGAATATGGATATGGAAGTAATGCAGTAAGTTATTTATAGAATACCAGCTGACGTGTACCCGGCGGTGCCGGGAATATGGATATGGAAGTAATGCAGTAAGTTATTTATAGAATACCAGCTGACGTGTACCCGGCGGTGCCCGGGAATAGGGATATGGAAGTAATGCAGTAAGTTATTTATAGAATACCAGCTGACGTGTACCCGGCGGGAATATGGATATGGAAGTAATGCAGTAAGTTATTTATAGAATACCAGCTGACGTGTACCCGGCGGGAATATGGATATGGAAGTAATGCAGTAAGTTATTTATAGAATACCAGCTGACGTGTACCCGGCGGTGCCCGGGAATATGGATATGGAAGTAATGCAGTAAGTTATTTATAGAATACCAACTGACGTGTACCCGGCGGGAATATGGATATGGAAGTAATGCAGTAAGTTATTTATAGAATACCAACTAATGTGTACCCGGCGGGAATATGGATATGGAAGTAATGCAGTAAGTTATTTATAGAATACCAGCTGACGTGTACCCGGCGGTGCCCGGGAATATGGATATGGAAGTAATGCAGTAAGTTATTTATAGAATACCAGCTGACGTGTACCCGGCGGTGCCCGGGAATATGGATATGGAAGTAATGCAGTAAGTTATTTATAGAATACCAGCTGACGTGTACCCGGCGGGATTGTGGATATGGAAGTAATGCAGTAAGTTATTTATAGAATACCAGCTGACGTGTACCCGGCGGTGCCGGGAATATGGATATGGAAGTAATGCAGTAAGTTATTTATAGAATACCAGCTGACGTGTACCCGGCGGTGCCCGGGAATATGGATATGGAAGTAATGCAGTAAGTTATTTATAGAATACCAGCTGACGTGTACCCGGCGGGATTGTGGATATGGAAGTAATGCAGTAAGTTATTTATAGAATACCAGCTGACGTGTACCCGGCGGTGCCGGGAATATGGATATGGAAGTAATGCAGTAAGTTATTTATAGAATACCAGCTGACGTGTACCCGGCGGTGCCCGGGAATATGGATATGGAAGTAATGCAGTAAGTTATTTATAGAATACCAGCTGACGTGTACCCGGCGGGATTGTGGATATGGAAGTAATGCAGTAAGTTATTTATAGAATACCAGCTGACGTGTACCCGGCGGTGCCGGGAATATGGATATGGAAGTAATGCAGTAAGTTATTTATAGAATACCAGCTGACGTGTACCCGGCGGGATTGAGGATATGGAAGTAATGCAGTAAGTTATTTATAATATACCAGCTGACGTGTACCCGGCGGTGCCCGGGAATATGGATATGGAAGTAATGCAGTAAGTTATTTATAGAATACCAACTGACGTGTACCCGGCGGGAATATGGATATGGAAGTAATGCAGTAAGTTATTTATAGAATACCAGCTGACGTGTACCCGGCGGTGCCCGGGAATATGGATATGGAAGTAATGCAGTAAGTTATTTATAGAATACCAGCTGACGTGTACCCGGCGGGATTGTGGATATGGAAGTAATGCAGTAAGTTATTTATAGAATACCAGCTGACGTGTACCCGGCGGTGCCCGGGAATATGGATATGGAAGTAATGCAGTAAGTTATTTATAGAATACCAACTGACGTGTACCCGGCGGGAATATGGATATGGAAGTAATGCAGTAAGTTATTTATAGAATACCAACTGACGTGTACCCGGCGGGAATATGGATATGGAAGTAATGCAGTAAGTTATTTATAGAATACCAGCTGACGTGTACCCGGCGGGAATATGGATATGGAAGTAATGCAGTAAGTTATTTATAGAATACCAGCTGACGTGTACCCGGCGGTGCCCGGGAATATGGATATGGAAGTAATGCAGTAAGTTATTTATAGAATACCAACTGACGTGTACCCGGCGGGAATATGGATATGGAAGTAATGCAGTAAGTTATTTATAGAATACCAGCAGACGTGTACCCGGCGGTGCCCGGGAATATGGATATGGAAGTAATGCAGTAAGTTATTTATAGAATACCAGCTGACGTGTACCCGGCGGGATTGTGGATATGGAAGTAATGCAGTAAGTTATTCATAGAATACCAGCTGACGTGTACCCGGCGGTGCCCGGTAATATGGATATGGAAGTAATGCAGTAAGTTATTTATAGAATACCAGCTGACGTGTACCCGGCGGGAATATGGATATGGAAGTAATGCAGTAAGTTATTTATAGAATACCAGCTGACGTGTACCCGGCGGTGCCCGGGAATATGGATATGGAAGTAATGCAGTAAGTTATTTATAGAATACCAGCTGACGTGTACCCGGCGGGAATATGGATATGGAAGTATTGCAGTAAGTTATTTATAGAATACCAGCTGACGTGTACCCGGCGGGAATATGGATATGGAAGTAATGCAGTAAGTTATTTATAGAATACCAGCTGACGTGTACCCGGCGGTGCCCGGGAATATGGAAATGGAAGTAATGCAGTAAGTTATTTATAGAATACCAGCTGACGTGTACCCGGCGGTGCCCGGGAATATGGATATGGAAGTAATGCAGTAAGTTATTTATAGAATACCAGCTGACGTGTACCCGGCGGTGCCCGGGAATATGGATATGGAAGTAATGCAGTAAGTTATTTATAGAATACCAGCTGACGTGTACCCGGCGGTGCCGGGAATATGGATATGGAAGTAATGCAGTAAGTTATTTATAGAATACCAGCTGACGTGTACCCGGCGGTGCCCGGGAATAGGGATATGGAAGTAATGCAGTAAGTTATTTATAGAATACCAGCTGACGTGTACCCGGCGGGAATATGGATATGGAAGTAATGCAGTAAGTTATTTATAGAATACCAGCTGACGTGTACCCGGCGGGAATATGGATATGGAAGTAATGCAGTAAGTTATTTATAGAATACCAGCTGACGTGTACCCGGCGGTGCCCGGGAATATGGATATGGAAGTAATGCAGTTAGTTATTTATAGAATACCAGCTGACGTGTACCCGGCGGGAATATGGATATGGAAGTAATGCAGTAAGTTATTTATAGAATACCAACTGACGTGTACCCGGCGGGAATATGGATATGGAAGTAATGCAGTAAGTTATTTATAGAATACCAACTGACGTGTACCCGGCGGGAATATGGATATGGAAGTAATGCAGTAAGTTATTTATAGAATACCAGCTGACGTGTACCCGGCGGGAATATGGATATGGAAGTAATGCAGTAAGTTATTTATAGAATACCAGCTGACGTGTACCCGGCGGTGCCCGGGAATATGGATATGGAAGTAATGCAGTAAGTTATTTATAGAATACCAGCTGACGTGTACCCGGCGGGAATATGGATATGGAAGTAATGCAGTAAGTTATTTATAGAATACCAGCTGACGTGTACCCGGCGGTGCCCGGGAATATGGATATGGAAGTAATGCAGTAAGTTATTTATAGAATACCAGCTGACGTGTACCCGGCGGTGCCCGGGAATATGGATATGGAAGTAATGCAGTAAGTTATTTATAGAATACCAGCTGACGTGTACCCGGCGGTGCCCGGGAATATGGATATGGAAGTAATGCAGTAAGATATTTATAGAATACCAGCTGACGTGTACCCGGCGGGAATATGGATATGGAAGTAATGCAGTAAGTTATTTATAGAATACCAGCTGACGTGTACCCGGCGGTGCCCGGGAATATGGATATGGAAGTAATGCAGTAAGTTATTTATAGAATACCAGCTGACGTGTACCCGGCGGTGCCCGGGAATATGGATATGGAAGTAATGCAGTAAGTTATTTATAGAATACCAGCTGACGTGTACCCGGCGGTGCCCGGGAATATGGATATGGAAGTAATGCAGTAAGTTATTTATAGAATACCAGCTGACGTGTACCCGGCGGGAATATGGATATGGAAGTAATGCAGTAAGTTATTTATAGAATACCAGCTGACGTGTACCCGGCGGGAATATGGATATGGAAGTAATGCAGTAAGTTATTTATAGAATACCAGCTGACGTGTACCCGGCGGTGCCCGGGAATATGGATATGGAAGTAATGCAGTAAGTTATTTATAGAATACCAGCTGACGTGTACCCGGCGGGATTGTGGATATGGAAGTAATGCAGTAAGTTATTTATAGAATACCAGCTGACGTGTACCCGGCGGTGCCGGGAATATGGATATGGAAGTAATGCAGTAAGTTATTTATAGAATACCAGCTGACGTGTACCCGGCGGGATTGAGGATATGGAAGTAATGCAGTAAGTTATTTATAATATACCAGCTGACGTGTACCCGGCGGTGCCCGGGAATATGGATATGGAAGTAATGCAGTAAGTTATTTATAGAATACCAACTGACGTGTACCCGGCGGGAATATGGATATGGAAGTAATGCAGTAAGTTATTTATAGAATACCAGCTGACGTGTACCCGGCGGTGCCCGGGAATATGGATATGGAAGTAATGCAGTAAGTTATTTATAGAATACCAGCTGACGTGTACCCGGCGGGATTGTGGATATGGAAGTAATGCAGTAAGTTATTTATAGAATACCAGCTGACGTGTACCCGGCGGTGCCCGGGAATATGGATATGGAAGTAATGCAGTAAGTTATTTATAGAATACCAACTGACGTGTACCCGGCGGGAATATGGATATGGAAGTAATGCAGTAAGTTATTTATAGAATACCAACTGACGTGTACCCGGCGGGAATATGGATATGGAAGTAATGCAGTAAGTTATTTATAGAATACCAGCTGACGTGTACCCGGCGGGAATATGGATATGGAAGTAATGCAGTAAGTTATTTATAGAATACCAGCTGACGTGTACCCGGCGGTGCCCGGGAATATGGATATGGAAGTAATGCAGTAAGTTATTTATAGAATACCAACTGACGTGTACCCGGCGGGAATATGGATATGGAAGTAATGCAGTAAGTTATTTATAGAATACCAGCAGACGTGTACCCGGCGGTGCCCGGGAATATGGATATGGAAGTAATGCAGTAAGTTATTTATAGAATACCAGCTGACGTGTACCCGGCGGGATTGTGGATATGGAAGTAATGCAGTAAGTTATTCATAGAATACCAGCTGACGTGTACCCGGCGGTGCCCGGTAATATGGATATGGAAGTAATGCAGTAAGTTATTTATAGAATACCAGCTGACGTGTACCCGGCGGGAATATGGATATGGAAGTAATGCAGTAAGTTATTTATAGAATACCAGCTGACGTGTACCCGGCGGTGCCCGGGAATATGGATATGGAAGTAATGCAGTAAGTTATTTATAGAATACCAGCTGACGTGTACCCGGCGGGAATATGGATATGGAAGTATTGCAGTAAGTTATTTATAGAATACCAGCTGACGTGTACCCGGCGGGAATATGGATATGGAAGTAATGCAGTAAGTTATTTATAGAATACCAGCTGACGTGTACCCGGCGGTGCCCGGGAATATGGAAATGGAAGTAATGCAGTAAGTTATTTATAGAATACCAGCTGACGTGTACCCGGCGGTGCCCGGGAATATGGATATGGAAGTAATGCAGTAAGTTATTTATAGAATACCAGCTGACGTGTACCCGGCGGTGCCCGGGAATATGGATATGGAAGTAATGCAGTAAGTTATTTATAGAATACCAGCTGACGTGTACCCGGCGGTGCCGGGAATATGGATATGGAAGTAATGCAGTAAGTTATTTATAGAATACCAGCTGACGTGTACCCGGCGGTGCCCGGGAATAGGGATATGGAAGTAATGCAGTAAGTTATTTATAGAATACCAGCTGACGTGTACCCGGCGGGAATATGGATATGGAAGTAATGCAGTAAGTTATTTATAGAATACCAGCTGACGTGTACCCGGCGGTGCCCGGGAATATGGATATGGAAGTAATGCAGTAAGTTATTTATAGAATACCAGCTGACGTGTACCCGGCGGGAATATGGATATGGAAGTAATGCAGTAAGTTATTTATAGAATACCAGCTGACGTGTACCCGGCGGGAATATGGATATGGAAGTAATGCAGTAAGTTATTTATAGAATACCAGCTGACGTGTACCCGGCGGGAATATGGATATGGAAGTAATGCAGTAAGTTATTTATAGAATACCAGCTGACGTGTACCCGGCGGGAATATGGATATGGAAGTAATGCAGTAAGTAATTTATAGAATACCAGCTGACGTGTACCCGGCGGGAATATGGATATGGAAGTAATGCAGTAAGTTATTTATAGAATACCAGCTGACGTGTACCCGGCGGGAATATGGATATGGAAGTAATGCAGTAAGTTATTTATAGAATACCAGCTGACGTGTACCCGGCGGTGCCCGGGAATATGGATATGGAAGTAATGCAGTAAGTTATTTATAGAATACCAGCTGACGTGTACCCGGCGGGATTGTGGATATGGAAGTAATGCAGTAAGTTATTTATAGAATACCAACTGACGTGTACCCGGCGGGAATATGGATATGGAAGTAATGCAGTAAGTTATTTATAGAATACCAGCTGACGTGTACCCGGCGGTGCCCGGGAATATGGATATGGAAGTAATGCAGTAAGTTATTTATAGAATACCAGCTGACGTGTACCCGGCGGGAATATGGATATGGAAGTAATGCAGTAAGTTATTTATAGAATACCAGCTGACGTGTACCCGGCGGGAATATGGATATGGAAGTAATGCAGTAAGTTATTTATAGAATACCAGCTGACGTGTACCCGGCGGGAATATGGATATGGAAGTAATGCAGTAAGTTATTTATAGAGTACCAGCTGACGTGTACCCGGCGGTGCCGGGAATATGGATATGGAAGTAATGCAGTAAGTTATTTATAGAATATCAGCTGACGTGTACCCGGCGGTGCCCGGGAATATGGATATGGAAGTAATGCAGTAAGTTATTTATAGAATACCAGCTGACGTGTACCCGGCGGGATTGTGGATATGGAAGTAATGCAGTAAGTTATTTATAGAATACCAGCTGACGTGTACCCGGCGGTGCCGGGAATATGGATATGGAAGTAATGCAGTAAGTTATTTATAGAATACCAGCTGACGTGTACCCGGCGGGATTGAGGATATGGAAGTAATGCAGTAAGTTATTTATAATATACCAGCTGACGTGTACCCGGCGGTGCCCGGGAATATGGATATGGAAGTAATGCAGTAAGTTATTTATAGAATACCAACTGACGTGTACCCGGCGGGAATATGGATATGGAAGTAATGCAGTAAGTTATTTATAGAATACCAGCTGACGTGTACCCGGCGGTGCCCGGGAATATGGATATGGAAGTAATGCAGTAAGTTATTTATAGAATACCAGCTGACGTGTACCCGGCGGGATTGTGGATATGGAAGTAATGCAGTAAGTTATTTATAGAATACCAGCTGACGTGTACCCGGCGGTGCCCGGGAATATGGATATGGAAGTAATGCAGTAAGTTATTTATAGAATACCAACTGACGTGTACCCGGCGGGAATATGGATATGGAAGTAATGCAGTAAGTTATTTATAGAATACCAACTGACGTGTACCCGGCGGGAATATGGATATGGAAGTAATGCAGTAAGTTATTTATAGAATACCAGCTGACGTGTACCCGGCGGGAATATGGATATGGAAGTAATGCAGTAAGTTATTTATAGAATACCAGCTGACGTGTACCCGGCGGTGCCCGGGAATATGGATATGGAAGTAATGCAGTAAGTTATTTATAGAATACCAGCTGACGTGTACCCGGCGGTGCCCGGGAATATGGATATGGAAGTAATGCAGTAAGTTATTTATAGAATACCAACTGACGTGTACCCGGCGGGAATATGGATATGGAAGTAATGCAGTAAGTTATTTATAGAATACCAGCTGACGTGTACCCGGCGGTGCCCGGGAATATGGATATGGAAGTAATGCAGTAAGTTATTTATAGAATACCAGCTGACGTGTACCCGGCGGTGCCCGGGAATATGGATATGGAAGTAATGCAGTAAGTTATTTATAGAATACCAGCTGACGTGTACCCGGCGGGATTGTGGATATGGAAGTAATGCAGTAAGTTATTTATAGAATACCAGCTGACGTGTACCCGGCGGGAATATGGATATGGAAGTAATGCAGTAAGTTATTCATAGAATACCAGCTGACGTGTACCCGGCGGGAATATGGATATGGAAGTAATGCAGTAAAGTTTTTAGTTTGCGAATTTTATAAAAAATTGTGAAAACTGGGATAAAAAGAGAAAATAAAAGGAGGAATCTCTTCTCCCAATAGTATAATATAAGTTACTTACTTCTTCTAAATTACATGTTTATACAATACATGCATATTATGTTAGAAAAGTCGGTACTTGTTCTAGAATTATCATCCTCAAAACTTTATTTCAAATCATTCCCTAGCAACGCCGGGTATATGTCAGCTAGTATTTTTGTTTTAGTATTAGTAGTTCCCGTGAGCAGTTAGGCCATAGGCCCATTGTGCTATCTCCCATTTTACCTCAATCCTTTAACAACAACCCAGTCCCTTTAATAAAGTTCACCAGGGTTGTTATTGGGTATGTGGCTATGTCTTCTGGTTCTATTGTATGTCTCCCCAGGAATCTGAGCCTAGTTCCCACCAGGGCAGGACATTGGCACCAAAGGTGAATTGGAGTCTCTTCATCCTCTTCACATTTCCTGCATCTATTGGTGTTTTCCACTCCCAATATCTGCATGTGTCTCCTGAGATGGCAGTGTCCTGTTAGTAGTCCTACCAGTTCCCTCAGTGAGTTTCTGTCCATATGGAGTAGTTTCTTGGTTCGTCTAGGGTCTGGTCCTTTTATGAGTACTTTGGATTGTCTCATTCCAGGTGCCCTCTCCCATTGTTTGCAGTGCTGGGATTTGACCCACCTATCAATATGTCATTTTGTGTGGCAAGCTGCTACTACTACGGCCGGCTCGGATCCTACAAGTGGTGCTTTCGCCCCTTTCCTTGCTAGTTCGTCAGTCCGCTCGTTGCCCTCAATACCTTTATGTCCTGGTACCCAGATTAGGGTTATTTTATTGATGGTAGCGAGTTTTGTAAGAACAGTCCTGCATTCCATCACCAGTCTGGAGTCACATCGGTTACTTCCCAGTGCCATTAGGGCTGCCTGGCTATCGGAACATATGCTTATGTTTTTATTCCTGTACCCAATACGTATATTCTCCTGTGCACAGACCAAGATGGCTTTCATCTCAGCTTGAAACACAGTACAGTGTGTTCCTAGAGGTATAGCTAGTATTTAATAAATTAAAACTTCCGTTGAAAACATTACATTTGTAAATAGGTACTAAAATACCTACGATCACATTTGAAAATATAATACAAGGGTGTCCGGAGGTAAAGTGAGCTAACTTCGGGAGGTGATTCTACATTAGAATAGGTAGAAGTAAAAAAAAACCCTTTACCTTAAAACGTTGGAATTTCGAAAAAGTTCCTTTTTTCTTTTCTATTTCTACAATCATGTAGAATCACTTCCCCGAAGTAAGTGCACCTTACCCCCGGAAATGCTGTATTATTTAGTGAAAGCGTCGTGTGCTGACGCTAAATTTGTTTTATCAAGGTGATAGGAATATAAACCGCCATAAGTATTTCCGCTGAATGGCTACTTATATGCAGAGAAATATAATATGATCCTGCTTATCGGCTACTGCGGCGCACGATAGGTCAAAACGGTCACCATCTTTAACCGGAACCGGAACGTAACAAACAAATTTTTTAAATGTTGAAATGCAGTATTTAGTGAATGTAGACTAGAATATAAAAATCAGGACTAAGTAACAAATTGAAAAGACAAACAAAGTAACAAGTATCAAATGGAAGTAGAACAAATGTAATACACCTATATAATGCATTATACAAGAATTAATGTGTTTTTAAGTATACAGGACGGATATAGTGGAAGTGGGAGATATGTTTTGACGTTGTAGGGGGGTGGGGAAACTTACTTATAATACATAAAAACACATTTACCTACTCAATAATACACAATATACACATGTACGTACTTGTTTGTAATACACCATATACTCATAAATATTAACTTACTTATAATACATAAAATACACATATACAGACTCAATAATACACAATATACATACTTACTTGTAATTTAATTTATTTTCCGTTTTATTTTATTTTATTTAAAAGAAAATTTCCATTGGAAGATAAAGGTACCTACTATTTCAGTCATGGTAATGGTCTGTTAGATAGTTTCTCCGCAGGGGCAGGCAGAGAGGAAGGAGCGCCAACTGGTACACTATTTGCTTCAGTCACATTTATACATAGTCTCATACATACAGGTCTAAAGGTACCAACTATTTCAGTCATGGTAATGGTCTGTTAGATAGTTTCTCCGCAGGGGCAGGCAGAGAGGAAGGAGCGCCAACTGGTACACTATTTGCTTCAGTCACATTTATACATAGTCTCATACATACAGGTCTAAAGGTACCAACTATTTCAGTCATGGTAATGGTCTGTTAGATAGTTTCTCCGCAGGGGCAGGCAGAGAGGAAGGAGCGCCAACTGGTACACTATTTGCTTCAGTCACATTTATACATAGTCTCATACATACAGGTCTAAAGGTACCAACTATTTCAGTCATGGTAATGGTCTGTTAGATAGTTTCTCCGCAGGGGCAGGCAGAGAGGATGGAGCGCCAACTGGTACACTATTTGCTTCAGTCACATTTATACATAGTCTCATACATACAGGTCTAAAGGTACCTACTATTTCAGTCATGGTAATGGTCTGTTAGATAGTTTCTCCGCAGGGGCAGGCAGAGAGGAAGGAGCGCCAACTGGTACACTATTTGCTTCAGTCACATTTATACATAGTCTCATACATACAGGTCTAAAGGTACCAACTATTTCAGTCATGGTAATGGTCTGTTAGATAGTTTCTCCGCAGGGGCAGGCAGAGAGGAAGGAGCGCCAACTGGTACACTATTTGCTTCAGTCACATTTATACATAGTCTCATACATACAGGTCTAAAGGTACCAACTATTTCAGTCATGGTAATGGTCTGTTAGATAGTTTCTCCGCAGGGGCAGGCAGAGAGGAAGGAGCGCCAACTGGTACACTATTTGCTTCAGTCACATTTATACATAGTCTCATACATACAGGTCTAAAGGTACCAACTATTTCAGTCATGGTAATGGTCTGTTAGATAGTTTCTCCGCAGGGGCAGGCAGAGAGGAAGGAGCGCCAACTGGTACACTATTTGCTTCAGTCACATTTATACATAGTCTCATACATACAGGTCTAAAGGTACCAACTATTTCAGTCATGGTAATGGTCTGTTAGATAGTTTCTCCGCAGGGGCAGGCAGAGAGGAAGGAGCGCCAACTGGTACACTATTTGCTTCAGTCACATTTATACATAGTCTCATACATACAGGTCTAAAGGTACCAACTATTTCAGTCATGGTAATGGTCTGTTAGATAGTTTCTCCGCAGGGGCAGGCAGAGAGGATGGAGCGCCAACTGGTACACTATTTGCTTCAGTCACATTTATACATAGTCTCATACATACAGGTCTAAAGGTACCTACTATTTCAGTCATGGTAATGGTCTGTTAGATAGTTTCTCCGCAGGGGCAGGCAGAGAGGATGGAGCGCCAACTGGTACACTATTTGCTTCAGTCACATTTATACATAGTCTCATACATACAGGTCTAAAGGTACCTACTATTTCAGTCATGGTAATGGTCTGTTAGATAGTTTCTCCGCAGGGGCAGGCAGAGAGGATGGAGCGCCAACTGGTACACTATTTGCTTCAGTCACATTTATACATAGTCTCATACATACAGGTCTAAAGGTACCTACTATTTCAGTCATGGTAATGGTCTGTTAGATAGTTTCTCCGCAGGGGCAGGCAGAGAGGATGGAGCGCCAACTGGTACACTATTTGCTTCAGTCACATTTATACATAGTCTCATACATACAGGTCTAAAGGTACCTACTATTTCAGTCATGGTAATGGTCTGTTAGATAGTTTCTCCGCAGGGGCAGGCAGAGAGGATGGAGCGCCAACTGGTACTCTATTTGCTTCATTAATATTCATGCATCTTCCTCATACATACAAGTCTAAAGGTACCTACTATTTCAGTCATGGCAATGGACTTTCTTTTTTTTTTTGCTAAAAGAAAAGTGGTCCGTCAACCCTGAATTTTCTTAAACCCGTCAGAGGAAGGTGAAACGCCATTTTGATGAACTTTGCGAAGAAGGAACCAAGAACTCTTGGTGAGTCCCGTTGGCGTCATGTATTTTTTATCAGGAGATTTTTTCAATGTGGATGAGTGTTTCAGGCGAACAATTATTGCTTATAAAAATAATTGTTATCCTTTGTGCTATGCATAAATTAAATCTTGTCTTTAAAAAAACATTAATTTATCAAAAAAAAAAATAATAATTAATATTTGACAAGTCCAAGTATTTCACCTAAAAATGTATACAATTTCTATCAACGCCATCTAGTGAGAGATTTAGCACTTACAATGCCTTTCTCATATAAAAATAAAGTTGGTTGTTCTCAGGTGAAAAAATGTAAAAAAAGCAGTAATTGTTGAATGAAACACTAGCATATATTGAATATTTTCTCGGGTAAGAAATAAGCCCCCATAGCTCAGTGGTCAGAGCTTTCGACCGGAAATCGAATGGACACGGGTTCGAGTCCCGTTGGCGTCATGTATTTTTTATCAGGAGATTTTTTCAATGTGGATGAGTGTTTCAGGCGAACAATTATTGCTTATAAAAATAATTGTTATCCTTTGTGCTATGCATAAATAAAATCTTGTCTTTAAAAAAACATTAATTTATCAAAAAAAAAAAAATAATAATACATGGTTACATTAAATATTGAAAAATGTATAAAAAATATTGAAATAAATGTACATAATTAAAAAAATCCCACGAAGGCGAAGCCTGAGTGTGGGTATTATAAGTATTTTTATCTTATTTCTATGGTTTAAGTGAAGATACAATATTAAATATAAATTTAAGTTATTTTAAAAGAGTTACTGTAGAGATGCAATACAAGAAACTAAATCATGTAACATGTAAAAGTTTTAAAATAACACAAAAAAGCATTACAAACAATAAAATATATCCGCTGTTTTGTATGTATGTGAAATAATAAAAAATAATGTATACATGGATATAAATGTTACAGATAGCTTTGCTAAAACTTATAAGAAAAAAATATCTAGTTCAGTGTTTTTTAGCCAAGATTTGATGTACTTTTTAAAAGATTGAAGGTTTACACACGTGTCCCTTTTAAAGGTTGTACATAAAGAATTATACATTTTTGGAGCAATAAAACTAATATGCCTTTGGGCCAACCTGGTTTTGCAGTGAGGCACAGCATATTCACAAGCGCCATGTCGTTGGCTGGCACTATTTGAATTTTTAATAAAGTTGTTTGGTCGCGTATAAATAAATTTAAGACATTGAGCACTATAGGTCTGCTTAAGGTCAAAAATTTCAGTTTCTTGGAACAATTGTTTAGAGGGATAGGATTTAGTCTTTTGGTACATTATCTTAATAATTGATTTTTGTGCGATTTCTAGTGGTTTTACATGATTGTTGAAAGTTCCGCCCCAGCCAATTATTCCATAGGAAAGAGATGAATGAACTAGTGAGTCATAAACTAGTTTCATGGTTTTTATATTTACTACATTACTCATTCTTTTAAAAATATATTTTAGGTATCTCACTTTGTTAACAGTTTTTTTCAATATGGCTGGTCCATTTAAGTTGACAATCTATAGTTACACCTAAATAATTAATAAGTTTTCCAGATTTCATCTCCTCCCAATTACAGAATGTGTTTGGGTTACAATTTACGTTATGAAACTTCAAATTAAGATTGGTTTTAGGAGCCGACTTCTGTGTGTTATAGAAAGGAATACAAATAGTTTTATCATAATTTAGGGTAAGTAGGTTTCTATCTAGCCACTCTTTGACAATAGTAATACATTTGTTAGCTTTATTAGTAGTATCTTCCCATTATTTTCCTTGGACTGTTATTGCAGTATCGTCAGCAAATTAGAAAATTTTACCAGGTATTTTAATATTACATAAGTCAGAGTGAACATCATTATCAATCAACATGACTTTTTTGACAGTGTTAATATGTTTTGATCTACTCCCGTCAAAATTAACAATTAATTTATTTAAAGTGAATCATTACACATAAGTATCACCAAGTATTAACAAGAAGCACATATTTTTTAACGTAATAGTGTTTTCCATTGAAAGTGTTCGTGTACTGTGTCAACAAAGGCAAAACAAATCGACAACTCCGAACATTGTAATAATAAATACTTACCTCTATACCCATCGGTGCAATCCAGAGGTGACCAACCTTTCTCAATATGCTTAGCTACAAATGCCAACTGACTATTAGCGATGGCGTCACATGTCACTCCTGCAGTAAGCAGTTCCACTACGAATGCGGAGGGACAACTGAAACCACATTTCGCAAAGAAAATAATGAGAAAAGACGAACCTGGCGCTGCCCAAACTGCAAAACTTCACCCCAATCAACTGCTACCTACTCCAAACAACTCCATAGAAGACGTGATGATTTGAATTAAAAAAAATATCATATGAACTCACCTCTCTCAAAACTCTCAACAGTCAAGTGAAGGAAGATATGTCGGAATTAAAAAAATCTGTCGACTATAACAATACAAAATTAAACGAATTTACAAAAAGATTCGAATCATTGGAACAGGCGATGAGCAAAATCGATCGACTGGAAGAAGATGTATCCTCCCTGCAATCAACAATCAAATCAATTCAAGATGATTCCAAATACAAACTAAATGAAGAATTAGAAAAAAGAATAAAAGAAATAGAAAAAGACCAAGAAAGAAGAAATAGAGAATCCAATAAAACATGTTTATAATTCCGAGGAATTCTGGAATTTAAAGAGGAAACAACACAATCCCTGAAGGACATCATCTTCAACATCAGCAAATTAGTGAAATGCGACCTCAAAACCAACAACATAGAGAATATATACAGAGTCACTCCGCGAAATAAAAATATACCTCCAACAGTGAAACCCAGAACAGTGATAATTCGTTGTAACTCAACGGCTTTAAAATAACAACTACATAACGGTATCAAAACATATAACAGATCTTGTGAACAAAACAGTGATAAACTAAATTACGTTATAATTGGATTATCGGGTTCCCGCTCGCCAATCTATGTTTCTGAACTCCTTACCTTACGCGCTAAACGATTATGGTACCTAGCGCGACAGTTCACAGCAGAATGTAAGTTCAAATACATTTCGTCTAAAGCCGGTCAAATGTTCATTGAGAAGGATGACAATTCACGACCGTTCCTAATAGATTCAGAATTGGCTCTATCAAAAATATGACTATCTGTCATTTTTATTACTCTTTCGTACGATATTACCACTTTCAACCGAACAGCTGTCACATCCTGAACATCAACTAAACGAAATACGAACAGAGAAAATATCTCATAAACAACAATTTTATTTCTTATGTTCTTTTTATATTATAATTATTTATACTGTTATACTTTTACTATGTGTAATAACTATAATTCAACAACAGATTAACATCGGATATTTGAGAATATGCATTGAATATTGGAAATGTAAATCCCCTGAATGTACAAACCACTCGAATTCTAACCAAAAAAAAACTAAAAAATCTTCAAACCATTTATCTAGCAAATACTACATCGAACAAATTTAACGATTTATTTATACTACACCAAAATATTCGAAGTATTTTCCGGAACTTTGATGAATTTATTATTATTATTATTAAAATCAATAACTTAATATTTCAACCAGACTGCATAATATCAACAGAGACATTCACAAATGATGAGTCACCAGCTTATCAGCTTCCTAACTATACATACATTCCGACAAAAATAAATATAAATAAAAAAAGTGGAATTTCAGTATTCGTCCACAGGAAATTCAGTATTGTTACGATTTTAGAACACTCAATATTACACACTAACTGTATTCAAAACGAAATAAAACTCGATAAATATATTTATCACATTATTGCCATTTACAGAACACACGAATCAATTATTGCACTATTCTTATTATTAACATTGGGCAATATGAACCAAACACAAGCATTATCTCCATCTACTTCCATCAAACAACATAAATTACCATATTATTATTGTTTAATCTTCCTCTTTGCAATTGTAACTATATGCCAATGATCTTAAGATACATAATAAATATCAAATAAAATGGTTTTAAACGCATATACTAAAACGCATATACTAAACGCATAACGCATATACTAAATGGTTGATTGGCTTAGGTAGGGAGGAGTCTGAAAAACTATTGTATAATGTCACTTAAAACTATATATGTTTACCTGTAAAACCTTAATATAAGACTGAAAAACTATTATACAATGTCACTTAAAACTATACATGTTTAACTATTAATGTCACTTTTAGTAAAAACTTAATAAAAGACAGAAAAACTATTATATGATGTCACTTAAAACTATACATGTTTACCTATTAATGTCACATTTAGTAAAAACTTAATATAAGACTGCAAAACTATTATATAATTTCACTTAAAACTATACATGTTTACCTACTAATGTCACAAAAATTCAATAAATTCGACCTAACAAAACGTAATAATGTCAAACCTAATGTCACTAAATTCGACCTAACAAAACGTAATAACACTTGAACCTACTCATTTTAAATATATGCTCTCATAATGCTATGTTATTACTGTTATGTCTGCTTTAAATGTATCTAATGTAAAAACAAATAAATAAATCACACATCAGAAATACCAAATTAAACGACGTGCATGGCGCATGCGTAAAAGTAGCAAGTCTCTCAAAATGCGACATTGTCAGTTTTTCACAGCGCAGTGACATTTTTTATTAGTAATAGTTCGAAATTGTACAGTCTTTGTACAATCTCGACACAGGTGTACCCTAGTGAGACAGATGTCGATAAATACACATAAAAAACTTTATATTAATAGATAAATAAATAAATAAAAATAAAATGTGAAACTAAAACACTGTTTAACGGTTGTGAAGTGATTTTTTTATTAGTAAGAGTGTTATTGGTCAGTGATAGCACTAAAGTTGTTAGAAATCACAGAGATAAGGAAAAAAATATTTATATAAAAAAAAAAAAACAATAACGTATTATCAAAAAAATTCTAATTTTCATGTAAATTTTTTAACAATTTTGGTAAAATATATATTTTTTTGCTTATTTTCAGATGGAACATTTGGATTCATATCACAGGACGGTGTTTGAGAAGGTGGCACCGCTACTCCAGTCTACAGAGGATATCCTGGCTCTGACCTGGCTCCAAGAGAACACTCGACCCCTCAGGGAATAGAGCGGAGACCCAACCTTCATCTTGACCATCTCCTTCTCCCCCCCACTCCGGCCTCACGGCATATACTACAATGTGGGGACTGCATTAGCTCTAAACGGTAACTTGTTATCGTTCCCCAACATGACTGCAGATCGCCAACGAAAAGACAACAGTTTACATTTGGATTCATATCACAGGACGGTGTTTGAGAAGGTGGCACCGCTACTCCAGTCTACAGAGGATATCCTGGCTCTGACCTGGCTCCAAGAGAACACTCGACCCCTCAGGGAATAGAGCGGAGACCCAACCTTCATCTTGACCATCTCCTTCTCCCCCCCACTCCGGCCTCACGGCATATACTACAATGTGGGGACTGCATTAGCTCTAAACGGTAACTTGTTATCGTTCCCCAACATGACTGCAGATCGCCAACGAAAAGACAACAGTTTACATTTGGATTCATATCACAGGACGGTGTTTGAGAAGGTGGCACCGCTACTCCAGTCTACAGAGGATATCCTGGCTCTGACCTGGCTCCAAGAGAACACTCGACCCCTCAGGGAATAGAGCGGAGACCCAACCTTCATCTTGACCATCTCCTTCTCCCCCCCACTCCGGCCTCACGGCATATACTACAATGTGGGGACTGCATTAGCTCTAAACGGTAACTTGTTATCGTTCCCCAACATGACTGCAGATTGCCAACGAAAAGACAACAGTTTACATTTGGATTCATATCACAGGACGGTGTTTGAGAAGGTGGCACCGCTACTCCAGTCTACAGAGGATATCCTGGCTCTGACCTGGCTCCAAGAGAACACTCGACCCCTCAGGGAATAGAGCGGAGACCCAACCTTCATCTTGACCATCTCCTTCTCCCCCCCACTCCGGCCTCACGGCATATACTACAATGTGGGGACTGCATTAGCTCTAAACGGTAACTTGTTATCGTTCCCCAACATGACTGCAGATCGCCAACGAAAAGACAACAGTTTACATTTGGATTCATATCACAGGACGGTGTTTGAGAAGGTGGCACCGCTACTCCAGTCTACAGAGGATATCCTGGCTCTGACCTGGCTCCAAGAGAACACTCGACCCCTCAGGGAATAGAGCGGAGACCCAACCTTCATCTTGACCATCTCCTTCTCCCCCCCACTCCGGCCTCACGGCATATACTACAATGTGGGGACTGCATTAGCTCTAAACGGTAACTTGTTATCGTTCCCCAACATGACTGCAGATCGCCAACGAAAAGACAACAGTTTACATTTGGATTCATATCACAGGACGGTGTTTGAGAAGGTGGCACCGCTACTCCAGTCTACAGAGGATATCCTGGCTCTGACCTGGCTCCAAGAGAACACTCGACCCCTCAGGGAATAGAGCGGAGACCCAACCTTCATCTTGACCATCTCCTTCTCCCCCCCACTCCGGCCTCACGGCATATACTACAATGTGGGGACTGCATTAGCTCTAAACGGTAACTTGTTATCGTTCCCCAACATGACTGCAGATCGCCAACGAAAAGACAACAGTTTACATTTGGATTCATATCACAGGACGGTGTTTGAGAAGGTGGCACCGCTACTCCAGTCTACAGAGGATATCCTGGCTCTGACCTGGCTCCAAGAGAACACTCGACCCCTCAGGGAATAGAGCGGAGACCCAACCTTCATCTTGACCATCTCCTTCTCCCCCCCACTCCGGCCTCACGGCATATACTACAATGTGGGGACTGCATTAGCTCTAAACGGTAACTTGTTATCGTTCCCCAACATGACTGCAGATCGCCAACGAAAAGACAACAGTTTACATTTGGATTCATATCACAGGACGGTGTTTGAGAAGGTGGCACCGCTACTCCAGTCTACAGAGGATATCCTGGCTCTGACCTGGCTCCAAGAGAACACTCGACCCCTCAGGGAATAGAGCGGAGACCCAACCTTCATCTTGACCATCTCCTTCTCCCCCCCACTCCGGCCTCACGGCATATACTACAATGTGGGGACTGCATTAGCTCTAAACGGTAACTTGTTATCGTTCCCCAACATGACTGCAGATCGCCAACGAAAAGACAACAGTTTACATTTGGATTCATATCACAGGACGGTGTTTGAGAAGGTGGCACCGCTACTCCAGTCTACAGAGGATATCCTGGCTCTGACCTGGCTCCAAGAGAACACTCGACCCCTCAGGGAATAGAGCGGAGACCCAACCTTCATCTTGACAATCTCCTTCTCCCCCCCACTCCGGCCTCACGGCATATACTACAATGTGGGGACTGCATTAGATCTAAACGGTAACTTGTTATCGTTCCCCAACATGACTGCAGATCGCCAACGAAAAGACAACAGTTTACATTTGGATTCATATCACAGGACGGTGTTTGAGAAGGTGGCACCGCTACTCCAGTCTACAGAGGATATCCTGGCTCTGACCTGGCTCCAAGAGAACACTCGACCCCTCAGGGAATAGAGCGGAGACCCAACCTTCATCTTGACCATCTCCTTCTCCCCCCCACTCCGGCCTCACGGCATATACTACAATGTGGGGACTGCATTAGCTCTAAACGGTAACTTGTTATCGTTCCCCAACATGACTGCAGATCGCCAACGAAAAGACAACAGTTTACATTTGGATTCATATCACAGGACGGTGTTTGAGAAGGTGGCACCGCTACTCCAGTCTACAGAGGATATCCTGGCTCTGACCTGGCTCCAAGAGAACACTCGACCCCTCAGGGAATAGAGCGGAGACCCAACCTTCATCTTGACCATCTCCTTCTCCCCCCCACTCCGGCCTCACGGCATATACTACAATGTGGGGACTGCATTAGCTCTAAACGGTAACTTGTTATCGTTCCCCAACATGACTGCAGATCGCCAACGAAAAGACAACAGTTTACATTTGGATTCATATCACAGGACGGTGTTTGAGAAGGTGGCACCGCTACTCCAGTCTACAGAGGATATCCTGGCTCTGACCTGGCTCCAAGAGAACACTCGACCCCTCAGGGAATAGAGCGGAGACCCAACCTTCATCTTGACCATCTCCTTCTCCCCCCCACTCCGGCCTCACGGCATATACTACAATGTGGGGACTGCATTAGCTCTAAACGGTAACTTGTTATCGTTCCCCAACATGACTGCAGATTGCCAACGAAAAGACAACAGTTTACATTTGGATTCATATCACAGGACGGTGTTTGAGAAGGTGGCACCGCTACTCCAGTCTACAGAGGATATCCTGGCTCTGACCTGGCTCCAAGAGAACACTCGACCCCTCAGGGAATAGAGCGGAGACCCAACCTTCATCTTGACCATCTCCTTCTCCCCCCCACTCCGGCCTCACGGCATATACTACAATGTGGGGACTGCATTAGCTCTAAACGGTAACTTGTTATCGTTCCCCAACATGACTGCAGATTGCCAACGAAAAGACAACAGTTTACATTTGGATTCATATCACAGGACGGTGTTTGAGAAGGTGGCACCGCTACTCCAGTCTACAGAGGATATCCTGGCTCTGACCTGGCACCAAGAGAACACTCGACCCCTCAGGGAATAGAGCGGAGACCCAACCTTCATCTTGACCATCTCCTTCTCCCCCCCACTCCGGCCTCACGGCATATACTACAATGTGGGGACTGCATTAGCTCTAAACGGTAACTTGTTATCGTTCCCCAACATGACTGCAGATCGCCAACGAAAAGACAACAGTTTACAACTACTAAATGAACTGTTGTTTGGACGATAACGATCTGTAATCGTCATCGAGAAAGATAACAAGTTACCGGCATTATTTGATAAAACCTTTATCGATCGACCAGGCGGTATAAGAAAGAGTAAACAATAGCGATTGGCTGTCTCGATCCAATGATAAAAATGTACTACGTCATTGGGGACATTGGTTTCCATTCAAATCCGCATAGAAAACATTTCTATTTAAAGGTGTGTTTTAAATCAACTCCTGTGTAAATTAACTTTGTTACAAAAATAAATAATTATTTTAAATTTTTATATTTATTGATGTATATCATTACCTTTTTCTATAACCTGTCAAAAATTGCTATTCCTCATCGAAACAAATGCAGACATTTAATACCCAAGTACATAAAAAAAGTACATGAAAAAAGTTTGTCTATTGTCATAAAATGGCTAAACAGAAATACTCTTACTGTTAACACAGTCAAAACAAAATATATCACACATAGTATTACACAAAGAGGTCAACCTCCTTCTAACTTGGACTTGTTTTTGCATAAATGTAAACAAACATCATCCAATTGCCAATGCGAACACATTGAAAGGGTTAAACAAATAAAGTACCTAGGAGTTATTATTGATGCATACTTACAATGGACTGACCACATTACTTTTATTACCAATAAACTAAAACGAGTCTTGCACCTAATAAAATCCATTAAAAACATTTTCCCACTAACAATACTCAGATCAATATATTTTGCACTGTGCCAATCAATTGCCACTTATGGAATATTAGCTTGGGGAAGCGCTACAAACACAACAATTGACCCAATTCAAAAAGTTCAAAAGGCAATAATAAAACTCATACTGCAAGTACCATTCTACACAAACTCAACCAAAATCTTCAAAACTCTAGACGTCATGTCAATAAGACAACTTTACGCCAAAACTGCTCTCCTACACCTCATCCATAATAATCTTCATATTACAAATCAAGCAAAAGCCATAATAAAAACCAGGTCCTCAACAAATAAAACACTGAACATTCCGATAACACACACCACACACGGTCAAAGACACTTTCAATACTACGCAACCAAACTTTTTAATAGTATGCCCATTACTTTGAAACAATTATTGACTACAAACACATCTACAAACTTTCTCAAAAAACATATCATAGCCTGGATAAAAAATCAAGATATTCACTTTATTCAAAAGATTATAATTCCAAACCAAACATAACCAAAATATAATAAGTAAAATTAAATATTATACACGTTCATCAAGAATTATCCACAAATACATACACTCACATATAAAAGTGTGTTTTCATGTCTGTGAAAAAAAAAAAAAAATAATATTGACTTTCTACCACAACACATAAATACCTGTCACCCTTAACCACAAACACGTTAACACCTCAGCACAGGTTCTCCTAGTGAGGTGCTCACGTTACATATCGAGCCATAATCGGCAGAACAGCGTAAGCGACAATTTGTAAATTATACAGGAGAAGGTTTTTTTTAATTAACTTTCTTAATTGATTCCAAAAAGGATTTAGGTTAATCAAGATTAATAATCTTTGGTTACTGCCTGTATGAAATGAAAATACTTTTTATTTGAATGCCTCCAGTTGTCGAGATAGTGGCGGTAACGCTGTTTTGCCTGTAACCCTAACAGATTTTTTTCCCTCTGAAATGTCGCTTACGCTATTTGGAGTAGATTTTTTATCATGCAATAGGCCATAAGTAACTACTAATAAAAAACATATATATTTTAAAAGTAATATTTTTTTAATTATCTTGCTTGTACTTTACAGGGAAAATTAAGATTATATGTTATTTTCTAAAAACAAAAAAAAATAAAAATGTTATTTCCAAAACAATAAAAATAAAACAAAAATATTTTAACAAATAATAAACATAATAGATACAACGTATATATTTTTTTAATAATAGCCCTTATATCGGCAATTTTTCAAAACTTTGTTGGTTTGAGCCACATTTTTCAAAACTATTCACATGTCTTCCTGGTCGGATTCAGGTAAGGTATCTTCCACTGTGGATCCATGTGGCAGTTCCAAAAATTCATGCCTCATCCTCTCAGGAATAATACCTTTCTCGCAGAGACCTTTAACCTTTTGAACGCGTTAATTTGCTCCGTTTTATCTATACCCGTACGCGGTACATATTTTCAAATACCTATGCACGCAATTAAATGTCAAATTATAGCATTCTGGCATGATTTATTGGACTATATAGACAGAACAGATTATTCTCCACAATATGATAACAAATCCTCGTGTGTCAACACTCTTGGATGTTTATAAAAACAAAAACATAAAATTTCATACAAAGACGTACCGTATCTTTTGAATGTGGTCCCGCCATTCGCTCGGCGTGTGTGTAATTAGGCCACTGCGTTGATAGACACAAGTGGAACACCATGAGCACTTATCATTTTTTGAGATGAAAACTTTTTCTAAAACTGGACACGTAAATTTTATGTCACAAAATAATAACAAAATTGAACTAACGCCATCCGTTGACAAAATTGTAAACTATGGCACTCGAAGGCGCGAAGAGGCTCACTTGATTATCGATGTTTTTAAATGAAACACAAATTTATTTTCGTGAAATTCTTGTAGATGTCAGCATCGTGATAGTTCTACAAATGTTCAAGCGAGCGGGAAATAAATTTATGTCAAAAGACCGCTGGAATATCGGCATTCAAAGTTTCCGTATCAACTGTTGATACGGCCGCGTGTGAGTATGGACTTTTTGCCGTAACAACAGTTGATACGGCCGCGTGCATAGAGTTAAGATCCCTATACTTGATCTCCGTATTTTCGACTATAATACAAATTTACGCTTTCTCCATGGGGAGTGGTTAGCACCTTCTCGAGGTCAAAACTTGCGCACAAAATATCATTATCATTTTTGCTTTTAGCCTGATCATTAATGAAGATCTCTTTGCATTTTTCCTTTTCGCTGAGGTGACTTTTGTAAATATCCATTTCAGTTTGCTGAAGCTTCTCGTCACCGGACAAGTTTTTCACTTTCTCACATAAAAAACACTTGTCCTTTTTAGGTAAATGAAAACCCAAGTTGAAATTCGTATTAAATATTTTTCTAAGGATATTCAGACTCACAATGTTACTATGCCCAGATTCATCTAATGAATTAACATTTTCAATGTATATTTTATACACAGTTTTCACATTACGCAAATCGGCAGGAAGATATCTTTTCGAAGATTTATTTCGACAGTAGTGAGATGGAACAGCGGGCAATTGTGTAATAAACTTTATTACCATTTCCTTTTTTTCTTGGTCCGTTTTATTGGATGGTTCGTGCTTTCCTCTCATATCGGCTTTAGAAAAATTATTTTCTAAAATATTATTGCATGCATGCCTGATAGTCATTTGCCCGATGTCAAAAATTTTCAAAATAAATTGCTGACAGACTTGAACTCTTTTCCTGTTCCAATTTATGAAATATTTATATGATGTGTTTCTTCTGCTATCATTTTTAGCCCTTTTTCTTTTGATTGGCTGTTTGTTTATACATTTTATTTTAATTTTATTTTTTTACTTTATTTATTTTCAATTCTTTACATATATTATACATAATAATAGACGGTAAATAATAACATAATATATATTACCAAAATTGTATATACAAGAAATGAAAACCCACTAAGGCACTGCCTGAGTGTGGGTAATATAAAACCATTACTATATTTCAAGTACCTAAGTATAATATATATAAGTAGAAAAAGTTTTTTTTTGTTTATAGTTATTAAACTGGAACATTCTCTACCGTTCGGCGTAAGAACGTAACCGACCATATTGTCGCTTACGCTATCAAATGACGTCAGTTGCGCTGTTTTGCTCGCCTACAAGATTTGTAAGGAAGTTAATACGCTAAAAGGCACAGGTACCAAAAAAGCGTCAGGCGTATAAGATAGAACTGTTATATTTTTGTCGCATACGTATTAGGTAACATTGAACTGCTTTCGTTAAAAATCGTAATTTGACAAAAAACGTCGCTTACGCTGTTCTGCCGATTATGGCTCGATATAATATCACACACACACAGTTTTACCTAAATCAACCTATGTTCTTCATTTTTTTATACCTTTTTTCTTCATTTTTTATACCTTTTTTCTGTACTTTTTTTCTCTGTACTGCAATATAAACCACTGTAATAATTTGTAAAACGTGTATTCAAGAATAGACATAAATTAATAAATAAATAAATAAAATAAATATCATTATAATATGTATACAATAAATCGACCAACTACATTTTGCACATCCAGACTCTTAACTCTGTTTGGTTTAAAATGGTTTACATTTCACCAAATGAATCAGTTCTATTTGAAGTCATAAAATGTAACAAAGCGAACTTAAGTTGGAAAATTTTTAAACTAAATATATCTACAACATCGTAGATATGTTTTCCCAAATTTTGGATTCGTCTCATAGGCGCGTAGTCTTGCGACGTTGTAAAAGAATTGCTACAATAATATGGTAGGTACTGTCTTGTAACTGTCCTGGCAGGAACATGGAACAATATGAAATATCGCAACTCAGGAGTATTCAAAAACAAATTAATCATTTTAAACAACCACATTAAGTCACAAATTTTATTTTTATTTATTATTGCCGGTAACCCGGTTGTTTATTGACATCAATGGTTATTTACAAATCATGTGCGGTACCCAACTCACTAGACAATATCTGTTCTGAACCGGGTAGCAGTATCATTAAATATAAATGGTTCTTTGTGATAAATCAGGGATTTGTTAATACTTCGCGTATTACAATGGTGACTCGATAGTCGACCTAACTAGAAGCTGGCTAAATGTGATCTGAAACAGTAAGTTTGTCTGGGAGCATTCCCACTGGCCCTGGCGACTACTGGCTACTAGCTGCCATCTTGCGGACTTTTACGCAAGCTCTATGCACTGCCCTCTATAAGTGCAGCTGTGAAGCTCTTACTTAGTATATAACAATATGTATAGAGTAAAGTTGTATTTAACCGGTTGCGTGCCTTAAGCGCGTTTACGCGCTCTTGGTAGCCGTGCTAACAAGGCCGGCCATACAAAATGAGCGCGTTAACACGCTGTTCTATATGACGATTTTGCTTGTCAAACTCAAGTAATTTGAAAAATCTAAAATATTGAACCCACGTAAGTAAGTAGAAGCGAAACCTGGTTGGCTGTTAATATTAATTCATAATAAAAGTGGTGTTTTACAAAGTGTATTTTTTTTCATTTAATATATAATGTCACATCACAAAGTGCTTGTTTCCTTCGATAAAAGAATACATAGTGTTTTTTTTTATTTTTTCATATATACGGCACAACGTGTGCCATCAACAAATGTAAGAATAGTGAAAGTACAAAAACTCAAACAAACATATTAAGTAACAAGCGTAAAATGTAAGAGTTAAACAACTCAGAGAAAGGTATAGAGTAACAAGTATAAAATGTTAAAATAATAAAATATGTAAAAGTGTAAAATGTACAAAAAATATTATTTATTTTAAAAAGGGAGTACTGCCAAGTATGAGCAATGAAGAAGAAAATAATTAACGGGAAAAGAAAATCTTTGGTAAATCTAACTATTCATTGAAAAAGTTCAATATCTCTTTTTGTGCCATTTGCGTGTTGATTGTCCCATATATTAGGCAATTTAAGTTCTAGATTAGACAAACGGGTAAGCATGAATCATCATTATAACGAGCCATAATCGGCAGAACAGCGTAAGCGACGTTTTTTGTCAAATTACGATTTTTAACGAAAGCAGTTCAATGTTACCTAATACGTATGCGACAAAAATATAACAGTTCTATCTTATACGCCTGACGCTTTTTTGGTACCTGTGCCTTTTAGCGTATTAACTTCCTTACAAATCTTGTAGGCGAGCAAAACAGCGCAACTGACGTCATTTGATAGCGTAAGCGACAATATGGTCGGTTACGTTCTTACGCCGAACGGTAGAGAATGTTCCAGTTTAATAACTATAAACAAAAAAAAACTTTTTCTACTTATATATTATATTATACTTAGGTACTTGAAATATAGTAATGGTTTTATATTACCCACACTCAGGCAGTGCCTTAGTGGGTTTTCATTTCTTGTATATACAATTTTGGTAATATATATTATGTTATTATTTACCGTCTATTATTATGTATAATATATGTAAAGAATTGAAAATAAATAAAGTAAAAAAAAAAAAATTAAAAAAAAATGTATAAACAAACAGCCAATCAAAAGAAAAAGGGCTAAAAATGATAGCAGAAGAAACACATCATATAAATATTTCATAAATTGGAACAGGAAAAGAGTTCAAGTCTGTCAGCAATTTATTTTGAAAACTTTTGACATCGGGCAAATGACTATCAGGCATGCATGCAATAATATTTTAGAAAATAATTTTTCTAAAGCCGATATGAGAGGAAAGCACGAACCATCCAATAAAACGGACCAAGAAAAAAAGGAAATGGTAATAAAGTTTATTACACAATTGCCCGCTGTTCCATCTCACTACTGTCGAAATAAATCTTCGAAAAGATATCTTCCTGCCGATTTGCGTAATGTGAAAACTGTGTATAAAATATACATTGAAAATGTTAATTCATTAGATGAATCTGGGCATAGTAACATTGTGAGTCTGAATATTTTTAGAAAAATATTTAATACGAATTTCAACTTGGGTTTTCATTTACCTAAAAAGGACAAGTGTTTTTTATGTGAGAAAGTGAAAAATTTGTCCGGTGACGAGAAGCTTCAGCAAACTGAAATGGATATTTACAAAAGTCACCTCAGCGAAAAGGAAAAATGCAAAGAGATCTTCATTAATGATCAGGCTAAAAGCAAAAATGATAATGATATTTTGTGCGCAAGTTTTGACCTCGAGAAGGTGCTAACCACTCCCCATGGAGAAAGCGTAAATACGGAGATCAAGTATAGGGATCTTAAAGGTCTCTGCGAGAAAGGTATTATTCCTGAGAGGATGAGGCATGAATTTTTGGAACTGCCACATGGATCCACAGTGGAAGATACCTTACCTGAATCCGACCAGGAAGACATGTGAATAGTTTTGAAAAATGTGGCTCAAACCAACAAAGTTTTGAAAAATTGCCGAAATAAGGGCTATTATTAAAAAAATATATACGTTGTATCTATTATGTTTATTATTTGTTAAAATATTTTTGTTTTATTTTTATTGTTTTGGAAATAACATTTTTATTTTTTTTTGTTTTTAGAAAATAACATATAATCTTAATTTTCCCTGTAAAGTACAAGCAAGATAATTAAAAAAATATTACTTTTAAAATATATATGTTTTTTATTAGTAGTTACTTATGGCCTATTGCATGATAAAAAATCTACTCCAAATAGCGTAAGCGACATTTCAGAGGGAAAAAAATCTGTTAGGGTTACAGGCAAAACAGCGTTACCGCCACTATCTCGACAACTGGAGGCATTCAAATAAAAAGTATTTTCATTTCATACAGGCAGTAACCAAAGATTATTAATCTTGATTAACCTAAATCCTTTTTGGAATCCATTAAGAAAGTTAATTAAAAAAAACCTTCTCCTGTATAATTTACAAATTGTCGCTTACGCTGTTCTGCCGATTATGGCTCGATAATAATTAAGTTATGAAACCGTTTTAAATCGTAACAAGAAAGTGCTGCCCCACACCATCGGCGTATTGCAGCCACTATCGGAACTAAACCAACACGCGAGATCAGCAGCAGCGCTCCTAGCGACAAGACGTGCAACGCGTCTGCCTCTCGCGTTGCGCGGAAGCTAAATTAATTAAAAACGTCGATATTAAAATCACTAGCTTTTAACAAGAATTGAAGGATGAACTCCTGACTGGATCCTACTGCGAATCTGGTCAAAGATCTAAATATGCTTCTGAGTCAGAATCCGATGTACCGAACAATTGTTGAAATTCAAGTAAGCTGAAACCATTTAATTCCCCTTCATGTACTTTGATATTAATTCAGTGCCGAGTTTCTGTTTATGATTCACCAGAAGTGAGAGATTTAGTATAGAATCCATGTACCCGTATTGTATTCCATGAACCCATGGATAACCTTAAAATGCTCTGTGTAAATCACCATTGTGTTGATGTACAAGCCCTACCATAGTATCCACTTGTTAAATATCATTATGTTGTCATTAACGATCCCCGTCCTAACCTGAATGAAGTAATCAGAACAAGATAGCTGTTCCCCGGCCTGGGTCAATATCGTGCCGTGAATTATCAATCATGGCTGACACTCAAACCTGCTTCCCGTCTTATTGTGCCCTGCCCTTGTGTTGTTTTATATAACTAATGTAGCACCAGCGTTCTACGGGGACATATATTTACTATATGGCAATATGCTAAGAGGTATAACTTGATAACTAGATCTTTAGTTTGTCAAGATACAAGAGTAAAATAAGAAATGTTTGTAAAAAATTATAATTAATTTGATCCTTAGTCGATCAAATTTGAAAAATATGATAATATTGCCGAAAATGGTCGCAACATATTACTTTTATTCTCAAAAATAGAATAGGTGCGAAAGTTGACCTATAACTTTTACCATATTCTGAATGAAAAACACCTCTCATAGATACAAAAATACTATTTTTCCGAGGTTCCCCGTAGCGGAGCTCTCTAAAATATGTTTATTTCATTACGCTACGAGGTTCCTGTAGGTAAGAGCTCTGAAATATGTTTATTTCACTACGCTACGAGGTTCCTGTAGGTAAGAGCTCTGAAATATGTTTATTTCACTACGCTACGAGGTTCCTGTAGGTAAGAGCTCTGAAATATGTTTATTTCACTACGCTACGAGGTTCCTGTAGGTAAGCGCTCTGAAATATGTTTAGTTCACTACGCTACGAGGTTCCTGTAGGTAAGAGCTCTGAAATATGTTTATTTCACTACGCTACGAGGTTCCTGTAGGTAAGCGCTCTGAAATATGTTTAGTTCACTACGCTACGAGGTTCCTGTAGGTAAGAGCTCTGAAATATGTTTATTTCACTACGCTACGAGGTTCCTGTAGGTAAGCGCTCTGAAATATGTTTAGTTCACTACGCTACGAGGTTCCTGTAGGTAAGAGCTCTGAAATATGTTTATTTCACTACGCTACGAGGTTCCTGTAGGTAAGCGCTCTGAAATATGTTTAGTTCACTACGCTACGAGGTTCCTGTAGGTAAGAGCTCTGAAATATGTTTATTTCACTACGCTACGAGGTTCCTGTAGGTAAGCGCTCTGAAATATGTTTAGTTCACTACGCTACGAGGTTCCTGTAGGTAAGAGCTCTGAAATATGTTTATTTCACTACGCTACGAGGTTCCTGTAGGTAAGCGCTCTGAAATATGTTTATTTCACTACGCTACGAGGTTCCTGTAGGTAAGCGCTCTGAAATATGTTTAGTTCACTACGCTACGAGGTTCCTGTAGGTAAGCGCTCTGAAATATGTTTAGTTCACTACGCTACGAGGTTCCTGTAGGTAAGAGCTCTGAAATATGTTTATTTCACTACGCTACGAGGTTCCTGTAGGTAAGCGCTCTGAAATATGTTTAGTTCACTACGCTACGAGGTTCCTGTAGGTAAGAGCTCTGAAATATGTTTATTTCACTACGCTACGAGGTTCCTGTAGGTAAGCGCTCTGAAATATGTTTAGTTCACTATGCTACGAGGTTCCTGTAGGTAAGAGCTCTGAAATATGTTTATTTCACTACGCTACGAGGTTCCTGTAGGTAAGCGCTCTGAAATATGTTTAGTTCACTACGCTACGAGGTTCCTGTAGGTAAGAGCTCTGAAATATGTTTATTTCACTACGCTACGAGGTTCCTGTAGGTAAGCGCTCTGAAATATGTTTAGTTCACTACGCTACGAGGTTCCTGTAGGTAAGAGCTCTGAAATATGTTTATTTCACTACGCTACGAGGTTCCTGTAGGTAAGCGCTCTGAAATATGTTTAGTTCACTACGCTACGAGGTTCCTGTAGGTAAGCGCTCTGAAATATGTTTAGTTCACTACGCTACGAGGTTCCTGTAGGTAAGAGCTCTGAAATATGTTTATTTCACTACGCTACGAGGTTCCTGTAGGTAAGCGCTCTGAAATATGTTTAGTTCACTACGCTACGAGGTTCCTGTAGGTAAGAGCTCTGAAATATGTTTATTTCACTACGCTACGAGGTTCCTGTAGGTAAGCGCTCTGAAATATGTTTAGTTCACTACGCTACGAGGTTCCTGTAGGTAAGAGCTCTGAAATATGTTTATTTCACTACGCTACGAGGTTCCTGTAGGTAAGCGCTCTGAAATATGTTTAGTTCACTACGCTACGAGGTTCCTGTAGGTAAGAGCTCTGAAATATGTTTATTTCACTACGCTACGAGGTTCCTGTAGGTAAGCGCTCTGAAATATGTTTAGTTCACTACGCTACGAGGTTCCTGTAGGTAAGAGCTCTGAAATATGTTTATTTCACTACGCTACGAGGTTCCTGTAGGTAAGCGCTCTGAAATATGTTTAGTTCACTACGCTACGAGGTTCCTGTAGGTAAGAGCTCTGAAATATGTTTATTTCACTACGCTACGAGGTTCCTGTAGGTAAGCGCTCTGAAATATGTTTAGTTCACTACGCTACGAGGTTCCTGTAGGTAAGAGCTCTGAAATATGTTTATTTCACTACGCTACGAGGTTCCTGTAGGTAAGCGCTCTGAAATATGTTTATTTCACTACGCTACGAGGTTCCTGTAGGTAAGCGCTCTGAAATATGTTTAGTTCACTACGCTACGAGGTTCCTGTAGGTAAGCGCTCTGAAATATGTTTAGTTCACTACGCTACGAGGTTCCTGTAGGTAAGAGCTCTGAAATATGTTTATTTCACTACGCTACGAGGTTCCTGTAGGTAAGCGCTCTGAAATATGTTTAGTTCACTACGCTACGAGGTTCCTGTAGGTAAGAGCTCTGAAATATGTTTATTTCACTACGCTACGAGGTTCCTGTAGGTAAGCGCTCTGAAATATGTTTAGTTCACTATGCTACGAGGTTCCTGTAGGTAAGAGCTCTGAAATATGTTTATTTCACTACGCTACGAGGTTCCTGTAGGTAAGCGCTCTGAAATATGTTTAGTTCACTATGCTACGAGGTTCCTGTAGGTAAGAGCTCTGAAATATGTTTATTTCACTACGCTACGAGGTTCCTGTAGGTAAGCGCTCTGAAATATGTTTAGTTCACTACGCTACGAGGTTCCTGTAGGTAAGAGCTCTGAAATATGTTTATTTCACTACGCTACGAGGTTCCTGTAGGTAAGCGCTCTGAAATATGTTTAGTTCACTACGCTACGAGGTTCCTGTAGGTAAGCGCTCTGAAATATGTTTAGTTCACTACGCTACGAGGTTCCTGTAGGTAAGAGCTCTGAAATATGTTTATTTCACTACGCTACGAGGTTCCTGTAGGTAAGCGCTCTGAAATATGTTTAGTTCACTACGCTACGAGGTTCCTGTAGGTAAGAGCTCTGAAATATGTTTATTTCACTACGCTACGAGGTTCCTGTAGGTAAGCGCTCTGAAATATGTTTAGTTCACTACGCTACGAGGTTCCTGTAGGTAAGAGCTCTGAAATATGTTTATTTCACTACGCTACGAGGTTCCTGTAGGTAAGCGCTCTGAAATATGTTTAGTTCACTACGCTACGAGGTTCCTGTAGGTAAGAGCTCTGAAATATGTTTATTTCACTACGCTACGAGGTTCCTGTAGGTAAGCGCTCTGAAATATGTTTAGTTCACTACGCTACGAGGTTCCTGTAGGTAAGAGCTCTGAAATATGTTTATTTCACTACGCTACGAGGTTCCTGTAGGTAAGCGCTCTGAAATATGTTTAGTTCACTACGCTACGAGGTTCCTGTAGGTAAGAGCTCTGAAATATGTTTATTTCACTACGCTACGAGGTTCCTGTAGGTAAGCGCTCTGAAATATGTTTAGTTCACTACGCTACGAGGTTCCTGTAGGTAAGAGCTCTGAAATATGTTTATTTCACTACGCTACGAGGTTCCTGTAGGTAAGCGCTCTGAAATATGTTTAGTTCACTACGCTACGAGGTTCCTGTAGGTAAGAGCTCTGAAATATGTTTATTTCACTACGCTACGAGGTTCCTGTAGGTAAGCGCTCTGAAATATGTTTAGTTCACTACGCTACGAGGTTCCTGTAGGTAAGAGCTCTGAAATATGTTTATTTCACTACGCTACGAGGTTCCTGTAGGTAAGCGCTCTGAAATATGTTTAGTTCACTACGCTACGAGGTTCCTGTAGGCAATCTCTTCACCCAGAGCCAGCAGATGAAGGAATGACCACCGCTAAAGAACTGCCTCACTATTTACGTTGTCTCCCCTCCACTAATCACTGGATGAAATGTGAACTCTTAATGGCCGAAACCTAGAGCCAATCACAGCAAAGGGGCAAAATGACCATTTCTGGTAACATGGGACTAAATTACGAGAAAATGATTGTCATTATGACCAGGAAATAAATATAAACATCAAAAAATGAGTATACGCTAAAATAATAATCTGAAAACTGACACCTAACTGTATTTTTTGCAATTTGAAAAAATGTTAAGCATCAAAGCCAATATGTAAAACTGTATATTTTATTGTAAAATAAATAAACGAGATAGAGGGTGATGGTTTAGGTGAGTTGAACTAACATAGTTAGAAGTATTGCCCCACAATGTTACATCCTTTTCAGCCGGCCAACAGCCTAACTAATTCACAAAGGGGAGGTTCATATTAGTAAAGACCCGACCCGAGTTTGCCCTATAAATATAGAGCCAGATTTGATGTCAAGTCAGTTCAACAACCACCTCTGAAGAAGAAACAGTTAGAAACCAATTCGTGTGTAAAACAGATTTAGAAATCAATTCTTCTCTGTAAATTGGTTTCCCGCCATGCTCCCGAGATTGATTAGGTGACAAATTGTTTCCTATTAAGAATACAATATCTGTACAGACTTTCTGAACTTCTCGTACACCTCCCCATTGGCAGTGAATCCCAAATAGTGTTTTTAATTTTTTTTTACTGCCACTGGGGAGATGTACAAGATATAAAGGAAATATAAGCACTTTGATTAATTTTCTCAACTGTTCGATAAAATTCCATAGATGAAATTAATAACGATAATATTATTAGATATTTATATACCATATCATACCATACCACAGGAACCAACTTTTCGTCGTCTTTTCCTTCTACAAACAACCCGGTAGAAAATTATGTCCATCGTCTGGATTATGTCATCTCTCTGCCATTTACAGTGAAGTAACTGACGCATTACTACTCGCTCATTAACAAAGTGCAGACAGATATAACCTACGCAGGAAACATGTCGCTTTCATAGAAAATGACGTGTTCTGGAGCCGAAACAACATCCTCTTACAAGATGTTCTATACTTCTCTGCCAAACTGGCACCCCGTTTCGTAAAAGCAAAGCTATTGAGAAAAATCTCAGATATTGTGTATTGTGTGAATTGCGACGCCTCTGGTAAACACATCGGTTACGACCACGTGAATGATATTGTCAAAATAAGAAACATGAAAACAATAGAAACCATCTTCTCCAGTTCCTTGAAGGCCTCTTCCCTATTGGGACCTTCAGGGAACCAAGGAGGAGTGGAGAGAAGCGACGAGACCCACTTTCCTCGTGGGGCCTTCGAGGAACCGAGGGGGAGTGGACTCTTCCTCCATGGGGCCTTCAGGGAACCAAGGAAGAGTAGACTCCTCCGTTGCGGGGCCTTCGGGGAACCAAGGAGGAGTAGAGAGGAGAGACGAAACCCTCTTCCATCCCGGGGCCTTTAGGAAACCAAGGAGGTGTGGAGAGGAGAGATGAAACCTGGGAACACACATTGTGGAACCAGAAGACATAGCCACATACCCAATAACAACCCTGGTGAAATTTATTAAAGGGACTGGGTGACTGTTAAAGGAATGAGGTAAAATGGCAGATAGCACAATGGGCCTATAGCCTAAGTGCTCACGGGAAGTAAATGTAAACCACTTTACACTCCTAGCACTCAACTATTCGTTTTCACGAGACTCGGCCCTCGCGCAAACCAACAATTTGTGTGCCAATGCGTATACGTTTAAAGTAACTAATTACCCATTTTGATTCTCTTCCGAAAATAACGAGTTACAGCAAGTATCAACTGTACTCTATACTGCAACAACTATTTATTTATTGTGTCTTTACAATGCATCTTTTTTTACGTTGAAATTCTCACTAGGACAAGCCTGTAGATTATATATTAAGAGAACAATATTATTACATTAACGATTCTACCTATTATTCTAATTCTAGCCAATTCATTACAGTATAATGTAGTAAACATGAACATTATATACATTGATATTTAATTGCAAGAAAATATACAGTAAACTATTATTTTAAAAAGGAGAAAAGAAAGAAAGAGAAGAAAAAATGACATAATTTACTATGAACGTCTCCTGTATATATTATCGGTCTTGTTTACCTTGTCGCACCTTCCAGTGCATTGTATATAATCTACACCTTTATGTTGTACGTAACTTCTGGACTGTTTCTTGTCAGTCCTATCTGGAACAACATTGAAAAAAAATCACATTTAATATTTCTGGTATAGAATTAAATCTTCCCCATAGAAAAAACTAAACCCTTCCACACACTTTTCCACAAATGATCATCTAGTAAATCCACATTATGCAAGTGCATTATATAAGCAAAATAAATACAAAACAATACAAGAACAACACGTCAACTCACCAGAGATCAAATGGGAAAATAATTCACCCACTCCAGATATTTTCATATCAGAGGGTTCGGCTCGGTAGAACTCCTAACAGGGCCTATAAATCCTACTGATCCCTCAACATAAATATTTAAAAAATCTTTCGTAATCCTACATGTATTTAAAATGACTGATTTTTGCATTTTTCTATGTAAATTTTTTGATAGATCTAATACGCCTAAATTTTGAATGAGAGAGCTAGGTATAATGCCAGTAGCCGAAATAACGAATGGTAATATTTTTATAGTCTGAGAATGCCAAATTCTTTTTATCTCATTTCCTAAATCTGTGTACTTTCTTATTTTTTCATTAAAAGATTTTTGAATTTAAAAATTATTAATTTAATTTTTAAATTATAAAACCATTATGTTACTATTTTTCATTTTTTTATACATTACTGATGTTTTTTGTATTTTTAAGAGATAAATTGAAGACGACGCCTGAAGAATCCAAATTATTACCCTCCATCGTAATTCTGGGCAAAGATTACTACATAACATATTATGCTAGTTGGTGCAATTGGAGTAGTCTCGGGTGACTAGAGACAGAGTGGGGTATGTTGTAGAAGTAGGAAGACGTATGCAAGGCCAGCCCTGTGCAATTAGAGTAGTTTTTGGTAACTGGAGTTATGGTGGGAAGACGTGGCAACGCATTACAAGTTCTGGATCAGAGGGAGATACCTTCAGTTAGCACACACCTTCTTGATGATAGTCTCACCAACTGCAACTAGTGTGGAAGTAGACAGGACTCTCCAAACTCTACATTTGAAAACTCTAATAAAAACAACAAAAACTGAAGGAAAGGGTTGGATTTGGACAAAATAACTCAAGTCTGAAGACTTAAAATTTGTCACTTTATTATATACTTAGTTTTATTTTATACTTAGCTTAAACAAAATTTTTAAAAAGAATGCACTGTTACAAATTCATAAAGACCATTTCAATTCAACAATTTCTACAAAAATAATTAACCGATCTAGATCACGTGGTAACTTAGAAATTCCTAAATGTAAAACTAGTGCTGGTCAACACCATTATACTTATCAAGGTATAAAATTATTTAATGCCCTTCCGGATAAAATTACAACTGAAAAAAATTACAAAACTTTCAAATCACAAATCAAACAACTTTTAGATAAACCCAACGGTAATCACAAGTTTTAATTTCATTGGATACATTTTTCAAATAATTGTTTATATGAACTCATTTGTAATTTTTATTGATTAAATTTTCCTAAATTCACGTTATGAATTTAGAAAAATTGATTAATGATTAATAAAAAATAAAAAATATATATAAACAAAATTTAATATTTAAAAAAAATACATATCCTCTAAAGTTCTTTTTTGAACTTCCAAATATGCGTTTATTGTTGTTGCATTTTATTAAGTACCCATTTCATACAAGATTGCCAGCTCGGTCTTTGAACAATTTACTACCAGTACTGTACCTACCTTCTATTATTTCGTACCCAATAAGTACATTTTTATTTTTATATCTTATTTTTTCTAAGTTTAATAACTATTATATTATTTAAGTTATATTTTTTAGTTTATAATTAAATTTCTTATTTTCTTAATTATATAGTGTTATCAAATTGAACATCTAGTTTTATAGCTATTTGTTAATTTTTAGCTACATCAACTAGTGAAATTTTACAACCTATAAACCATAATGACTCACAACGCTCCCCAACTCAAACACGAGAAATAATTTCTCAATTGAGTTGGGCAATTTTTGTAAAAATTTTCTAATTTTTTCGCAATCAGCCTCGAAATATCTACATTTGTAAATTATTGTAATGTGTTTGTATATTCAATGAAAAAAAAATCATTTTGAAGCAGTCTAGTTCAGTACTGTGACAGGGTTACAACTAGTTCAGTACAGTGACAGTGTTACATCTTGATCAATACAGTGACAATGCTACATCTAGTTCAATACAGTAACAGTGTTAATACTTGTTCAGTACAGTGACAGTGTTACATCTTGTTCAATACAGTGACAGTGTTACATCTTGATCAATACAGTGACAATGCTACATCTAGTTCAATACAGTAACAGTGTTAATACTTGTTCAGTACAGTGACAGTGTTACATCTTGTTCAATACAGTGACAATGTTACATCTAGTTCAATACAGTAACATTGTTAATACGTGTTTAGTACAGTGACAGTGTTACAACTAGAATGCAAACACATATTATGTAAAAAATAATTATTATTCTTTCATTCACAATTTTCTATAATATCTTTGTTTTATTGTATATAGCTCAAATAACACAACACATTATTGATAAAGTCACAAAATAAAGCATAATTACATACATGAATATAAGGATTAACAAAAAAATAATAATAGATAAATGATTATTTAAAAGTTTCTAAAAAAAATACGGCTTAAATGTTTGGATTCTAAACGGTGGCAAAATGATCTTTACCATGGCGATACTGAGAGTATCTTCCACCCTGGATGACATGAAATGGTCGAGTTTTACATTCTTTAAACAAATAATCTAAGGCTAGCTTTACACCATCCTCTTTTTCATCCTGATCTCCATATCGGGAGGAAAATGAAAAAGTTTTACCTTGCAATAAAACTTATATTATGTACTTAGCTTTATTTAAAACCTATAAAGTGAGATAAACATTACCATTTTGCAGCCAAATCGACGTTTCTTACCAATTTCGTGTGTAATTCTTAGTTTAAATCTCCCGCCAATGTCACCTGCTAGTTCCAAATGCATCCTTGAGGCGGCGCCAGTAGTGGGACGCCACCAGTGACGCTATAATTTCATGCTTCATTAGATCTCATCAGGCAGCCCTTGCCTAGGTTTTAAATAAAGCTAAGTACATAATATAAGTTTTATTGTAAGGTAAAACTTTTTCATTATGTAGCATAGGCTTTATTTAAAACCTATAAAGTGAGATATTGTTTGTTATCGCCTGGTGACATTATGCTAATGTGAATCAAATAAAAAGAAAATAGGGGCAAGATTTCCAGAAATCAGCTAACCAGTTACAGAGGTTGAAAAAGGTCAGCGACAGATGGGTCGGTGTTGACTCGGCCAGCCGATTCTGCAATTTCCCTTCTATAGAACCTGGCAAAGGTATTGGGACTTCTCCAGTTACCACGTGACAGTATATCGTCCAGCTTATAATTCTGCAGCCAGTTCAGAGATGCCACTGCTGAACGGATGCTGCCAGGTGGATCCTCTACACCAGCATCCCTGAGGACTGTCCTAATCCAACCTGCAATTACTGCCCTGGAGGCCGCTTTCACTGTCCCACAAGTTGTAATAAATAGGCTAGGTAGTATCGCCTGCGCTCTCCGTTCCTTTGACAGTTCTATGACCTTTTCCGTCCAATAGACAGGGTCTATGTTCCTAGACTCCGAGCGAGCCAGTCTCCACCCTGATTGTTGCCAGTCTGCCGAATCTGTCTTGCCACCAAACACTGGCCAAATGGAGATGCCTTCACTGTCCACTGACAATCTTTCAGCTGTGCAATGGAGCAATGTGAGATCGTGGACTCGGCGCCCTGATGCCAAAAGCAGGATGGTGGCTGCTCTCCTTGATGCTTCAAAGAGAGTAATATGTTGAGGCAAATTCTTCTCCAGCCATGATGATACAACCCTCGGGTCCCAAATGGGGGGTTTCGAAGGCCTTAGTCTAGCTAAAGATATCCCTTTTAATATCTTCTTCACTATCGGATTGGAGCTCAGCTCTCTATTGTCTTCGGGAGAGCCTAAGGTACACACCACTGACTTGTGAACTAAAATGGTACTCAGCGATAGCTTTTCTCTGATGTGTAGATCGGCTAGGAACCTGGCTAAGTCTTCAGCTTTGGGACGCGTGGCATCGAGCTGATTCTCTGACGCCCAGCGCTGCCACCTCCGCCATGCCGGAGCATAAGTGCGAAGGGTGGAACTTCTCCATCCGGATCTAAGAAGTTCCTTCTGCTGACTTGACCATCTTGTTAGGTTTTTGTCCCACCCCCACAAAGCCAAATCTCCAGAGTGAAGGACTCTACTTGAGGAGGGGGGTTGTTGGTCCTGGTGTCTATCAGTGTTTCTCCTAGATTGTGAATCGTAAGAGGTGGACCCAAGGCCCGACACTTCAGATCCGCTCTCCAAAATGCCCTTTCCCAACGAGGAGCCACTACCAGGTATAATCCCCTTGCCCTGTTCAGGTGGCAAAGAACCCTCGGCATGAGGCACGGGGGAGGGAAGATCCAAGCCAGCTGATAGTCCCAGTCCCTGCTCCAAGCATTGTGGTAGTCTGCCTTGTCGTCCTGAAAATCAAGAGAAACATACCTTTGAACCACATGCGCTGTCCTAGAGCCAAATAGGTCTATCTCGGGTCGTCCCCATTTTCTGAATGCTACCTCCGTGAAAGAGGGTAGCAAGTGCCATTCGGGTACAGCACGATGACGAGATAGACAGTCCGCTACTTCATTGAAACGACCGGGTAAGTATTGTGCTGTCATGGAGACACAGTGTTTATCCAAAACATCTAGCACTAGTCGAGTACAGCTCAGGAGTTGAGTTGACCTGGTACCACCCTCCTTGCGGAGATAAGATACGACAGACCTGTTATCCGACTGGATCAGAAGACCCGAGCCAGATAGCTCAAGCGCGTGAGGAGACAAGGCAGCCAACACGGCGAGCATCTCCTTTACGTTGGAGTGAAGATTCAGCTGGTCATCAGCCCACACACCGCTGAGAAGCTTTTCGTCCAGCTGGGCACCCCAACCCTGATCAGAGGCATCGGTTGTCAAGTAATGCTCAAACAGCGGCAGATGTATAGGTGACGTCAGGGTGAGCGATCGAACCCACCATCTCAATTCCCGAGCGGTAGCTGCCGGAATTGGTGATGACTCCCAAGGGTGGTAGTGTCTGAGTCCTAAGCACCCTTTCTGTATGTGCCGGCTGTTGAGCCTGCCTCTTGGAACTGCAAAACTAGCAAAGTTTAAAGAGCCCAAGAGGCTGCGCCCCTTATCTAGTGACCACCTACCCGTCTGAATAAAACCCTTTAACAAATAAGATAGGGCTGAAACCTTGTTCTGAGGGAGAGACTTTTCATTAGTTAGAGTATTCCAGCTGATACCAAGAAATTGAACTTGTTGTGATGGTTCTAATATTGACTTATCAAATTGTATATGCCATCCCAAGCCTTGCAAAAACTCCACCATTTCAATAGACTGGTGTTTTAAAGTAGGCAGGCATTGGTTTACTAATAAAAAATCATCCAGATACACTAGAATTCTCATCCCTCTCTTCCGCAGTTCCTGCGCTACCCAGTTAGTGAAGGTTGCGAATGCCTTAGGTGCGGTGGCCAAGCCAAAGGGGAGGGATGTCATCTGCAAGAGTTCATTCCTATAGATAAGTCTAAGGAAACATCTATGCTGCTCACTCACAGGTACATGAAAGTAAGCATGTGTGAGGTCCACTTTAACCATCCAGTCATTCGGTTGTAGAAAAGTAGGAACTCGATAAACGTTTACCAGACGAAATTTACTGACAGTCAGAAAATTGTTTAAATACTTTAAGTTAAAGACCGGCCTCTTTGAGCCATCTGATTTGGGGACCAGAAACATGTTAGAAATAAATGAGGGAGTGGCAGGTGCCGACTCTAAAACCTTAAGGGCTTTGAGTTTTTCTATTTGTTCTGTCATTGCCACAGAAGTCTTAGTGGCGAAAGGGGAGTTAAATAAATCAATATTATTATTTAGTGGAGGTTTTGATGAAAATGGAATTCGGTAGCCATCTAACATCTTAAGGATGATAGTAGGGGCACCAAGGTTCCTCCACCTACCTGCGAATGAGCGCAACTGACCCCCTTGAAAAGAGGGCCCGCTGTTAAAACCTCTTACGGTCTGGCTTCCCTGCTCTTTCCTTGGGCCGGAACCTACCTCGGGGAGGGAAAGCTTTAGCGGCCCTACGGGCTGGTTCTGGACCTCGACTCTCAGGGTGCTCCCTTCTCGCGATGGTTCTCCCCTGCTGTACTCTAGGACGAAAGGGCTGCGAGTTCTGCACAGTCACAGGTTTAACGGGAGGAGCTGGTCGCGACGTGCTAGGCTGAGGAGCGAGGCACTTCTTCACTCCCCCCAACTTATCCAGCTGGGCCGACAGGAGGTTCGGGTCAAAGAGATATTCCGATGTGGGCGGAATCTTCCGTAAGGCATCTCGGACGTATCCGTCGCTGATGCCTCGCAATGCCCCCTCTCGTCGATACTCAATGTGGCTAGCCCGTTTTCCGCAGACCATCTGCATGATGTCTTTGGACACCTTCTGGGACTCAGACCCCGCCGCGAAGAGAGACTGCACCTTCTCGAAAAGAGTGGAAGTGCTCAGCTTCGTGCCCGGTTCCGCACTCCAGTTGACCAGCTCCTGCAAGGAGGCCTTCAGGAGATCAGCCTGCAGGGAAAGAGCATTGGTCAGGGAGCCGCAGAAGGAGTCCGTTGACGTACTGGCCGATTTCTCCTGAGCTAGGCGCTTCAATTCAGGGTTCAATGCCAACATTGAGAAGAGGGGGGTTGCGGCATACGACTTCTGGATCTCGAGGTAGCGGACATTGTTCCAGTTGGCCGTCCCCAGATGCTGAAGGAGCTCCACTTTTTTCACCCTCCCTGGGTCGGCCGATGGTATCTTCGGCTGCTTTAGGTCAGTTGTCCACTCCCCGAGATCCAAGTCGCGAGACGGCTTATTCGGATGGATGAGTCCCATTCCCAAATCTCCTGCCAATTCCTCCCGAAGCGACGCAGGGGTGTCCAGGGAGATGCTGTCCTCGTCATCGTCGTCCGAGGCGCCACGGACGGGAGCCTCCGAACGCTTCTCTAGCAGCAGACGCAACATTTCCTGCATCTGGGACATCTGCTGTGTTAACAGGTCAATTCGCGGGTCGGCGGGAGCTAATTCACAAACCCTCTGCCTTTTGGCTTTGTCTTCCGCGCAGACCCTCGAACGCTTTCCCCGCGTGTCCGTGTGGATCACCTTCATGACTTCCGCCCTCGAAAATTCGGCTTCCCCGCTCTCGGAACGTTCGGAATCCGACATAATCGCGAAAACACAAAGAAACCACAAAAAAACACTAAACAAAAACACACGAAACTCTATAAATCGCAATTTTACGGAGTTCGAACAGTCACACTGTTAATAACCTCGAAAAAAAATATGTAAATTTTGCGCAAATACTGAAAAACAGGTTATTTTACGGTATTTGATGTTTGTAAACAAACCAAACGTGTTTGACCTTCGCAAAATAAATGCTAATGAAGCATGAAATTATAGCGTCACTGGTGGCGTCCCACTACTGGCGCCGCCTCAAGGATGCATTTGGAACTAGCAGGTGACATTGGCGGGAGATTTAAACTAAGAATTACACACGAAATTGGTAAGAAACGTCGATTTGGCTGCAAAATGGTAATGTTTATCTCACTTTATAGGTTTTAAATAAAGCCTATGCTACATAATGAAAACTTTGCACTATTCAACCATTATTTTCATACAGATAGTTGCAATTAGAGAAGAAATAATTTTTTTCTCGGTCTTGGTTTGTGCTTGGTCGTTATCCAATCAATGTTTTTGTTTACCCGTTCGTCGTTTGAACCTTTATCGTAATGATTTCAATAGGTACGTATATCTTGGTGAAATTGCCTGCCTGATCACCGTATCTTGATCGATATGATATTCGTATTATGTATGAGGTGAAAGCACCAAAACACAGCAGCGCAGATGCCAAAGCAATAACTGTCACACCCCTGTCTCGATTCATTCATTAATAAAAGCATTAACAATATGAAGTTAACACACATAGATATTCATCATTAGTTAACAGTATGTATGTAAAGTTCGCTTGTATTATTTCCTAAAAAACAAACATTTTTTATATTTCTTTGTTTGCACAAGAAAATAAATAACGCAAATAAAAAATTGCAAATAATTCAAAATAGAGACATGCGAGCAGTATTGAATTGTAGTAGGTTTTCTAATATAATGAATATGCAGAAACAACTAGGTATGTTAAGTGTGAGACAGCGTATAATTTACAATATCTTTATATTTACATTTAAGCTCTAAGATAAGATGCCCCGGAAATACATAATTAAAATTCAAATTTCTAAATACATACATGAATACCCCACGAGAAGCTGAGAAGATTTTACACTTTATAAATTTGTTGGGAACTCAAAATAATCTCTATTTTAAAGGATTCCAGATATTCAATGAACTATCGATGGATTTTAAAGAAGCTAAAAGCCTTGCAGCTTTTAGTGGGTTATGCCTAAATGCTATAAAGAATAAGTTTTGGATGCAGTTTAAAGTATGCCTAGTAGCCATACAAATAAGATTTGCTTCCAAGTTATTCCAAAGGTTTTTACTAGATATAAAAACGTATTTTTTTATAACTAAATTAAATAATACAAGAAAAATTCAAATACATAAAACTGAATAAACGTCATGTGATATAGTTAGGTAAAACTTTTTAACTCTTTGATGAATCATATTGAGTCTTGGATAAATACCATTGATACAAACATTTACTTGCCGTAGCATCCGACCTGCTGTAACATCTGACCTGATGTAACTTAACATTTTTAATTTCATTGTTTTTAATATTTTTTAATCATGTATTTTGATTGTAATTCAGTAAGACCGATTTTTTATTTTTTCAATTTTATTTTCTAATCTTCTACAAAGATAATGTATGTATGTGAGTAAAATTTTAACTGTTAATAAACACAAGTATACCCGCGAACCACGCGTGGGATTTTTTTTGGTCAATCTGCTAAATGTATTATTCTTTACGTTTTTTAACTGTTTATATTTAAAAAAAAATGAGAGATGACAGAAGTCAACAAATGTCGCTCATCTTAAACTGTTCGAAAATCGTTACCAACGTAGATATACCACTCACGGTACCAACTACCAAAACAGAACACGTCCTTTTTTTCGAATTGCTAGGAATTAACAAATTTTATGAAAAAAAAAGGATGGTGTAAAGCAGTCATAAGGCCCGGCTGCACGAACTCCCGTCACATTTTACAAATCGGTAATCAGCGCCATATAAATAAAAATGTAATTGTTCATTTGTTCAAAATCTGAAATCTCCTAAAGTTCTTCACCGATTGCTTTGAAATGTTGACACAACGTTGTATTCGAATACGCGTGAATTTTTATATACTTATATTAGATAAATGGTACAGGTAAAAACATGTTATAAAAAACAGCGACATCTGTTGAACAAAAGGCTTATTTCAGTATTGTCGCGACAGAAGACCGTATCGCATCGCTTTGTCGTGTAACTCATGTAATATAATTATAAACGAGTGTCTTACGTTCATTCAAAACAAGGCAGACACTCTGGATGAGATTGCAATTACACAATTATGCATCTCTACTTACTCTGAAGAGGAAATAAAGGAGGCGAAAACTATCCCGTTTGAAAAGCTTCCGGATAAACGAACTTTGCGGAAAGGAGATGGCAGAATCAGCCGAGACCTCCAGGACATCCTGAAAGCATTGAAGGAGACCGATCCTGATAAGCTACCAGTGTTCGTTGCTAAACAATTGCATAAATTGCCTCCCATCAACTTCGACAGCATAGATGTGTCCAAACTCCTTAAGGAACTCAATGCACTGAAAACGGAAATAACTCATATAAAAACCGAACTAAAAGATTCATCGACCACAAAAAATGAAGACATAAAACAAGAACTGGCACTAATAAGAGAGCAAATTGCAAATATTCAGGTCCCAAACAAACAAAGTAACTTAACTGGGAATTCGGAAGTAATTATTAACCACTTAACTGAGGGTAAGCAACAATTTCCAGATAGTAAACAAATACCGACGGGCGGCGCATCCTGCTTATCGACTGGTTCTAGTAATGCAATGTCAACCACACACACAAAGATAATGAACGAACACACTCCAAATAGTCCAGTGCAGCCGGGAATGAACTTCGCACATGCTTTAAAACAAAATAATAAACAGGTATCGCGTGACCACGGCCCGCGGCCCCGGCCTCCTGCGGAAGATTTTTTAAATTTTTTTTTTATTTATTAAGTTAAAAGAAATTTACATTTCACTTTCTTAACTTAAATATATAACATTAAATAAATATTATTCTAATATTGTTCTAATAACTTAAGATTAAAAAGTTTTTTCTTAAATACATTTATACTCTCCGTCTTAAGTTTATCTGGAAGGAGATTGTATATTTGTACACCCTCGTGGCCAATGCCTCTTTTGCCACTTTCAGTCCTTACAGCATGTGTGTACAATTTGTTATGTTGCCTAGTATAATGTTAGTGTACTTGTGACGTTTGTTTAAATGTTGTGTTTGTGTGTATAAGTCCATTTTGGATTTTGTAGATTAGGAGGCATATGTTGTATTCGTACAATTTTCTTATTTTCAAAAGTTTCGTTTCCTGATACAGTTTTTTTGTGGGAGTGTCCGGGTTATAATTGAAGAGTTTTTTAATAACTTTGTTTTGTATTGTTTGTAGATCATTTAGGTATGTAGTGTACCTATGTGTTTCCCCATATTTCTATTAAATAATTTAGATGGGACTGGATTAAACTAAAATAAAAGCCCCTCTTTATCTCCGTTGGTAAGATGAGAAAGGATTTACATTAGTAACTAGAAAACCCAAACGTAACTTGAGAGGAAAAGCAACCTCAACGACACTGAAGTCGGCAGATTTAATTACGTAAATTTATATTTCAAGGTTTACATTGGAAACTACCGAGGACGACGTTAAGACCTACCTTGCAGATAATGGTCTCGAAAATACTAAGATCGAAAAAATTAAGCCTTACCGTCCCACGCCATTTAACACCTTCAAACTTTCTGTAAAAGAAACTGAAGGGCCGAAATACCTGGTGGAAGAACTATGGCCGGAAGGAATTGTATTCCGTAAATATATAGAATCGCGTGCATCAACCAAATATCAAAATGACAACCGATAAATTAAGAATTATTTCGATTAATTGCAGATCGGTCCGTAGCTCCGAAAAATTTATTCACGATCTCTGCGAATCATATGACATTATACTAGTCCAAGAAACGTGGCTACTCCCAACCGAGATTGAATTTTTGTCCAATATTCACCCGCATTTCAATAGCTTGGGCACCTCTGCCGTCAATATAGCTAACGGTCCCCTACTAGGTAGGCCGTAGTACGGCGGAGTTGGGATAATTTACAAGCAAAATTTAAGGGTTACCACAATCCCGATGGACAATTGTCGTATGGCCGGAATCGAGGTGAGTCTGAATACTGAAAACTTAACCATCTTCACTATCTATATGCCGACTTGCTTAACTGACAACTTTGAGGAGTTTACCAACTGCCTGGCCTCCTTACAAACGCTCATTGACGACAAAGATTATATCAATTCAATTATTATCGGAGACTTCAACGCTAATCCCGACTCACTCTTTGGAATAGAGCTAAAATCTTTTTGTCAAGAATTCGAATACATTTGTGCCGACACACAAATTTTACCTGAGAATTCTTACACATACGTCAGTGACGCGCATAGTACTGCCAGGTGGTTAGACCACTGTCTAGTTACGAAAAATATTTATAAACAAATTATCGAGATGAAAATACATTACGATGTTGATTGGACTGACCACCGACCCCTCGAACTAACTTTAAATACGAATGGAATTGTAACATCGGAAGAATTTTCATCTATTTTAAGGGATCCAGCATTATGGAATCCGAAAAATATACGTGATATCGGAATTTATAACTCATGTTCGCAAACTTATCTAGCTAAAATCAAGCCAAAAAATACATTTCGTGAGGACGGTGGCAACCCTGAACGTGCCAAAATAAAACACCTCTACGGATGTATAGTACAAGAATTACGATACAGTGCCACTCGTATATTTAGAAATACTACTACACCAAAATATAAGCAAATTTGCGGATGGAATGAATTTGTTACAGACAAATACGAAAAATCAAGACAAGCGATGCTCACCTGGATTGATAATGGGAGACCGCACAATGGTCCCATCGCGGAGGATAGAAGGACAAAGCGTGCCGCCTTCAAAACAGCTCTAAAACAATGCCAAAAGAATTCGACACAACTCCCGATGGATAAAATAGCAGCGGACTTAGATAATCGGGACTTCAAATCATTTTGGAATAAGTCTAATAAAATGTTGAACATGCGTTCCAAAGTTTCGTGTAACATAAACGGAGAAACAAATCCTGAAGTAATTGCCAATATTTTCAAAAAACATTTCGCGACTACCACGCCGACCATCTCCTCAAACGTAACGCATTTGAACGCCTATGATGACATTGACCCTATAGTTACTGCAAACATGGTGAAAACCGCCATCAAAAACATGAAATCCGGAACATCAGCAGGACATGACGGCTTAAGTACCGAACACGTCAAACATGCAGGGGTAGCGATTCTAAAACTACTGGCAACATTGTTCACCGATATTATAAAGAGTGGTTATCTACCCAAAGACATGACAAAGACAATCATAATACCGATAGTAAAATCTAAACTGACAGACATAACTTTACAGAAAAATTACAGACCGATATCCATCGCCACCGTCACCGCCAGAATATTTGAACGAGTTCTCTTTGATCAAGTCGGACCCCAACTGAAAACGAAAGATAATCAGATGGGTTTCAAAACTGAATGCTCCACAGACTCAGCCATATTCTGCGTAAAACGGACGCTGGAATACTATAGGAAGAGAAAAACAACAACTTACGCATGCTTTTTGGACCTTAGTAAGGCCTTCGACAGAGTCTACCATCCATTATTAACACCAAACTAAAAGAAAGAGGCCTACCATGGAAAGTAGTACGAATTCTCGACACATGGCACCGTCAACAAGAAAACCTAGTTAAATGAAAAGATGGTTTCTCAGAACCCTTTTTCTTAAAGAGTGGGGTCACACAAGGAGGTTGTTTGTCCCCAGTACTGTTCAACATATATATGGATGAATTAACTCACAGGTTAAATAACGCTGGGGTAGTCTGCCATATTGGAGGACAATGCATCAACAATGTGAGCTATGCAGACGATATGGTGCTGATGGCACCGTCAATAAGGGGACTAAGAATTCTCTTGAAGATCTGTGAAGAATATGCACTCGAAACAAACATGTTATATAACGCGAAAAAAACAGCACTGCTGGTCGTCAAATACAGAGAAGGACCAAAAAATATTCCCCCAGCATTCTTGAATGGAGAACCTCTCATAATAGTAGAAACAACGAAATATTTAGGGCATATCATCACCAACAACTTAACGGATGACGACGACATCGACAGGCAGAGGCGAGCACTGAGCATAAAAAGTAACATGCTCAGTAGAAGATTTAGACTCTGCAGCCCGAAGGTGAAAAGGACGCTATTCTTAGCTTTCTGCACTACCTTGTATACTTGCGAGCTGTGGGCCAATTTCAAAATGCGTACCATGGAAAGGCTTCGGATTCAATATAATAATGCTTACCGCATAATGTTCGGACTTCCAAGGTACTGCAGTGCCTCCTCGATGTTCATGGAGGGGAGAGTTCCCGGCTTTGCAGCCCTAATGAGAACCAGGGTAGCAGAAACGAGAGGAAGGATCAACAACTCCAGAAACGTCCTCATCATCGAAACCCGCCAGACCTCAGGATCGAGCATCGAAAAACATTGGAGAAAAATATTGGCCCCCATAATTATCGCTCCGATATACCAATAAGCTTCCAAGAAATGTAAATGTTTTATGTTATCACTCTCCACTCTATATATTTCCTTTTACTTTTTCTTATGTTTTATTTGTTTTATCATACTTACATTTCATATTTTATTTTATTTGTACCTACTTATCTCTGTATATAACATTGTAGTTATATTTTATGGAATGTGTGGGATTGCACTCACCTCCCCACATTCTGGAATAAACAATTATTATTATTATTATTATTTATTTGAAAAACAGTGCAATCTGTTGGACGTAAAAGCAACAGGCGCTATTGTTACTCTATCTCCACAGACAGATTGAGCCACAGAAACACAAAAACAAAAATTCTAAAACACATTCAAGAAAGGGTACATAATCAAACACTTATTACGGTTGTCTGTGCTGTGCTTTAGTCCTGCGTGAAATCTGCTTTCATGAATTCTAATTTTGCTTTGAACTTTTTTATTCATTCTTTATCCTGTTAAACTGCAATTAAGCAGTTTACCACCAGGATTTGAAAATTGGAACTGATTGTGCGAAGAATTCAGACAAGCGATTAAAGTTATATAATATTCTTCTAATATAAATAAGAATAAACCGAGTTATATTATTGCTGTTCAGACGCAAAAAATTGTCATTACAAAGATATTTAAATTTAAAGAGTTTTACCGAAATTCACTGTAAAATTTTGGTACCTCGAAGTGGCGAAGTGTAAGAGCTTGCATTGTGCATTATTTAATTCACATTTAACCAACTCATAATAATCCAAAACTAATATTTGAATACGCCAAGTGTCAAACAATTTAGTATTTTTATTGTTAACTTTGTGGGTATCTACCTATACCGAAGCCGCAGTGAGTAGTGTATTGGCCAGTATAGTACCTACTAACATATTGGTTCCGAGTGCGCTGAGATATCTAGGCTGTCCCATTAGCCACATCTGCAAGTAAATAATTACAACTTTTTCTTTCCAAAAACCATTCTTAATATGGATGCTCAGGCATATATTTGTCTCGCAAAGGACGCAGTGAACTTACTGACCAACATGATTATGGATCCCAATAATAAATTTACGAAAGAACATATCGCTAAAATTATTCCTAGAACCAATGACATATTAGGAACAATTGGCCAAATGGCTGTTAAAATGGCGAATCTTGAGGGTGAATTAACAGCTCTTAAAACTGCAACCCCTAATGTGTGCACCCCCTCAGTTCCACAAACTCAGAGTGTCTGTGATATCCTCGCCGAAATCAAAGAACAAAATTACAGAGATAAAAATTTGATTATTCATAATATTCCGGAGAATACATCGTTATCTCAGACTGAATCAATAAATAGCGACATAGTGTCAGTGAAAAAAATAATCTCAGATTTAGATATGTCAACATTAAATCTTGACTTGAAAATCTACAGATTGGGTCAAAGGCGTGCCGATAAACCAAGAGGAATTGAAATCGAGTTTCCAGAAGCTAAATGGCCGAAAATACTATTAAGCAAGAAACACGCATTAAAAAATAATATACGTATTTACCAAGATCAGTCATTTATGCAGCGGAAACAATTGAGTGACCTAAGAAAAGAATTGGAAAATAGAAAATCTTCTGGTGAAACGGATATCACGATAAAATACATAAATAATAATCCGTCGATAGCATAGACATATGAATATTAGTAGACCTGCCCTAAGTGATTAAAAGCGTATTATCCCCACTCCCCATACCGGTTCCATTGGAGCCGGCTGTGCTCGCGTATGGCCTCAAGTGAAATTTGAAAACGTGACGTCATCATTCTTGTGCGAACTATGGTCGAGGCATCATCGGTTCATTTTACGAAATAACACGGCAAAATGTTGACTTGTGATATGAAAACTTGTAAAAATAGATGTGAAAAAGAGAATAAATCCAATTGTCGTATTACATTCCATAAGTAAGCATTATTTTACTTTATTTTAAGCTTATTCACACCGTATTATATGGATCAGTTTTAGAAACATATACTATCACATCACAATGTAGCGATTCTCAAGTGTGCTCATCGTTGTTTACTGGGGTAAGTAAATTATGAAACATTTGTAAAAGTGTCTTAACTAAATACTCTGAAACTAACTACGACTCTGCAAACAGAAGAAATTTACTTTGCCGAATTTGGACTTCGCAAATTTGTTCATAACGTGGCGAGTAATTTGCGCTCCCATGTAAAAATGTCTATTCATTCAAAAGCAGATTTTACTTTTAAGAAGTAAATGGTGATATTATAATGCGAGATGCCTATTTACTGTCAGATTGATTTATTGACGAATCACAGTCAGCTTAACCCCCTTCGTTCTTCAACAGTTGATTTTACCCCTCGCCATTATCTTCTCGTCTATTAATTCCTATGTCTGTGGTCGATAGTCAAATCGAACCCAAAAAACTAAATTCCAAAATAAAAATATTTTATCAAAACATACGTGGACTAAGAACAAAATTACAGGACCTGAAATCAACCTTACCTACTCTGGATTACGATTCTTACGCTTTCACTGAGACATGGCTGAACAAAAACATTGATACTACGGAATTGGGTTTCTTTGAACACACAGTGTACAGACAAGATAGAAGCAATAGCAATAAAACTAGAGGAGGTGGTGTGTTAATATCCGTAAATAAGAAATTCAACTCAAGAAAACTCAAATGCATCTACACTCATCTGGAACAACTATTCATCTTGGTGTCTACCAATAAGGAAAAAATTATTGTTGGCTGCTTATATGTACCCCCTTCTTCTGATGCTCAATTATACAAAGACCACTACCTCGAAGCTGAAACAATACGAAGAAAATTTCCAGATGCCACTTTGATATTAACAGGAGACTACAATCTACCTAATGTAACGTGGGACACAGAAAACAATAAAACTTCATGCACGGACAACATCAATCATGGTTCCCATGATATAATCGAGATGTCAAATTTTTTAAGTCTCCGGCAGTTAAACTATGTCTACAATGTTAACGCTCGTCTTCTCGATCTAGTGTTTTCCAATTCTTCTTCTGTAAAAGTATCCGCATCTGCTGAAGATATTCTCCCAATCGACAAGTATCACCCTCCTTTAACGATCGAATGCTACAGTTCAAAAATAGAAAAAAATCCATCTCCATCAACAAAATTAAACTTTTTCAAAGCTGATTTTAAGCAAATCACAAATTTTCTATTGTCTACTGACTGGAACTTTCTTGACTTTGAAGAAAACCTAAATGTAATGGTAGACAAATTTTACTTAATTTTAAATAATGCAATTGAATTGTTTGTACCCGTCACTAAAATCACTGTGCACAACTACCCAAAATGGTTTAGCAACGACCTTATTAAAATAATTAGAGACAAAAAAATTGCTCATAAAGTTTATAAATCGTCACGTGATCCTAAAGATTATGTAAAATTTTGTGAACTAAGAAAGACAACTAAAAATATGTCCAAGTTATGTTACAAAAGGTGTATCGAAAACTGCGAAGAATTGGCAGCAGCTAATCCTCAGAACATTTATAAATTTGCGAACATGCTCAATAATAATGACTCTAGTATTCCGTCAAACATGTATTTAGATAATAAAATGGCCGATACCCCCCAAGAAGTAGTCAATCTGTTTGCTGAATTTTTCAGCAAAGTCTATGATACTGCAAACAACTCTCCATTATTCGATACAACTACAGCTAACAATGACAACAAGATCGATTTTAGCCAATGTATATTCAAAGAAAGCGATATTAGAACTAAATTAAAATCCCTTGATATTAATAAATCGGCTGGTCCCGATAACATTCCTCCAATTTTCTTATCAAAATGCTTATCAGTTTTAACATTACCTCTAACTAAACTTTTTAACTTGTCTCTAAAAATTGGTACCTTTCCACAAAAATGGAAAACCAGTTTTCTATTTCCAATCTTTAAGAAAGGAAATAGATCAGATATCTCTAACTATAGACCTATACGTATCCAATCGTCAATCCCTAAACTATTTGAATCTGCTCTGCTTTCTAAACTCTCGCCTGAGATTAACAAAGTTATTTCACATCGTCAACATGGTTTCATGGCAAAAAGATCTACTTTTACAAACTTGATGATCTATCAGGAATACCTATTTAATACAATGCAAAAGCGTCTTCAAACAGACGTAGTGTATACTGACTTTAGTAAGGCATTCGACAAAGTCTCACATAAAATTCTCATACATAAACTTAGTGCCCTTGGAATAACAGGGAATATTTTGAGATGGTTTGAGAGTTATCTGCATAAAAGAAAAATATGTGTTAAACTCAACTCACACTATTCACACCAGTTCGAAGTCTTTACCGGCGTCCCACAGGGGTCTCATTTAGGACCAGTACTATTTTTATTGTTTATCAATGATATTACTACGGTTTTTGATGGATTCATGATTCTCTTATTTGCAGATGATCTCAAAATTTATAAAACCATTACAAATATTCATGACTGTTACGTACTACAATTTAATCTTGTGAGGCTACAAGAGTGGTGCACCCACAATGAACTATTTCTCAATATTGATAAATGTCAAACGATAACTTTTGCCCGAATCAAAAATCCCATTACGCATCAATATAGCATCAACAACATTTTCCTAAAAAAGAGTTGAGAATATTAAGGATCTTGGTATTATTTTTGACAGGCAACTAACATTTGTTCCTCATATAAACGAAATAACCAACAAGGCCATGAAATGTTTGGGTTTTATATTAAGGACAGCGAAAGATTTTAAATTAATAAATTCCTTCAAACTGCTATTCACTGGTTTAGTTAGAAGTAATCTAGAGTATAACTCAACAATCTGGACTCCATTTTATAAGATTCACCAATTAAAAATTGAAAGAGTGCAACATAAATTTCTGCGATTTATTAATTATAAATTAGGAATTCCAAACGAATATCTTAATTACACTTTCCTCATGAACTTACTAAATTTAACCGATTTATCATTGAGACGCACAGTGTGCGACTTAGTATCTCTTTTCAAAATTTCGAATGGCAGACTGGACGCCATTGATTTGACGAGTCTTATATCGCTCCGTGTACCTACGCGCGACACTCGACAGACCGCTCTATATAATGTTCCCATATCTGCTAGCAATTATTTTCAAAACTCACCTATTCAAAGACTTCACATACTCGGTAATAAGTATAGCTCAATTGATGTTTATCATCACCAATCAGTATACAAACTAAAATACAGTATACTAGAATGTTTGTAACAGATTCATAATTTTTTTTTTTCAAACGCATATTTTATTGTTTCATTAACTAAGCTTTGTTTCGTAAAATTCCCAATCGGGTAAAATAAAGATTGATGATTACAAAGATGGTTTACAACAAACTGTAGTGTTTATCTTTATAATAATAATAACAAACTTACTTGTCTTGTGTGTATTACCTACTTACATTATTGTACTCTTGTAACTACACTATATTTATATAAACTTATCGAACTCATTGTCCAAATTCCTATAACACCGTAACTATATACTTGAATTGTATCTACTTAACTACCTACCTATATCTGTTATATTTTTCTCAAGTTTATGTATTAGTTTAACCTATGTTCTGTAAAATATTCAACTGACGTACTTTGTACAATAAACTTTGCTTGCTTATGTTTATAAAATAATAACACCATAACAATAACCCTACACATTGTTATGTAAGTTCATACTCAATTTATTATGCTATGTAATTAAAATATTTTATAATGCTACTGAACAACAAAACCCATAACATGTATATGTAAAAGCCTTCTAGGCATTAATAAAATAAAATAAAATAAATAAATAATATTTTAATGGAAAATAATTGTTATATGAAAAAAACTGATCTTATTAATGAAGAATTAGGACTATCCCGTGATTTTTCACAGGTGTGCGCTATTACATAACTAAATATGAAGGAAATCATGGATATTGCAGACGGCCAGACGTAGCTTATGGCCACAACACACTCTCCACCCAGGGGGTGTAGTGGGCCACGCGGAGGAAAAGTTGCTGGTTAGACGGGCAGACGCAGCTTATGGCCACACCACACTCTCCACCCAGGGGGTGTAGTGGGCCACGCGGAGGAACTGTTGATGGTCAGACGGGCAGACGCAGCTTATGGCCACACCACACTCTCCACCCAGGGGGTGTAGTGGGACATGCGGAGGAACAGTTGCTGGTCAGACGGGCAGACGCAGCTTATGGCCACACCACACTCTCCACCCAGGGGGTGTAGTGGGCCATGCGGAGGAACAGTTGCTGGTCAGACGGGCAGACGCAGCTTATGGCCACACCACACTCTCCACCCAGGGGGTGTAGTGGGCCATGCGGAGGAACAGTTGCTGGTCAGACGGGCAGACGCAGCTTATGGCCACACCACACTCTCCACCCAGGGGGTGTAGTGGGACACGCGGAGGAACAGTTGATGGTCAGACGGGCAGACGCAGCTTATGGCCACACCACACTCTCCACCCAGGGGGTGTAGTGGGCCATGCGGAGGAACAGTTGCTGGTCAGACGGGCAGACGCAGCTTATGGCCTCACCACACTCTCCACCCAGGGGGTGTAGTGGGCCATGCGGAGGAACAGTTGCTGGTCAGACGGGCAGACGCAGCTTATGGCCACACCACACTCTCCACCCAGGGGGTGTAGTGGGCCATGCGGAGGAACAGTTGCTGGTCAGACGGGCAGACGCAACTTATGGCCACACCACACTCTCCACCCAGGGGGTGTAGTGGGACACGCGGAGGAACAGTTGATGGTCAGACGGGCAGACGCAGCTTATGGCCACACCACACTCTCCACCCAGGGGGTGTAGTGGGCCATGCGGAGGAACAGTTGCTGGTCAGACGGGCAGACGCAGCTTATGGCCTCACCACACTCTCCACCCAGGGGGTGTAGTGGGACATGCGGAGGAACAGTTGCTGGTCAGACGGGCAGACGCAGCTTATGGCCTCACCACACTCTCCACCCAGGGGGTGTAGTGGGACATGCGGAGGAACAGTTGCTGGTCAGACGGGCAGACGCAGCTTATGGCCTCACCACACTCTCCACCCAGGGGGTGTAGTGGGACATGCGGAGGAACAGTTGCTGGTCAGACGGGCAGACGCAGCTTATGGCCTCACCACACTCTCCACCCAGGGGGTGTAGTGGGACATGCGGAGGAACAGTTGCTGGTCAGACGGGCAGACGCAGCTTATGGCCTCACCACACTCTCCACCCAGGGGGTGTAGTGGGACATGCGGAGGAACAGTTGCTGGTCAGACGGGCAGACGCAGCTTATGGCCTCACCACACTCTCCACCCAGGGGGTGTAGTGGGACATGCGGAGGAACAGTTGCTGGTCAGACGGGCAGACGCAGCTTATGGCCTCACCACACTCTCCACCCAGGGGGTGTAGTGGGCCATGCGGAGGAACAGTTGCTGGTCAGACGGGCAGACGCAGCTTATGGCCTCACCACACTCTCCACCCAGGGGGTGTAGTGGGACATGCGGAGGAACAGTTGCTGGTCAGACGGGCAGATGCAGCTTATGGCCTCACCACACTCTCCACCCAGGGGGTGTAGTGGGACATGCGGAGGAACAGTTGATGGTCAGACGGGCAGACGCAGCTTATGGCCTCACCACACTCTCCACCCAGGGGGTGTAGTGGGCCACGCGGAGGAACAGTTGCTGGTCAGACGGGCAGACGCAGCTTATGGCCTCACCACACTCTCCACCCAGGGGGTGTAGTGGGACATGCGGAGGAACAGTTGATGGTCAGACGGGCAGACGCAGCTTATGGCCTCACCACACTCTCCACCCAGGGGGTGTAGTGGGACATGCGGAGGAACAGTTGATGGTCAGACGGGCAGACGCAGCTCATGGCCTCACCACACTCTCCACCCAGGGGGTGTAGTGGGCCACGCGGAGGAACATTTGATGGTCAGACGGGCAGACGCAGCTTATGGCCACACCACACTCTCCACCCAGGGGTTGTAGTGGGCCACGCGGAGGAACATTTGATGGTCAGACGGGCAGACGCAGCTTATGGCCACACCACACTCTCCACCCAGGGGGTGTAGTGGGCCACGCGGAGGAACAGTTGATGGTCAGACGGGCAGACGCAGCTTATGGCCACACCACACTCTCCACCCAGGGGTTGTAGTGGGCCACGCGGAGGAACATTTGATGGTCAGACGGGCAGACGCAGCTTATGGCCACACCACACTCTCCACCCAGGGGGTGTAGTGGGCCACGCGGAGGAACAGTTGCTGGCAGGTGTCACCCTGTCTCTTGTAAAACAAGGAGATCCCCACCAGCAGCCGGGTGCAGGCCACTCTGTCACGGTTGCTGGCTGTGAGGTAGTCTTCATTGAAGAACTGCAATGCACACATTAGAGTCAGTCAATGCAGAATATAAGCAATGCCTTTGTGTAGTGAAAAGCTCGGTGGCACGAGCGGGAAATGGTATGAGGGGTGGATAGGAATAGGATACATCTGGGGGTCAGTGTGTCCAGTAGTAATGGACGTTGCATTCATCCCTCCCACTGCGGGGCGAGACGATGGGTCGAGAGAGAGTGCGGCTGGAGAGGTCCAAAGGTTTCCCTCAACCAGTCTCTCTCGATCCGACCCGCCACGCAGAAGGTGGCAAACAGACCTAGACACCCCCCACTTCATGAACCCGGGCACCCCTACTAAGTCACCAAAAGCATCCCACATTAGTGAATATTGTGAGGCTGAAGGTATAGGGGAGGGGAAGGAGATGGGAAAGAGAAATTCGGGGGAGTACTTGAGTATTCAGATCTGGCCACTAAACACGGCTAAAACCATTTCAAGCAATGCTTCAATTCTGAATGAGGTTAAACTAAATAAGAATTTTTAATCACCAAAATCTACAAAACTATCAGAATAATGAGCTCCTTGCTTTTGTATTATTATTGCTTTGGGGTAAGAGGGGACTGTGTGTCCAAACTAATACTGTCGCGGCCGGTCTGCACAAATACATTCAAACGTGAGCTCTCAATAAAATAGATTCCAACAACAAAAACATTCGTAATGCACGGTGCCCGGAAACTCGTGGTATAAGCGGGAAACTTGTAAATCTACATCAAATATCATCATGTTTTATTTTCGGCTACTAAAGGGTTATAAAACCTTTAGAGCAGGCTGTACGCTTCAGTGCATTTTATAACAGCTGTTATTAACCCCCTGGAGACTTTAATTATACCAAAAATTATTTACTCAAAATTGAAATGTCAAATAAAAAAATGTTATACCACAAAATTAATACAAAATATGATATAGATTCACTAATTTCCCGATTGTGCTACGATTTTCCGGACACCGTGTATAAAAAGATTAGGTACCTACCTACAGAAAACATTTAATTTACAAAAGTAACCAAATTTTACATATTGAAATTGCGTAATAAAAAGTTATTTTAACATTTGCGATTGAATGAACCAATACAACAAGATCCCTTTGTGTGTTAATCATTTAATTTAATAAGAAATGGGAACTAAGGGATATATATTATATATAAATTTAATAAATGAATGATTTAAAAAAATCACAGAATAGCCCGCAAGGCCCATCGAGCACTGCATTGAATTAATGAATAGTTGCTTCATTGCTACTTACACAACGCCTCGATCTGCTGTTGGTGCACATGTGTCCGTCTGTAACTCCATCAGGTGCTCCAAAACTGCCGCGAGGGAACAGTCTGCTGCACTCCTCTTGGGGCAGAAGGGTCGCTGGCTCCTGTGAATATACACAGAAACAATAACAACTAATTATTATGTATTTACTTTCGTACTGAAGAGATGCTGGAGGCCACTAATTTACATACTTATCGCCTTACTAATAAACGTATTTTAAATTTTAACAGATTGCCATATATGAATGGTTGTATAACAGTTGTGTTAGTTGTAAAACACGTTTATTAGTCAGACACATAATGTTTAAAACATCACTTAACATAACTATCTACCTTTCACTTTAAATTTCGTTTTGCAACTTTACACAATAATAATAATAATAATTGGATGACTTGTATAGCGCCGTTTTTTTGCAAAATCACTTCAAGGGCGCTGTACAAACGTATAATACATTTCTACAGTGATCTATGTTATTACTAACTATTTATGGAGATAATATACAGTACAATACTTACCTGGTAGGTCACTTGAGATTAACACTTAATAAATATTATCTAATTGTTTATTGGCGAAATTTAGATACAGGATTTAGGATATAATTGGATATAACGCGCCCTACCTAGCGCCCTTGAGGTGATTCAGCGCCCTTGAGGTGATTTTTCACAAAAACGGCGCTATACAAATTATCCAATTATTATTAACTGGACTTTCTCTCAGGAATGGTATATTTAATATATAAGTTCTCCTCTCTTAAGCACAAGCGTCTGCTTTATCAGGAGATTGTATGTAATATTAATATTATTTACGGGGAACCATTTATTGAATAACCAATGCCAGTGGTTCGCTAAGTTTGGTGACTTAGCAGGGGTGCCCGGGTTCATGGGGTGAGATTAGTCTAGGTCTTTGCGTTTGGTGGGTCGGATTGAGAGAGACTGGTTGAGGGAGACCTTTTGACCTCTCCAGCCGGACCCTGTCGACCCATCGCCTTGTACCGCAGTGGGAGGGATGGATTCATACACCCCTTCCTCCTGGACATATTGACCCCCAGATACCCCCTCCACTCATACCTTTTGTCCTTCCCAGAACTTTCTATGATTCTTAAAAAGCCTCCCCCCACAGCATCTCCAAAAAATGGTTGAAAAAAATACAAAATTTAAAAAAACTTGTTAAGTTTTTCGCTAACTTAAAAAAAGCACTTGAAATTTATATAGGTGTAATAAAAAAAATATAAATTGAAAATGATATTGTGAATAATAATGATTACCTACTCGTTATTTACATGAACTAACAGTGCTGAACTAATTTGGCTTTGAATGTGTCTAGATTTAAAACGAAAATATCAGCGACCTCTGCAAGCTCCTTGCCCGGGCATTATGGTTAACTTACCTTATTACCCCTCCAGTCCCGCATAGTCAGTGTCAGTCCTCCCACAGAGTCCTGCGGCGTGTGAAGACAAACCGGCCGATAGTTCCTGCTGAAGAGGACCCTGAAACACCATCACAGAGTTACTCTATCAATCATTATATTTCCTAACTACATCTTACTTGTACCTTTACTACCATTGAAATATTATTTTAGATATGAAAAATTTAATGAAAATGTATTGATACCAGGAAATTTGTAATTGGTCTTGTGGCAAACAATTATTTTTTAACTTTTATCGGATTACCTCACGAGGGTCACAACTGCACAGAGCTAGTGGGACTATGGCATGGCAAGTAATTTATTATTAATGTTTGATGCTTACGGTCTGTCCATTTCCAGAAGAGCTATATCATTAGTTCTTGGACTTCTCCTGGGGAGGTACTGGGGATGGAGCACACTCCTGCTCACGGTGAACACCACCTCTGGAGGGGGGGTGATATCCACAGCAGACAACCTACAACCAATCAACGATCAATCAACAGTATTACATATTAACATACAAATTGGCATTAGTAACTTACAACGGTTTATACAAATAAACTACCTTTTTCTGCATAAAAATTGTTAAAGGTTTAGTAAAAATGTTTTATTAATTTTGTCGTTGTTCTATGAATGATTTTACAGTCATCGATATCAATAACTTTCAATTTCACTTTGATTAAATTAGCCGTTGAAAAATATGAGACCATATTTTGTAAGATTCATTAAAGGTGATAGGCAAAATGATGTAATTTAACAGAAAGCAACTATCTAAAACATCTAAAACTACCCTTCGTATGCCATTCCCAGTTATTTTCGTAATTAATGTAGACATACAACCATAGTAAATAAAACAGTGAAACGCAATAAAACCCACATTTACAACATAAATCTATAGTTTAAGATTAAAGCGTTAAATAATGATTTCAGACAAAATTTTGTTGATGTAAAATATCTAGGTAATACAGCGTACTGGGCTATTGGGCTACTGGGCTAGGACCAACGTTAGGCTTGTCAATTCGTGAGAATTCATTGTCTTTATTGTAATTGTGAGATTAAGCGCTTTTAAATTATACTTTATATTTAGTATTTATGAGCAGTCAAAATTTTAACTAAAATACTTTTTAACATTGAAATTTTGCAAAAAGTCACCCTTATTTTTTACTTGTACTATCACCCCCCGAAGTTGGAGCACTTTACCCCCGGACACATTTAGTATACCAGTATTCAAAAAGTAAAATTAGTTAGAAATTATAAACAGAAGAATAATAAAGCAGATAATATAATACGTTATTATTTCCAACTGCAACAGGTACAAGGTGGAGCTAAACAGTCAGTTTTTTTTTTTTTTTTTGGTTTTAGGCATTTCACCCTGAAAAGAGTGCTTTGTGCCGGTAACAGTTAAAGTGGATAAAAAAATTCGGTTAATCTATTGGGAGAATAATAAAACAAATTAATCATTGGACTCATTTAGATCGCTAAAACAAATTAAATGTTGAATTCATTCAGGTTAATAAACTTACATAAAGCTGTATGAACACGAGAATTGTTAAGAGATAAAAGGTATGAAATGTTAAGGGGGGACTGGTGTGTGATTTTAATAAGACGGCGGTATATGTTCTTGAAAGATGAATGATTTTTACAGTTAAAGAAAACGTGGTCGAGGGTTTCCTCTTCCACACCGCACTGGCAGACCGGATCATCCAAAACTCTAATTCTAGCCAAGTGGGATGCAATTGAACAGTGACCAATTCTCATTCTCGAAATACATGAAATGAATCGCTTTGACAGTTTTTTACCGTGAAACCATGGCTTAGCAGGGATATGGTTTTGAATTCCAGCATAGAAAGATCCAGTTCTTATTTTGGAGCCTGCCCAATTTTCTTCCCAGGCACGAGTCATGTTGGATTTAAGAATCTCTGTGAGAAGATGACGTTGAATTTAAAAAGGTGGTTGTTTGGAAAGGAGCTGAGGACGATGTCATCTCTGCGAATGATTTTTTCGCAGGAGAGATTAACTTTGAGGCCTGGAAGTACGAAATGTTCTCGGTAGCCATTTTATGTTTATGTTCTTCTGTCTTGTTAATTCCGGACAGGCTAGACTGACTGCGGTATGTGCACCCGAACAGTTAATGCAAATGGGATCATTGAAAGATTTCGGACATTGATCAAATGGGTGAGCTTCTCCACAATAGTAACAACGTGGGGGGGAGCGGCATACAGATTTCGAATGTCCGAACCGGCAGCAGTTGAAACATTGAATTGTTGGAAATTTATAAACTTCGACGGGAAGCGAGGTATAGTAAATTAACACACGAGACGGTAGGGATTGTCCCTCAAATGTAACAACAACAGACTGGGAAGGTTTCCAGATCGTGTTTCCGTCAGTAGAATCCTTGTAGTTCAGTCGACGTACTTTTAATACTTTTGGGGTTCCGTGAGAATTATTCAAAGCATCAACAATTTCAGCCTCTGGGATCTCCGCGGGAATTCCTCGCACAAGACCCATTCTCGAAAGGTTAAATGTAGGGATGAACGATTTATATTTATGATTTGAGAGCGAGTCAATTTTTTTTACAAATCCATTTGCGGAAGCGGCAGTGTTAAACTCGATAGATAATTTATATCGCCCTTCCAGTTTAATTGAACCGTTAACAATACCAAGGTTATTATTTTTTGAGTCAAATACGAATTTTCCAAAATCTAAAGGATGAATAAGTTTTCCCTGTTCAGTTCTCTGAACATTAACGGTAAATGGACCGGAAGCTGAAGCAGGATAAAGTAATTCAGTACTTTTTGCATTATCGCTAGTTAAAGTACTTGGCTGGATGTTACTATTGGTGTTAAGGTCGTTAGGGGTCGAGGTTTGTTGAACCGGCGTTATAGATTTAACTTTCGATGGAATGTGAAGGCTTTGCGATGGTCGTCGTTTACGAGATGGGAGCGTAATAGAAACCTGGCTCGTATTAGATTCCGAATCAGAAAAATCCAATATCGACCCTGGGTCGGGAGGTCTATCTTCATCTTCCTCCATTATATAAAAAAAACTTAACTTTTAAAAATTAAACTGAAAAATAATACGCAGTCTATTTCATTGACTGTACAAACAAAAACGGATTAGCCGTAAGCAGGAATGGAAACAAATAGGTAAACGATAAACAATATTAAATAAAATGTAACAATAATCTCTTATTTATTTATTTATTTCACGCCTATTAAGGCTTTTACATACATATATATAAAAAATATTTACGAAATTATACATGAAAATAGTGCAGGAAACGACTATTAAAACAATTGCAGAAAAATAAATATAAAGTCAAAATATCACTCAACTTGATTTGATCTACACAGTATGCAGGCACAACATATAAAAAATCCAAAATATTTTTTTCTATTTCAGTTGACAAAATTATTATATGTTAGTCAAATCAAATTAAATACCTTTATTCAAATATTCCACTACTCGATGAAAAAAAAACTTCAATAGGGTATGCTTATATATTGAAATTGATGTACTAAATATATCAACAACATCTCAGTATTTGTTTCCTAGCTGTTGAATCCGTCGCATAGGAGTATGATATTGGGACGTTGACATAGAATTGCTACAATAATATGGTAGGTACTGTCTTGAAACCGACCTGCTTGGAGTATGAAAAGAGATTACATATAATAAATCAGGGGTATCAAACATTGAATTAATGATTTTATACAAACAGGTTAAATCGGAAATAATTCTGCGATCAGATAATTTTATTAAATTTAATGAACAAAGTAAGTTATCGTAATTTAGGTTTTCTCTAGGAATGCCCATTTTGAAATTTACATATCTTAAAAATTTATTTTGGATTCTTTCAATCGCATGTGAATGAACCTCATAATTTGGGGACCAAACCGTGGAATTGTATTCTACATGACTCCTTACTAGTGACATATATAATGTTTTTACAGTATTTACATTATTGAAATCACTAGATACCCTTAAAACAAATCCCAACATTTTCAAAGCTTTATTGGTTATTATTTCAATATGCTTGATAAAGTTAAGTTTCGTGTCAAACCAAATACCTAAGTCATTAATTTCCGAGACAGATACTAACGACATGTTGTTAATGGAATAATCAAAAAATATTGGATACTTTATTCGATGAAACCTCATAATTTGACATTTGCTTATGTTAAGTTGCAAGCGGTTATCACGACACCATATAATTAATCTTGACAAGTTATTTGACAATATATGGCAATCGTTAATGTTTCTGATTGCTTTGAATAATTTCAGGTCGTCTGCAAACATTAACACTTGAACATCATTGAAAATATACAATACATCATTGACAAATAATAAAAACAGGATTGGTCCTAAGTGTGATCCCTGGGGAACACCACTCGTAGCAGTGAATTTGTATGAAAATGTGCCATCAATTTTAACAGCCAGTAATCTGTCGGTCAAGTAACTATTAAACCACTTATATAGTGAACCACCTATACCGAATTTATGGAGTTTATTCAGCAATAACTCATGATTGACTTTATCGAACGCCTTGCTAAAATCGGTATAAATAGAGTCAACTTGACATTTACTAGACATGGAATCAGATATATAGTTTTGATAGGTTAACAAGTTAGTAAGGGTAGATTTTCCAGTAGAGAAACCATGTTGCTTAGGAGAAATGACGTGGTTTAATCGTAAAATAACTTTTTTAAGAAGAATTTTTTCAAAAACTTTAGGAATTGTTGATAAAAGGCACACCGGTCTGTAATTAATCACCTCGTGTTTATCGCCTTTTTTAAAAATAGGCGTAAGAAAGCTGAATTTCCATTTAGTAGGAAAACATCCTGTTCGTAAAGACTGATTAAACAGCAAATATAAAGGATACGCCAGATTGGTAGCACAATTATTCAAAAATACAGGAGGTATTTTATCTGGTCCACCACTTTTGCTTTGATCTAGTAATTTTAGTTCAGTCAATATATCATTATATTCTATGTGGATAAAAGGTAAATTAAGATTATGATCAGTAGTAAAATTTGATACTGTACTAGCAGAAACTGGTGTCTCACATTCATAAACGCTTTTAAAAAAATCAGCAAAAAGGTCAGCGATACTTTTAGTGTCTTTGGCCTTTTTACCTGCATATTCCAAGTTGGCGGGTATACCAAAGTTGTTATTTTTCATTGATTTTGCATAGTTCCAAAAATACTTTACATTATGATTTATTGAAGTTTCAACATTATTAATAAAAGAATTGTAGCACATTTTTGATAAGATTTTACAATCTTTTCTAACGTTTTTAAATTCAATATAATTTGATAAAGACCTGTCTTCTTTATATTTCTTATGTAAAACTTTTTTAAGGGCAGTTAATTGAACAAGTTCTTTGTTGAACCATCTCGGATATTTTGATTCTTTAAAATGAATGAGTGGGATGAGATCTGTAATAATTTTATCCAGCAAGTAATAAAAAGATTCAATATTTTGATTAATATCGCCTTCCTTAAGAAATGACCAATCTTCCTTGTGGAGACGATCATTTATGTCCCGATAATTCGCATTTTTAAAGTTATACGTAGGAATTGAATTATTTTGATTGCCTTCTTTAGTACAAGAGATAAGTATTGCTAGTGGGGGATGGTGGTTGTCTATCGGAAGAATAGACTCTAATGATTCATTTATAATAACGTTGCTTTCATTTGACAAAACTAGATCTAGAACACGATTATTAATATTACGTACATGGTTATATTGGGTTAAATTAAAAAGTAAAGACATATCTAGAATTACTCGTTCGCAGGCGGTTGCTGGTATTGAATTAAAATTACTGTCTAAAACGTTGAAATTGCAATTAGGTAAATTATAATCACCGCAAATAATTATTTGATGATTTGGATATTTTGTTTTTACTAACTCAACATCTTCACAGTGTTTTTTATAGATTGATATGTTGGCATTAGGAGGAATATAAACAGTTCCAATAATAGTTTTCTTGAAATCACCACTTAACAATACGAACAATTGTTCCACATCAGTATTTTTGATTTTGAGTGCTTTCGAAGTAATATTTTTGCGGACCGCTATCAGGACACCACCTCCTCTTGTATTGGAGCTGGTATTCTGACTCCGGTCTGCTCGGTGGACATGGTGCCTATGTAGTCCTAGCTCCGCTGAGAAGATTGATGATGTTAGCCATGTTTCAGTGAGTATGATGACATCATTTGAGAAAGATGGAGCATTTACTCTGAACTCCTTTAATTTTGTTCTGATGCCCCTGACGTTCTGGTAGTAGATGAGGCGTTTATATGGCTGGAGTTTTTTGGTTGAACATTGATAATTTTAGGTGAGTTGTTAATATATTTTATGGTTAAATTATTTTCTCCCTTATTTTTCCGGTTTTCTAACTCCTTCCATACATTTTGAATTTCTTGGCGCTGAACCCATGTTAAGTCTTTTTTGGTTTTAATACTGAAATTTTTGTAGTCTATCGCCTTTTTTTGAAGAACCAGTTTCACTTGATGTTGATCTGACAGTTCAATCTTGATCGGACGTATTTTATCCATTTCTTTTTTACCTAAACGGAACATTTTTATTTCAGAGGTATCAACATTTTCAACTTTGCTTAGAATACTCAAAACTTTGTTCTTATCCTCCCTCATGCAGTCAGTTTGAGTACCAGTTGAGCACTCAGGTACATTAAACATTATAATATTCTTAGAACGTAATTTTCTCTCCTCCATTTCCGCTAGTGTTTCGTAAATTCCAGGTAGGTCTTGGATGGTGTTAGGTAGAGGTTGGACCTGAGGTGGCTTCTGTTGTGAGATGTTTGTATAGGCCTTCAGCTCTCCTTCCAGGAAGCCCACTTTCGCACCAACAACACTAATATTCCCCAAAAGTTCCGAAAGTTTAGGAGTTAATTTAGCCATTTGCTCTTTGGTAAATTTATTCGATGGATCCATAATGGTACTGTTCATAGAGTTTATTATATTACTTGCCATCGTAATAAAATGGTAGGGATCACACGAATCCATAATTAGTAGATCGAAGCAGAAATATAAAATATGAAAAAGTTTAGCTGCCCTGATCACGTACTCGGGATAGTATGCGTAAATGTGAAGGTAACTTTACTTACACACACACTAGAAGCAAGTGCGAACTAACGAATCGACAGTTCGATTGACAGATTTATAATTATTTTGTTTTTGATATATCTTTTAACTGCGAGATTGGAATCACTTGGAATTCTATCACTACACTAAAACTCGATTTGCACTTGTAAATTAGTACTTCCTATACGCACAGGTATAAAATTAAGTATTCTTATTTATGTTTTAAACTGAATGCTGTTTTAAACTGAATGCTCTTATCTGTACGCAGCGCAGGAACGGGCGAACGGCACTCAGCAATAGTAAGGTACACACAATCACTGTTGACCGCGGCTCGAATCGGACTCAAACAGTCAGTTTGTATGCTATCTAAGTACAGGTACAGGGTGGAGCTAAACAGACAGTTTGCATGCTATCTAAGTACAGGTACAGGGTGGAGCTAAACAGACAGTTTGCGTGCTATCTAAGTACATGTACAGGGTGGAGCTAAACAGACAGTTTGCATGCTATCTATGTACAGGTACAGGGTGGAGCTAAACAGACAGTTTGTATGCTATCTAAGTACAGGTAGAGGGTGGAGCTAAACAGACAGTTTGCATGCTATCTAAGTACAGGTACAGGGTGGAGCTAAACAGACAGTTTGCATGCTATCTATGTACAGGTACAGGGTGGAGCTAAACAGACAGTTTGTATGCTATCTAAGTACAGGTAGAGGGTGGAGCTAAACAGACAGTTTGCATGCTATCTATGTACAGGTACAGGGTGGAGCTAAACAGACAGTTTGTATGCTATCTAAGTACAGGTAGAGGGTGGAGCTAAACAGACAGTTTGCGTGCTATCTAAGTACAGGTACAGGGTGGAGCTAGACAGACAGTTTGCGTGCTATCTAAGTACATGTACAGGGTGGAGCTAAACAGACAGTTTGCATGCTATCTATGTACAGGTACAGGGTGGAGCTAAACAGACAGTTTGTATGCTATCTATGTACAGGTACAGGGTGGAGCTAAACAGACAGTTTGCATGCTATCTAAGTACAGGTACAGGGTGGAGCTAAACAGACAGTTTGCGTGCTATCTAAGTACAGGTACAGGGTGGAGCTAAACAGACAGTTTGCATGCTATCTATGTACAGGTACAGGGTGGAGCTAAACAGACAGTTTGCGTGCTATCTAAGTACATGTACAGGGTGGAGCTAAACAGACAGTTTGCATGCTATCTATGTACAGGTACAGGGTGGAGCTAAACAGACAGTTTGTATGCTATCTATGTACAGGTACAGGGTGGAGCTAAACAGACAGTTTGCATGCTATCTAAGTACAGGTACAGGGTGGAGCTAAACAGACAGTTTGCGTGCTATCTAAGTACAGGTACAGGGTGGAGCTAAACAGACAGTTTGCATGCTATCTATGTACAGGTACAGGGTGGAGCTAAACAGACAGTTTGCATGCTATCTAAGTACAGGTACAGGGTGGAGCTAAACAGACAGTTTGCGTGCTATCTAAGTACATGTACAGGGTGGAGCTAAACAGACAGTTTGCATGCTATCTATGTACAGGTACAGGGTGGAGCTAAACAGACAGTTTGCATGCTATCTAAGTACAGGTACAGGGTGGAGCTAAACAGACAGTTTGCGTGCTATCTAAGTACATGTACAGGGTGGAGCTAAACAGACAGTTTGCATGCTATCTATGTACAGGTACAGGGTGGAGCTAAACAGACAGTTTGTATGCTATCTAAGTACAGGTAGAGGGTGGAGCTAAACAGACAGTTTGCATGCTATCTAAGTACAGGTACAGGGTGGAGCTAAACAGACAGTTTGCGTGCTATCTAAGTACATGTACAGGGTGGAGCTAAACAGACAGTTTGCATGCTATCTATGTACAGGTACAGGGTGGAGCTAAACAGACAGTTTGTATGCTATCTAAGTACAGGTAGAGGGTGGAGCTAAACAGACAGTTTGCATGCTATCTAAGTACAGGTACAGGGTGGAGCTAAACAGACAGTTTGCGTGCTATCTAAGTACAGGTACAGGGTGGAGCTAAACAGACAGTTTGCGTGCTATCTAAGTACAGGTACAGGGTGGAGCTAAACAGACAGTTTGCGTGCTATCTAAGTACAGGTACAGGGTGGAGCTAAACAGACAGTTTGCATGCTATCTAAGTACAGGTACAGGGTGGAGCTAAACAGACAGTTTGCGTGCTATCTAAGTACATGTACAGGGTGGAGCTAAACAGACAGTTTGCATGCTATATTAGTACAGGTACAGAGTGGAGCTAAACAGACAGTTTGCATGCTATCTTAGAACAGGTACAAGGTGGAGCTAAACAAACAGTTTGCAAGCTATCTTAGAACAGGTACAGGGTGTAGCTAAAAAGACAGTTTGCATGCTATCTTAGAACAGGGTGGAGCTAAACAAACATTTTGCATGCTATCTAAGTACAGGTACAGGGTGGAGCTAAACAAACAGTTTGCATGCTATCTAAGTACAGGTACAGGGTGGAGCTAAACAGACAGTTTGCATGCTATCTAAGTACAGGTACAGGGTGGAGCTAAACAGACAGTTTGCATGCTATCTAAGTACAGGTACAGGGTGGAACTAAACAGACAGTTTGACATTTGAAAACGCCGATTCTAGGTGCGTTTTGGGTTTCTATCAAATAGTAATAAGCTGCCAGGCTTAACAACATGACAGTTATCTGTGTACTATCATATGATATAATTTCTTATTGGTTTGTTGATTTACTTTAATATTCCCAATTGGTAGTGGTACTATTATACGACACACTTTCAATATTAGTATTTTGTGAATTCGTGAAGGCACTCGTACCGCCATCTATTGATGTAATAATAATATATATAAGTTCAGTAATCGCTAGTTAAAGTCTGCCGGGTCCGCCCTGATACCCCCCGTATGCCTACATAAGGTGACGTCTAAATAAGCTCAGTAATCGCTAGTTAAAGTCTGCCGGGTCCACCCTGATACCCCCCGTATGCCTACATAAGGTGACGTCTAAATAAGCTCAGTAATCGCTAGTTAAAGTCTGCCGGGTCCGCCCTGATACCCCCCGTATGCCTACATAAGGTGACGTCTAAATAAGCTCAGTAATCGCTAGTTAAAGTCTGCCGGGTCCACCCTGATACCCCCCGTATGCCTACATAAGGTGACGTCTAAATAAGCTCAGTAATCGCTAGTTAAAGTCTGCCGGGTCCACCCTGATACCCCCCGTATGCCTACATAAGGTGACGTCTAAATAAGCTCAGTAATCGCTAGTTAAAGTCTGCTGGGTCCGCCCTGATACCCCCCGTATGCCTACATAAGGTGACGTCTAAATAAGCTCAGTAATCGCTAGTTAAAGTCTGCCGGGTCCGCCCTGATACCCCCCGTATGCCTACATAAGGTGACGTCTAAATAAGCTCAGTAATCGCAAGTTAAGGTCTGCCGGGTCCGCTCTGATACCCCCCGTATGCCTACATAAGGTTGTAGCAGTGCGTACTTCTGGACGGGCAGTTCCTACCCGATTAAGATAAACATTGGTCAACATTCTACAATTGGCACTACTGTTTCGAGCTATGAGTGCGGAGCGCACTTCGTCGACGGGAGTCGCTATATGCACAGCGACTAGTCGACAGGGGGCGTGGCCAACATATCCGAGCATACCCGAAGTGAAGTGTTTCGGCGCTTTATTTGAAATTGGTTCTCCGCTCAGATTTTTTTTGTGACGTCACGGCCGAGCATTTCCGAATATTGCCGAGCAGCCGATAGCTAATTTTCATCTTTAGTTTCATACAATTCTTGCACCGTGATTTCATTTGGTTAGATTACATTACTATATGGCCAATATCATAAAGTCGATTCCAAAGCCTCAATAAAGACTGTTTGGTATGGCAACCACATTCTAATTCCTGCAAATATAATTCATTTTGGACAGTAAAAGACTTGTGGTAGGCCCTATGTTCAACTTTTGTACAGATTCGTACTAGGCCTATAATATATACTCAAAGTATCTAATCTTTTTACATTACAAAACAGTACACCTATGGGAAAGTAAAACTAGCATTATTTGGAGTCTATGTGAAAATTTGGATGCCATATAGTATGTTGAAGGATAAGTGAGCAATGAAGGAAGTTGGGCAATTCATTGATTCATATACTTAGAAAAATTTAGCATTATAGACCAAAAACAATATGGCTTTCAAAAGAAAAAAGCACAGAGAATTTATTACAGGATTTTTCAAATTATATTAATAATGAATTAAACCATAAAAGACATGTTTTAGTACTATTTATAGATAACTCCAAAGCGTTTGATACAATTGACCCACAGAAATTATTAAAAATCTTAGAAGCAATTGGAATTAGAGGTAACCTACTGAATTTGTTTAAAAATTATTTATTTAATAGACATATCTGTGTAAAAATATTAGAAAAAATGAGCTGGAGGAAAAAAATCTATGCTGTAGTCCCGCAGGGGTCGATTTTGGGTCCAACCCTTTATATTATATTTGTATCAATAATGAAAAAAATATTTAAATATGTAAGACACTTTGTATATGCTGACGACACTGCTCTTGTCATATCCGATGAACAATTATCCATTGCGATTAAATATATGCAACATGACTTTACGTCCCTGATAAAATGGTCACATGACGCAGGTCTAATCATTAATACCAAGAAAACTAAATTGATGCACATACGGTCTCCACATGCTTCATTTCAGATCATGCCTAAAATAATTTCACATAACTTTATATGTATTCATCAAAACATTTTACAGCCCTGTATGTGTGAAAGTATTGAACTGGTAAATGAATACGTTTATTTGGGGGTGACTGTTGATTGTCATTTCAAATGGGATACACAAATAAACAAAACTTGCAAGCGGCTGAGAGCGATAGTGGGTAGGATATACAAACTGAAATGTTTCGTTCCGGTGAATATTTAAAAAATTATTTACCTATCACTCGCAGAATCAACTTTACGGTATGGTTTAACTACTTGGGGTCACTCTTGTAAAACTAATTTAAACCACCTGCAATCAGTACAAAATTCTATGGTTAAGTTATTAGCTCAAAAACATATTTTTTCACAGAGACGAAACATATCATTGTTGTATCGGAATTTAACAATATTACCGGTGCAGGCCTTATTATGGTACAAAATATTGATTCAACAATTGTATCTGAGTCTGATTATAAAAAGAAAGTGGAACATGAATATAATACAAGGTTTACAAAGAATGAAGGAATGCTTGTTCCAAAATATAATAATAAATACGGACGGCGAACCCTAGAATTTAACGTGCCAAAAATGCTTAACATGTTACCCATTAATATAAAAAATTGCGATTCTACAAATAGATTGAGATATAGGTATGCTGAAACAATGGTTACTAAATAGAGATAGTTTATATTAATTTAGGTGTGTTAATTGTATAGTTATAGTAATAATATTATGTGTGTATGTATGTAATTGATCATTAACATCCTGTTGACAAACTGCTTTATTGCAGTTTAACGGGATTGTAGCTTGAAAACCAATAAAAAAAAATTTAAAAAATTTGATATTATTTTATTAATGGAAAATAATACATTACACCACACAAAGGAAATATAAACATTGAGGGAACAAACCCCTTTAAAAACATGACAGATAAACCCTGAATTGAGCCGATCAGGTTCTGCCCCATCCTGAAATTTATGTTTAATAAATTGCTCCAACAATAGAGACACATCTCGTACTGAGGAAACTCCAGCTTCAACAAGCCTGTTGATCTCCTGTATCAGGTCAGGATGAATTTCTTGGGTCATCTTGGCCGCGTCTCTGCTGTGGTTGTGGCTCGCTTCTCCGATTGCCAAGGCGTAATAACGTAGCACACATTTAGGTGGGCTGGTGGATTGAAGGGCTGCCTTCACTCGTTTCAGAATCTGAAAACAAGCCACAATGTTTTACTATAAATAAAAATAACAGAACCCTACAAAAACAGTAATTATTGGTTTGGTAGGCAGTAAAAAATATAAAATAATATTTTCAACAAAAAAATATCTGATTTCCTGAAGGGCACAGGGAAGTATGCTTCACACCTATTTTGCAGTGTTGAGGCCCTGGGAATCATATTTCCGGCCATGGTACTGTGCTGACCTCTACCATGGCAGCACAGTCAAATTCAATAGATAAGAATGTTGAAAATGTGTTTAAGTAAGCGATGGGAAGTTGCGTATTCCCACCACATTTCCTTCTAAACAAATGTGTGTTGTCCAAAACGGTATTTGTATAACCTTGCATCTAACCAGTGTTGTGAAGTATCTAGATACATTTTTGTGTATCTGTATCTAGCTATATTTCTATAACTGTATCTGTATCTAGATACATTTTTACTAGTATCTGACACCTCAGATACTTTCAGATACTTTATTTTCGAAGTGAACTTCTTTACCGATTTTCTCTAGTTAATTTTAAAGTTTTCTCACAGATTCAGCTAGTGGGTACCTTTGTCCATCTAGTGTATAATATTTTATAGCAGTTTATATACATGCATTTTAGGGGTCCTAACCCGAGTAACCGAGTAACCGAGTACCCGGGTACCCCCTTATATAAAAAAAAAAGAATTTAAAAAATAAAATAATGAATAATTAATTTTTTTTTTTTAATTTTCCATCAGAACCCAAAGTAATCAAGTTGCACATAGTTCACGTATGTTTTATTTATCCAAGGGGCGTCGGGTACCCGGATAGTAATATGCTACCCGGGTACTCGCGAGGACCCCTAATGCATTTATGTTATCACCGCTTGCAGGCCAATTTGCCAATATCTTTTTGGGCAACGAATAAAACAAGCAAGTGTAAATATGTAAAATAATCACAAGCGTTTACGTCTACCGTCTTTAAGAAATTAAAGTAATCGCTGTTTTCGATAATATATAATATATTTTTTTAAGTTTTCCCCCAAAAAGAAGAAAAGTATCCGAGTATCTGTGAGTTACTTTTAAAAAGTATATGTATCTACATACAGATACAATTTTACAATGTATCTTGTATCTGTATCTGGCTACAAATTTTGCCAGGTATCTGTATCTAGATACTTTTAAAAAGTATCTGACACAACACTGCATCTAACTATAGTGAAAACATTAAAATAATGTTATAAAGTGATTGCCCATGTAGGGATAAGCAGAGAAAAGAAACTATCATACCTTCGTTTTTGCTCTTTCTGCAATTTGAGGTGGAACAGGAAATTCTGGAAAATATTTTATTTGTTTCACACTCATCATTGCGGGACAACCAAGCTTCTTGGAGTCCGAAACCCGGAACCTCTTCTTCTTATGGTTTGGGTGATCAGCCTGAAAGAACAATTCAAGGTATATGGTCTAATAGGCTTATACGCATAAGACGCCTATTATTTATGGGGCAAATAAATTGCCTATGGTTAATTTATTTGACGCAGATGATTAACTTTTACAAAAGTTGTTAGGGCCTATGCAATGTTGACATTAGTATAAAATTACAAGTGTGGTTATAATCCAGTGTGATATGAATTAAAATTGTGAAATGAGATATAGCTGCAGGGGCTTTAATTAATTTGGCACTTTGAGCATGGTCTTCTTTAGACTAACACGACATGAGGATGTGTTACGAGCCACGGCACACTTTTAAACACACAAAGATGAATTGTGATTGGTGTGATTGTCGTGTTAATCTAAATGAGACGGAGCTCCAACTACCATATTAGGAAGGCCCCTGGTGTAATCTAGTCCTAGATTACCTAGGCCCAGGCCCATCGCTTTTTTTTATTTTAAACACATCACCGACGATAAGGTGATCATTTTGGGGTTATAGACATTAATCTTGGACCAGAGAGTCCTCGGTGCTCTGTCAATGCTACTATTGAAAGACGAGGGGGAGTAGGCCTAGCTGATGTGGTTCAAGGGTGTATTAACATACCAATTCAACTCTATTTTCTTCTTTTTATTTGGGCGGTGTAGTCGGGGGCCTTGGCGCACTCTGTACGCATTCATACCGAATGTAAATGGCAGCCCAAAAAAATGGAATCCCAAAGAACTCCACTGTAGGCGGGCAGAACGTGTATACTGCATCTGAAAGATTGGAAATGTTAATTTCGAATAACTCGTAAATATCAGCAGCTGCTTATGAACTGAAGAAATGGGAAGGCCTACCATAGACCTAGGCCCTAAGGTTTAGAACTTACCTCTTCTTTTTCATACTGTCTCTCGTTGAAAAAGAGTGCCCCAACGCGTTCACAGAACACAGACATGCTTCATAATTTACTTCATTGTCAATGTATCCACTGATAACACCCGTCTCTGAATTCTTTTTGAAATTACTTAACGAAACTTCTAAAAGACGGTATAAACCGGCACACAAAGACGCAATTTCTGATGATTTCTGACGTTTCGTTTCACGGCAGTGACATGGCAGTGAGAAACAATTTACTCGGAACACACTCGGGTATGCTCGGATATGTTGGCCACGCCCCTGTCGACTAGTCGCTGTGCATATAGCGACTCCCTTCGTCGACAGTTGCTTGCTGGACTCGGTAGCAGACGGTGTGTTCGTACGACGCTGGAACAATGAGGGTCTACTGTGCAAACTACGAAAGGTCTTTTTCACTTATATCTTTTTAACAATGTACTTATAATTCAAATAGGGATTACTCATTTTAACTTCTTGCGTAGTTATTTTATAACTCGCTGGCGCCCGCTCAGACATTCCTTACAAGATTTAAGTGTTTTAAATTTATTAATGTCACATGTTCGTTAGTCAAAAATTTTATCAAGATGGCGTTAAATTCACGTACATTCTTGACACGCCCTGAGATAAGTTGTTTGTTAGAGTCTCATGTTTATTTTATTTGATTAATTATTTTAATAATTGTTTTAATAAATTAGCGTCTGTTGATATTTAAAATATTCTATTATTTAATCATCCTTATCAGTTCTCATCACTACCTACCTACATTGAGTTAGTGCGTGTGCGTAGATGACTAGATAATTGTATTCGGTAATTTACCAATTAATGTCACAATCGAAAGACCCATCATTAATTTATACAATGAATCTCTTCATCACCCACCCATTGGCAATAAATGTTACAAATGGCAGCCCTTGTGGGTGAACCTAAGTTTGACTAATTAATAAATGCAGTATTTTTTTTCTTTCATTGTTTTAATCTTGTATTGGTATGTCTGATTTTTTTTCATAATTTTCTTGTATAATCCCTTGAAAAAGACCTTTCGTTTTGCATGGTAGATGTTCGGGTGTTGTTCGAAATACATCGTGTCTCTGAGATTTTAATAATTTTTCATATTACGCAGCTTTTTAATCTGGCACAACTCATGACGTTTTTCGTCTTATTATCGTGTTCGTTAGTACGCTGACGTCACACTTCTTTTATATTTTTTGTTTTGCGGTGATTGTGGTTGTTGTATTGTTGCTTGCATGTTCTAATGATTTTTTCTACCTACCCTGTTAGTTAGGTATGACGGATTCGACCATTTTAACAAGAAGTCGTGCGTTAATCATGTCAAAACCAGAGGATGGCACTACTTCGGCAAATTCGGCGGTCGTGTCTAACACAGTTCCGGTTCACAAATGGAACTTAACCTTCGACGGTACGGGGAACGTACATAATTTCATTGAACGGGTCAACGATTTGTCTATATCTCGGAACGTAAGTACAGCTTCTCTTTTTTCATCTGCGGTGGAACTTTTTACAGGTCATGCTTTAGACTGGTTTAGAGTCAACCGTTCTTCTTTTAAGTCATGGTCGGATATTGTAATTGCTCTAAAGGAAGAATTCGAGCTACTGGACCATGAAAGACGTTTAGTTGCTCAGATCAGAGCCACGTACCAGCAACAAAAAGAGAACCTGGGTTCATTTATAACACGTGTCTTGACTTTAAACAATCAATTGTCGTCGAAATTACCAGATGACGAAATTCTGGAAATATTGCAATGTAATATGTTACCGAGATACATTAAAAAATTGTCGCTCTCTGTCATCTCGGACATTAATTGTCTAAAAAAATTGGGAAAAATGATTGAACTAGCAGACAGTCGGTCTGATTCCAGACCTTCCCCGCCAAATGCAAATACAGTTAATTATAATAATGTTTCTCATTCCTCCTCAAATAATGCATTTAGCAGAGGGAATAACAGAATGTCTCAGAATAATCCCAATTTCAGGAATCATCGTCAATCTTTTGAGTTCAGTAAACGTAGCCCGTCAAATATGAGTTCTAGGGAGGTGAGATGTTTCCGCTGTGGCCGTCCTGGGGTGAAGGCGCCTTCATGCAACTGCCGGCAGGCAAAAAACTAGATGTCCTGGGGGTCCTGTCTGCGGGCGGCAAGTCGACACCGTTCGCTGACATCACCGCCAGGCATCGGTTTGCTGTGCTGTCGGAAACCAGAACTTTCTTCAAGAACCTTTGGACTTCGAAGGTGGTGAGTGCGGCTAAAAGGGATGGCCGTCCACACATCATTTTCCAGGTTCTGGGTTCCAACTTTTCTGGCCTTCTCGACTCTGGTTCGCATATCTCAATTATTGGTAATAATTTTCATCGTCAATTTTTAAATCTAAGGTTAAATCTTTCTGTTCTTAAGAAAAAATTTTCACTCACTTCTGCTACGGGTCATACTGTGGAGTGCGTTCACAAAATTGCGGTTCCGGTAGTTCTTGGTAACGTTAAGAAAATTTTTAATTTTGTGGTTATGCCAGATATAAAATCTAACATCATCCTCGGTTGCGACTTTTGGAAAGTTTTTAACATTTGTCCCAAGTTAACTAAATTAATGACTAATGACTCTGACAATAGTTGCGTGTCTGAGGTAAGAGGACTGGATAGCTTTGAGAACTTAGATTCATCTCAACAATCAATCTTAAATAACGTTATACTGGAATTTAAAGCCTTTTCTGGTAATCGTTTGGGTAGAACGTCTCTTGAAAAACATGTCATTGACACGGGTGATTGTCAACCTATTAAGCAACGTGTTTATCCGATATCTCCTCATTTATTGCCGGAAGCTCACAGAGAACTTGACAGACTATTAAATCTGGGAGTAGTAGAACCCAGCAATAGCTCGTGGAATAACCCTATTGTTTTAGTGCCTAAGAAAAATGGTTCTTTTAGACTTTGCTTGGATAGTAGAAAACTCAACGCGGTCTCGCGACGGGACGCGTATAGTCTACCGTTGATATCTGATATCTTAAATAGTCTCGGAGGAGCACGTTATCTATCAACTTTAGACCTTAATGATGCTTTTTTTCAAATCCCGTTAGAGGAAGATTCTAAAGAGAAAACCGCATTTACTATCCCTAAACGAGGCCTATTCCACTTTGTAACAATGCCTTTTGGTCTTCATGGTGCAAGTTCTCGGATGATGAGGCTAATGGACGAGGTCTTGGGTCCGGAGTTCGATGGGAAGGTCTTTTGTTATCTAGATGACATAATTATCATTAGCTCTACCTTTGAAAAACACATTGATCTTTTAAGACGGGTTAAACAAAAGTTACAAGCCGCAGGTTTGACTATTAACGTTGTTATGAAAATAACATACGATTTTCACTCTAAGTAAGAACCTGTCAAATCTGTGATTTATCTTGTCTATTGTTTATGCTCTGGCAACAAGGAACTTTAACAGGAAGTGAGAAAAAATTCAAGATGGTGGCACTTCCCGGCCGGTCAGAGAAGGGAGAGGGTGTCCGGTCGGGGGGTCAATTATTATTTCTGGAGGTCTGAGGCTCTAATCGAAAGTTATTTCATGGATTTGCGATTAATACCGAAATGTTCAGTTTGTGCTTCGAGATTAGAAGTCTAGTCATATTTCCCGCGAGTGGAATTCGCCCCGGGTGGCGTGAATAATGAAAACGTTTTTACCATGTGTGGCCGTGGGGGTAATCATAGTTTATCCAAGCGATCGGTGATTATTTCTGCCGATAAACTGTTTTCGCCGTGTGCATTTTGATTCAGAGCATTATTAAGTTCCACCTTGCCTCGTGGAAGGGCAACTTACGGATTAACCGTCTACTCAGGGCTGGACCACACTGGGCCGTAGGCCAGCCACATTCTGATGCCGTCTACTCCTCTTGGCTGGACCACACTGGGCCGTAGGCCAGCCACATTCTGATGCCGTCTACTCCTCTTGGCTGGACCACACTGGGCCGTAGGCCAGCCACATTCTGATGCCGTCTACTCCTCTTGGCTGGACCACACTGGGCCGTAGGCCAGCCACATTCTGATGCCGTCTACTCCTACTGGCTGGACCACACTGGGCCGTCGGCCAGCCACATCCTGATGCTGCCGTCCTCTAGCTACATGGCTGATTCATCTACTCCGCCATTCGCGGCACTCAGTGTTCGTTCCTCATAACTAAATACGTTCTTATTATTTTAGACAGGGTAGATAGATTCTACGTTCTGGTCGATGGGGGTAAGTTTTCACCTTTTTTGTATTTCTCTGTGAAATTTATCAAATATAATTTGTTACGGCCAGTAAGTTTATCCAGATTACTTTCATTCTACAACCTTGCAACTTCCTTTCAAACGTCATGCATCTATTATATAATTCTCCCCGCCCTGTATGTAAATTAAAACATAACATGGCTTATTCATAACATGGCGCATCAACGTGGTTGGTTCGTATTTGTTCTTATTATTTGATTTTGAGTCGAAGTTGCAAGCATTTTAGTAATCATGTGTATTTGTTTTGTTTCGACGTGTCTCACATAAAACATAACCTATAAATGTTATTAGGTACATAAATGTCAGTCAACAGTGCGAACTTATCAAAGTGCCATCAGTGCAACCAACATAAATAACGATTTGTACGCATTATTATAATTTATTTTTATTTTACGGGCAATATTATTTTATTTTACGGGCAATATTATTTTATTTTACGGGCAACACAATACTATGTGTCAACTTGACAGCTAGGAATGTCAAGCGTAAACAAACATCGCGATTTTGACAACAACTGTCAAAATAATAATACACTTTGAAAGTTTCGATAATTATGTTATGCAACCAATACTATACAGTGCTTATAAGTGCATTTAATTATATATTTGCCTCGCGGGAGTGCAATATATTCATAGCTATCGTCATTAGCTAATTTATTATCATTTTGTATTCAATACTTGCGGTTTCATAAGTAAACTTCAAAATGTCGACAACAATAGACAACATCAATGAGAAAAGGAGATGTGTCATACTGAAACAAATTCTTCAGGGAACAATATTTATTGTTCTTTTTGTAAATTAAAGGGGCATCTAATATCGGAATGTAGGAAGAAGAGTCACAACAACTCTAAACCTAGGGTTGCTTCTTTAAAATATGGAGATTCAAAAAAAAAAAAGGAAAAAAACTAAATGTGAGTCGCTCTGTTCACGCGCCTTCCTTTGCGCAGAGGAAGTGCGAGTGCAGAGTTGGCTCCGCTTGGTTAGACGGGTTCTTTCGGGCTCGAGTTCTGAGGTGGAGGTACCGCCGCCGAAGAAAAACGGAAAATTTAATTTTACTCTAGTTGATACTCGAGTATAATTTCTCATTAGAATAATAAGTTAAAATTTTGTAGATTATAAAATATACATATTTTTAAGTTCGTCCTTTACGGAAAATTAATTTTACTCCAGTTGATTACTCGAGTATAATTTCTCATTAAAATAATAAGTTAAAATTTTGTAGATTATAAAATATATATACAAATGTGAGATGCTTCGAAACACAAATACATTTATATTTCTGGTCACGATCAGTTCAACTTAGCTCATATTTATTTTTAAGTTTATTTTTATGTCAACTTGGATTATACGACGATATGAACCCGCATATCCTCTTGTATTCTAAGCTTAATATCATATGAACTGTGTTCATATACCTTTATATTGTATTACTTTAAGTAAAAACATATGGAGTTATTCGCCCAGTATTTCAAGATGTTCCGAGTTTAAATATATTGTGCTTACATAGGTCTCATTGCCCATTTGTCTATGTAAGTATCTTTACTATTACAAAAAATTCTTGTTAAGTTTCTATAAACAAGTTACTACTGAACTAATATTAATAAATTTATATAATATTAAAACTTCATCATTTGAAAAATGTAAATCAATCCTAAAAATAAATTAGTGATTGATTGGTTCCTGTGAGAACCTCGGTAATTAGTTACACTAATACTACAATTTACAAATTGAACCCTCGGGGACAAAAGACGAATACTTAATTGATTGGCACCATTTTTAACGATGGTTGTAGACTATTTATAGCACCATTTATTTACGATGGTCGCTAACAATTCTATTGGCACCATTTTTAACGATGGTTGTTTACTAAATAATGTGGCATCATTTTTGCGATGATTGTAAGACTATTCATAACACCATTCATTTACAATGGTTGGTTATATCCTGTATTTCATATACCAATGGTAAAATAAACTTATATGTTGTTTTCTATTGTATAACTGTCAGAAAAACTAAACCCACGAGACCAGTTTAGGGAGTTAGATAGGAATACTCTTCTATAGAGGAACTCTTCTTTTCCAAAATGGATTTAGAATCAGTGATAAAGTGCAGATGGTACACCATCTACGAGTGTAGCCTACTTTGGCTTATTTAAAAAAGTGAATCTGAACAGTGATGCATTGTGCATATTTAATGTTTTGATGTATATTGATGTCATGCTTTAGTGATAATATTTGTATACTAATTTTAAGTTCTATTCTGTTATAGATGCTACGTCTACGGTAGTCCCAGACGAGAGTCAGAATACATCACCCAGCGTCGTACATGCTGCGGGTGATTACGGGCCCCGTCCACGTATCTTCTTACTGCTAATTGTGTACAATTTAAGGTCTTTATTTCTAAGTTCTGATTTTGTTATATCTAATACTCTGAACTTCAATTGGATGCGCCGCAGACTCATCCATCATGTCTTACGCATGATGGGCGCGACTGATTTTGTGACACACCCTTTTGCAAGCATACTATTACTTTTAGTACATTTCTGCTATATAACTCGTTTTTTTATGTTATTATATCATGTATGTTTTAGGAACCCATCAGACCAAGTTAGGGTATCTCTTAGCTCAGGCTTTTATTTTGTTCTCCTTGTGTTTGAGGGCAAACACGTTGGGGGCGACCGGGGTAATGTTATGAAAATAACATACGATTTTCACTCTAAGTAAGAACCTGTCAAATCTGTGATTTATCTTGTCTATTGTTTATGCTCTGGCAACAAGGAACTTTAACAGGAAGTGAGAAAAAATTAGAGATGGTGGCACTTCCCGGCCGGTCAGAGAAGGGAGAGGGTGTCCGGTCGGGGGGTCAATTATTATTTCTGGAGGTCTGAGGCTCTAATCGAAAGTTATTTCATGGATTTGCGATTAATACCGAAATGTTCAGTTTGTGCTTCGAGATTAGAAGTCTAGTCATATTTCCCGCGAGTGGAATTCGCCCCGGGTGGCGTGAATAATGAAAACGTTTTTACCATGTGTGGCCGTGGGGGTAATCATAGTTTATCCAAGCGATCGGTGATTATTTCTGCCGATAAACTGTTTTCGCCGTGTGCATTTTGATTCAGAGCATTATTAAGTTCCACCTTGCCTCGTGGAAGGGCAACTTACGGATTAACCGTCTACTCAGGGCTGGACCACACTGGGCCGTAGGCCAGCCACATTCTGATGCCGTCTACTCCTCTTGGCTGGACCACACTGGGCCGTAGGCCAGCCACATTCTGATGCCGTCTACTCCTACTGGCTGGACCACACTGGGCCGTCGGCCAGCCACATCCTGATGCTGCCGTCCTCTAGCTACATGGCTGATTCATCTACTCCGCCATTCGCGGCACTCAGTGTTCGTTCCTCATAACTAAATACGTTCTTATTATTTTAGACAGGGTAGATAGATTCTACGTTCTGGTCGATGGGGGTAAGTTTTCACCTTTTTTGTATTTCTCTGTGAAATTTATCAAATATAATTTGTTACGGCCAGTCCAAAGTTTATCCAGATTACTTTCATTCTACAACCTTGCAACTTCCTTTCAAACATCATGTAGATGGGATATATTTTTCCCCGCCCTGAATGGAGAATTATGCTCTACCGTCGGTAGGTCGGTTTGGCGAGCTCTTTTCCAGTTCAACCACTGGAAGGGACTCTGGCGCGTTGGCCTTCAAAGACCAACAAAGTCAAACTTGGCCACCCACTATTCAATCATATTAACAGTCAATAATGTACTTAGAAAAACCACACACAATAACAGCCTATTAACACATCTATGGGCTAAGTAAGTATCGTAACATAGTGTCAAATACATATCCATAACAACGTAGAGAAGTCAGTCTTTTGTCGTGACTCCCTTAAATACCTAGGTTTCGTGATTGATAAGGATGGGTTGAGAACTGACCAGGGAAAAGTAAAAGCAATCGTTGACTTCCCCATTCCAACGTCGCAAAAGAGCTTGCGTAGGTTTATCGGTATACTTTCTTGGTACAAAAGGTTTATTTTAAATTTTTCTTTAATTGCAGCACCTTTGCATTATTTAACCAAAAAGGAGTTTGCTGGTAAAAAAATTGTATGGAATGAACAGGCTGATGCTGCCTTTACCAAATTAAAGAATATTCTGGTCAAGGCTCCTGTTCTTGCTTGTCCCGACTTTAGTAAACCCTTTACAATTAGTTGCGATGCATCGAACACCGGTTTGGGGGCGGTCCTTTCTCAATCTGACGTTAATGGTATAGAACACCCTATTTCCTTTATTTCCAGATCACTATCTGCACAGGAGAAAAATCACTCCACAACCGAGAAGGAGTTAAATGCTATGATATTTGCACTAGAGAAATTTAGGGGTTATATTGAAGGTTCGCCTATTCCTGTCAAGGTGATCACTGATCACCATAGTCTAAAATGGCTTACAAACCTAAAGTCTCCGTCGGGTAGATTAGCGCGGTGGGCGGTTAGACTTCAGCAGTTCAATTTTGAAATAATTCATAGGAGCGGTAAAGACAACATTGTTCCGGACGCACTGTCTCGTGACCCTTTACATGTTGACTTGATTAATCAGTCCTTTTCCACTTCCGACCGTTGGTACTTAAGTTTGAAAGAGAAAATTTTGGCTAATCCGGAAAAATTTCCAGCGTTTAAAGTTTGCAATGGTGTCATCTTCAAACACATTCAGAGCATGGAGGCTCTACACAGGTCTTATGACTGGAAGGAAGTTCTCCCAAAAGAGTGTAGGAAAAACGTCATCGTTCAAAATCACGTTCCGCCTTCTTGTGCACATTTTGGCATCTTAAAAACGTTAAATAGGATTAAACTTAAATACTACTGGCCAAAAATGGCAGCTGATGTGAAGTCTTTTGTAAGTAAATGTCATACTTGTTTAGGTTATAAAAGTTCTAACTTACTGCCGCCTGGTTTGATGGGTGACCCGAAACTGGTGCAAAGGCCGTGGCAAATGATTGCGACAGATCTATTAGGTCCTTACCCTAATTCTTACAAAAAGGGTTATACTAACCTTTTAGTGGTTTCTGATTTCTTTACCAAGTATACTAGACTTTTTCCACTTAGGAAAGCAACGGGTAGTGTTATTGCGGAAATTTTGGAAAATGATATCTTTTATAAATTCGGTGTTCCAGATACGATTGTTTTGGATAATGGCCCACAATATATATCGCGTGACATGAAAGCGCTGGCCAATAAATTTCATATCCGTCACATGTTTTATAATTGCAGATATCACCCGCAGAATAACCCTGTTGAGCGTGTAAACAAGGTGTTGGTAGCAGCCCTGGGTTCTTTTGTGGGATCTGATCACAGATCCTGGGCGTGCCATCTACCTGAAATTGAACTGGCTATAAACATGGCTGTTCATGAAGTCACAGGCTATACTCCGTTCTTCCTTAATTTTGGTAGAGAGATTGTAATTTCGGGAAATGACTACAAAGGTGTAGACTTTAACGCGGAAGACATCAGATTCTCTAAACGCGATTCATGGGCATCTGATTTACATGAATTAAATGACATTTTCTCCCAAGTTCGCACGTCCTTAAGACAATCATACGAACGTAATAAGGTTCAATATAATCTGCGTCGTAGGGACGTTCAATATGAGGTTGGGGACATTGTCTGGAGAAGGTCATTTGCTTTGTCTGACGCTGGTAGATACTTTTCAGCAAAATTAGCCCCCAAATTTATACGTAGTAAAATTATTTGCAAGATATCGCCGGTTGCTTATCAATTAGCGGATACGACAGGGAAACCCGTGGGAACTTTTCATGTTAAGGATATAATCAAGTTAGAAGAAGCTAACTGACCTTGGGGTGGGTTAATTGATGAACTATTTTTTTCTTATGTTGTAATCGTTATACTTTTATTTGAGAATTAATCCCTTTTCTCTTGTTATATATTAGGTTATTGCTTGCCTTGCCCTCAGGTTTGCAATTTTTCTTGTGTTCTCTCATTGTGAGGACATGACTAGTATTTTTGTGTCTTCACATTGAGTGGATTTTTGTATAAGTTTTGTTTTGTCTTTGTGTACATGTGTAGTATGTGTTTTGGGGAGTAATGTGTCCATTCCGATTCAACGCGGGGGATTGACGTTTTTTAATCTCACGCATTGAATCCACTTTTTTTTTTTGGATTTAAGTTGAATCATATTGTTTTGAACATTTTGTGATCTCACGATTTGAATCCATTGTATCATTTTATACGTTATCCGAGGGCAGTGAAGTTCACAATCTCAGTTGGCCACTGTTTTGTGCTGTTTTTCTGTTCGAGGGATCTTTTAATAGCTGATTTTACTTTGTGAGATTATACTAATTGTTCTTTAATGAACTAAGTACGCGATGGCGACTTGTTTTGAGGTACGGTTTGTCCTTTCTAGAGGGACATACTGTATTTCAATTATGGCATATACGAAGCTGTATTTCGGTTTAACAGTTCTGTACCAAGCTTGGTCCTCGTATCATTTTAATTGTGTGCATGGTTGTTCTTTATATGTTGTTCTTTAGTACCTTAGTTTGCCTTGGTGTTGGTTGACTATTTTAATTCATTAATTTAGAAAATACTTCATGCAGTTTTCCGCGATAGCCTCAGATGCTCATAACATTCTATTTTTCTCTGGTTTTAGGAAACCATTGGCATGGTGTTTTCTTTGATTTAGTCACTGTTGAATACACTTTTCAAATATTTAAAAAAAAAAATTTATGTCATAATAATTAATTTAATAATTTATTTATTTATTTAATATTTATTTTGAAATTTAGTGAGTTTTCACTCGCTCAGGTTATTTGAGATTTACAGATTCATATTTTTGTTAACATTTAAAAATTGCATCCTTTCATGAAGTTTTTTTACTTTTATTGCTCTTAGGGCGGCTTGCACCATAAGTTAAATTTGATTTAAATATAATTTTAAACACATTATTTGATTTAAGTCGACTTGGCGTCTTGCACCACAAAATTTAATTCGTTAAATGCGTTTAAAGAACTGTCAAAGTTAAATACCCAAAAGCGGCTGTTTAACTGAGTTAAACGTGTTTAGCCCTACTCGTAAAGCAGTACTGTCAAAAATATTTAGGTTATCTCTTCGATTTCTGATTGTGTTTAAAATCTATCTCATTTTAATTTGTATTCACAATGAACATTTGGGATTTGTATTCTGACGATCATGAAGAAATTATGTTATTGAAATTATAAATAACTTAAATAAATTATAATATAGTCAGAAAAGTAAACAAGAGAACAAATTTATTTGAAACACTCAGTGCCAAGAAATTTCAAAGAATATTTCGTCTCAGTAAAGAAATGACATCATTATTAGTGCAAGAAATTGAACCTCAGTTAAAATTCAACACCAATAAAACATCAGCGAGGTGCTCGTCACCTGGAGCTAACACTCCTTATCGAGGAGTACTTTGCAAGGTTGTAAACTTCTAATCATACCTACAGCATTCTTATAATACTTTAAAACAATATAATATGTAAAAGAAATAAAAAAAAACAAAATTACTCGGATAATTGTTTTATTTTTAATTCCAACAACAGAAGCTCTTTTTGTATTATTTCATCATTATGTCTATTTGCTTTAACTTTTTCTTCATAAAATAAATGAACACACTATTAAACCACACACACAATCACAATATATTTTGACACTTCAAGTAAAATGAAACATCGTAGCTGTTTTATTTACGCGTAAATGGCGGTAAACACGCGGTAACTGTTTTACCGACGCGTTAAACGCGTTTAACTAAAATTGCCACCGAACTGCGTGGTGCAGGACGCAACTAAACGCATTTAAGTTAAATGTATTTAGGGTCTTAAATACGTTTAGTTAAATACAATTTAAGATAAAATTTGCGATAGTTGGTGCAAGTCGCCCTTAATGTCCTTGGCTTGAATTATTATTAAATTGATATTTGTTCATATTATTAAGAATGTAAATGAGTAATTTTTTTTACATTTTCTTTTAACAAATACTATGCGTTTTCACATGCAATTGCTGTGGCTTCTCTCTGAGCTCAAGATAAGTCGCATCAATTTCATTTGGACTTAGCTGTATTTTGTCAATATTGGGTCATCAATATATGGTTCTGTTTGAGCCGGTCTCTTCTATCTTATTATGAATTTGGGTTTGTTTCTGGGATAACTTTATAATTTTTCATCTCTGCTCGCAGAGGGCAGTAACTTCAATGTGGATATAGACGTTATTAGTTTCATTTTATAGTTTTTTCTTTTAGCTTCAATTTAACTTTTGTTGGGCGCTCAGCTTTCACTTTTAGCTAGACTCGTTTTATAAAAAAATTTTTTTTATAAATTTTGTTAGTCTTTACTACAGTTTATCTTTTCATTTGTTATTCTATTCAAGTTTTGTTTACACTTCAGTAGTTGTTAAATTCCTTGCTCAGTAATCCATTTTGTCAAGCATAGCATACCTTTCTTTTCACTTGCCTCAAGGAAGTCAGTCGCCTTCATCAGTCTTCGGTTCTTCACGTCAAGATAACTCAAGATAATACAAAATTTCAAGATTTACAAACTTTTATCAATTCTTCGAGGAAGCAATTTTGTTCAAGATCGAGTCTTCAGGGAAGCAACATTCTTCTACGGGAAGAGTTTAATAGGATACTACCTGGCCGTTCACTGCTATCAGAAAGAGGGTGCAGCTTCTCAAGATTGCATTTGTTGTCAACATTGGAGAATGGTGATACAATTATCGGGGCTCATTATCTTCGCCAAGCAAGTTCAATCTTCTTCACTGATGTCAGAAGAGGGTCATTCAGATATTCCATCAGCGAGAATTCTTCCTTCTACTTCCTGGGTGTTGGCGCTTCAATCCTTGCTCAGCGAGCACATCACGGACTTCTACAGAACGTGCTGGACTCTTCTTCTAAGGCATTATCTGCATTTTGTGACTCTTTACCACTTATTGGACTTGGATTTGGAGGCATGAGGAGAAAATCAAAAAAAAAAAAAATTGTCGTGCCGAAAATTTTTTCCTTTGGAAGGGGGGTAATGTAGCAGTGCGTACTTCTGGACGGGCAGTTCCTACCCGATTAAGATAAACATTGGTCAACATTCTACAATTGGCACTACTGTTTCGAGCTATGAGTGCGGAGCGCACTTCGTCGACAGTTGCTTGCTGGACTCGGTAGCAGACGGTGTGTTCGTACGACGCTGGAACAATGAGGGTCTACTGTGCAAACTACGAAAGGTCTTTTTCACTTATATCTTTTTAACAATGTACTTATAATTCAAATAGGGATTACTCATTTTAACTTCTTGCGTAGTTATTTTATAACTCGCTGGCGCCCGCTCAGACATTCCTTACAAGATTTAAGTGTTTTAAATTTATTAATGTCACATGTTCGTTAGTCAAAAATTTTATCAAGATGGCGTTAAATTCACGTACATTCTTGACACGCCCTGAGATAAGTTGTTTGTTAGAGTCTCATGTTTATTTTATTTGATTAATTATTTTAATAATTGTTTTAATAAATTAGCGTCTGTTGATATTTAAAATATTCTATTATTTAATCATCCTTATCAGTTCTCATCACTACCTACCTACATTGAGTTAGTGCGTGTGCGTAGATGACTAGATAATTGTATTCGGTAATTTACCAATTAATGTCACAATCGAAAGACCCATCATTAATTTATACAATGAATCTCTTCATCACCCACCCATTGGCAATAAATGTTACAAGGTGACGTCTAAATAAGCTCAGTAATCGCTAGTTAAAGTCTGCCGGGTCCGCCCTGATACCCCCCGTATGCCTACATAAGGTGACGTCTAAATAAGCTCAGTAATCGCTAGTTAAAGTCTGCCGGGTCCGCCCTGATACCCCCCGTATGCCTACATAAGGTGACGTCTAAATAAGCTCAGTAATCGCTAGTTAAAGTCTGCCGGGTCCGCCCTGATACCCCCCGTATGCCTACATAAGGTGACGTCTAAATAAGCTCAGTAATCGCTAGTTAAAGTCTGCCGGGTCCGCCCTGATACCCCCCGTATGCCTACATAAGGTGACGTCTAAATAAGCTCACTAATCGCTAGTTAAAGTCTGCCAGGTCCGCCCTGATACCCCCCGTATGCCTACATAAGGTGACGTCTAAATAAGCTCAGTAATCGCTAGTTAAAGTCTGCCGGGTCCGCCCTGATACCCCCCGTATGCCTACATAAGGTGACGTAAAAATAACTTTTCTAAACATTATCTGTGGTCGGGAAACACGTCAAACTCTCTCCCAACATATGCACACGGTTGACATATGTCACCTGAGAACGGGTCGCTTAAAGGACTCGTTCTTGAGTTGAATAGCTCGGCTGTGAAACCTCCTGTGTATCCTCCCTCCTACAATATGGGTCTTGAAATTTTTTTAACTATCGATTACTGAGCTTATGCTCACTCTTTCCTCTCATCGAAAGACCCTCCACACAGCATCTCCAAAGATGACACAGGCTCCCACGGAAAAAAATTTCTTTAAGTTCTCCGATATCATACGTAAAAAAAACATGAATATTACCGACTTGTCTTTTTGAAACAACTGGATAAACCTTTTTTTTCTAAATTTACCCAATTATAAACAACCATTTACGTATGATTAACGGTTTTATATCAGTTGTGTCGAATTTACAGAAAAAAATGATTATATACTAAAGGGTGTTAAAGTGTAAATAATATTAGCTGTGCAGTACTAGTAGTATTAGCCAGAGGAATATAAGTTCCGTTACTGAGAATAATCAGTCCGCCCTACAAGCACAAGCGCGCTGTAACTTACTACTGGAACTTACCCAAGCAGATAGTTCCATTCTGATGCCGTGGAAAGGAGCCAGCGCTCGCTTACCAGGTACACTGGTAACCCCAATGTGTCAGACACCAATCCCTGGAAAAAAACAATCTTATATAATATCTGTGTTATAATAATTCATATCATATTATATTAAAAAGTTATTAATTAATATTATTAGTAATACACATTCAAAACATTTTGGCTTATAATTAGCGCAATGTTTATAATTAAAAATCACGGGATAGTCGTAGAGGTGCTATAGCGTTCTAATATCTCTTGAAACGTGTTACACTATCACGCGAGTAGCAGTGCCGGGGAATGAATTAAATAATTTCCGGTCGTTCGGCGGTAGAGCGACGGTAGCGTTGGATGGTTGAAGGTTAAATTAGACTAATTGGTTTGTTAAAATGTGGACAAATTTTTCACTTTGTGTCTCATCTAAACAGAATATAGCAATGGGAATGGTATGAAATCTCCACAAACAGAATATAGCAATGGGAATGGTATGAAATCTCCACAAACAGAATATAGCAATGGGAATGGTATGAAATCTCCACAAACAGAATATAGCAATGGGAATGGTATGAAATCTCCACAAACAGAATATAGCAATGGGAATGGTATGAAATCTCCACAAACAGAATATAGCAATGGGAATGGTATGAAATCTCCACCAACAGAATATAGCAATGGGAATGGTATGAAATCTCCACAAATCGATTCAAACTTTTAAAATGCCAATTAAAATAATATTCGGTAAGAAATATTATAGTATTGGTAGGTACCTGCTTTATTTCTTGTCTGATTTTTTGAAACACAATTTTGAAAATAACACTGAAATTCAAAGCAAAAGTTCTAGAGCTCATTGAACCGGAGTTATAACAGAAATTACTATTTATTAAGAATAATATTACCATGTAAAAAAAGGTTTATTTTCAATGAAGTCTACAAAATACTTGTTTAACAACTGTTAGGGCCCGTTCTCACTTCCGTTTTCAAATCGGAGGCGGGTCCCGTTTTAAAAACGGACGGCCAATGACCCTGTTCACACTACCGTTTTAAAAACGGATCCGTTTTAAAAACGGACCATACTCTACGAAAAAAAATATTTGTCGATTCAACAAAAACATGTTATTTGCTCATTATTCAGTAATGGTGCGCAATGGACGACGATGAAGCTCTTGTTGTCATGTGGTACTTATTAAATAGAAGGAAAAAAGTGAAAAGAAAATTTTGGGTACACCCAATCATAGCCGAATGATTTTCTGTAGGAATTTTCCAAGTGTTAATTGGTGAGTTGAGAAGTGATGAACTAAAATTCTTTAATTATTTTAGAATAATAATGATTGGATTATTTATATAGCGCCGTTTTCACCATGAGAAAATCACCTCAAGGGCGCTTAATGGCTTAAGAGAATGTCTATCACTTCCTTTAACCATCTACTGGAATGAGTTTCAGAGAGCTTAACATATCAAAATACAAAATTGAAAAAGTGCATTTGTCCTGAAGAAAGGCTATCGATATTTTAAAGTAAGAAAACAATAACAACTCAAATATTTTTTATTATGTGTTTATTTAACTAATACGCTCTTCCGTGCATTTCATTAAAGCTTTAAAATTAAAAAAAAAGTAAACTTTAAAAAATTAAAATTAAAATTTTGATATACAAAAGTTGTGTACACCAAGTGTTTCGTTTTTATTTAGTTAAAGATAAAATATTACTATACTCTTTCTTCGACCAGTAGTATTAAATTTTCGGGATTTATTTCCTTATACATTATTGTAGTTTTGATTTATTTACTTAACAAAATAACCAAATACAAGCACGCAGCGTGCTTGCTTCTTTGCGACTGTGAGCGGGCGGGGAGGGGTTGGGGTGTGGCGGGGACTCTGCCGGAACAACTGGACGACAAGTGTGAACAGCTCCATACAACACTATGAGCGAGCGTGTTCCGACACGATTTGAAAACGGACGCGCTGCGCTGGCGAGCCATCCGACAAAAAATGTCGGATCCGTTTTCAAATCGTGTCGGACAAGTGTGAACAGCTCCATACATCCACTACAGCCACTAGGGCATCCGTTTTTAAAACGGGACCCGCCTCCGATTTGAAAACGGAAGTGGGAACGGGCCCTTACTGAACTAGACAAGTACTAGCAAGTATCAAGCAATGGCTTCATCCTGACTTTGAGAGGCGTGCGACGCATGCACCAGACATCAAACATCGGAAATATGATCGTAAACTAATACGTAATGTAATATCATCTCGTAAACATAATACCATGTAATGTAGCGGCTATACTAACATATATTCAACTCGACCCAAGTTTACTTCCTACGTAAGTTCATGTTTGAAGTGAACTTTTGAAGTTTTTACAATAATACAGTTTATTCCGACTTAAATTAGTTTGTGACTCATTTTACTACTACAACTACTGTTGTCAAGTAGTGTACAAACATAAAAAAACTTGAAGATATCGATCTATGAGTGGTTTATTTATGAGTGTTAGCAAGTATCAATAATAGTTGAACATTAATGGAAAGGCTCGACATTTTATCGATTAAGTTTGCTCTTTTGACTGCTAAATAAATAATTATTTGACTGGGAACCGCCTCGAACGCTAGGAGCGCGGTGTGTGGACGGGGATATTGACGATTCCTTTATATTAACAGACAGATAAATGCAGACACATGCACAGACGTCAGGAATGTATTCTGCGTCAAGATCTACCAGTATTTCAATGGAAGGTGCTCCGAAGAGCTAGCGGCATTGATCCGTTCGGCACTGGTGTAATGCTGAGAGACTCACGTGTCGATGGTGGAACAAGTCAGAGATGTCAAGATACAAATGCATTAGGATTGAGAAACAGAGATTTCAACTCCAATTTCATTGTTCACCTGAAAACAGTTCTCGAGTTACCCTAGTTAGAATAACAGGTTACCAATATGTTAATTATTGCAAAATAAAATTTTAATAATTACAGATCTTTTCAAATAAAAATAAAATTCCTCTGTACATAACTAAATATATATATAGTCTGAGCAACGTGGATATCGGCGAAAGGGACATGGAGTTCGTAACACGTGTTGCTCCCAGAGGGCGCGAGACTGGAAAGATAAAAACTAAATCAATAGTTGTGAAATTTACCAGCCGAAACTTAAAAAACCAGCTTCTGCAGGCGGTAAAAGACCGCAAAGAGATCTCCTCGACGGACTTAGGATTTACGGGATTACCGCAAAATGTCTATGTGGGTGACCATCTCACTAGCATAAACAAACAGCTATTTTACCGCGCAAGGCTTCTCGCGAAACAAAAGGGTTTTCAGTTTGTATGGACAAAAAACTGCATAATTCACGCTCGACGAAATACGTCATCAGCGCCCATCATAATCTCAAAGGAGGCAGACCTGAAGAAGATGGACCGCGAGCCTCCGGCCACAGGACCCAACCGAGGAGATGCAGCAGGCCCTCAGCCGAGCCAAGCCTCAAGATAAGACCATTTAAATTGATCGTATTTCATACTAACTTCATTTTAACTATTCTTAATGATTTATATTACTTTAAATGTACCCTTCCCTCCCTCATCCCCATCACCTACCCTAAGGATCTATTCACACTAACACACTTTTCGTTCTTTAAACATTTTGCAAAAATATTTCGGAATTATATAAAAATAAACACAAACTTAATTATCGATTTTTCTCAGTCCAATGACTCTAAATAAATTAAATATATATCACCAAAACGTAAGAGGGCTACGCACTAAGACTGACACATTGCTGATGGCAGTTCGATCCAACGAGTATGACGTTATCGCTCTGACCGAATCGTGGCTTGTTGATGGCATCCGTAATGAAGAGTTATTTGATGATCGCTACGATGTACACCGCCGAGATCGGGACTACGCTTGCACAGGGCAGCGCTTGGGCGGGGGTATCTTAGTCGCTGTTCGTCGTGAACTGGTAGCTCACGAGCGCCCAGGGTGGCATTCGCGAGCTGAGGACATCTGGATATCATTAGAATCTAAGGGATCCAAACACACAAATCTTCACATATGCTGTGCTTACCTCCCTAAAGGACCAACATATCGTGAAAATATGGAAAGCTTCCTCACCCAAATTTCAGCACTTACATTGCAATTTCCCTCAGACAAATTCATTATCCTAGGTGACTTCAACCTCTCTGACATTTCATGGAATAAGTCTCCCAATAACACGTCCCTTATACCCAGTGATCGCTTATCGCCTGTTAGCACATCATTTATAGACTGCATGCATTTTTCTGGATTGCACCAATATAATGGAATTCCAAATACCAACGGTCACTTTCTTGATCTCGTCCTATGTAATGACTTCGTCACGGTCTCTGCATGTGATGAACCATTAATTTCAGAAGACCCTCATCACACCTCACTAATCGTAGAAGTTTCATTTTCCGAACCCGATCCACTAGTGGAGGAACTAAGAAGCGGTTACGTCTTTAGGCGCGGTGATTACGAACAAATTAATACATGTCTCGACCAGGTAAACTGGCATGAGCTCCTTTCGATTGGTGATGTAAACACGGCATTAAAAAAATTCTATTCACAATTAAATAATCTTATAGACGCCTACATTCCCAAAAAACTATGTAGGAATTCTAAATACCCGCCATGGTATAATTCGGCCCTCATTAAATTGACATCAGAAAAATACAAATACTTTAAAAAGTTTAAGATATACAAAAACCCATCTGACTACGCCACTTTCTCTTTACTAAGATCACGCCACAAAAAACTTAATTGGGAATGCCACAATATTTACTTATTAAAAATCGAACATGATATATCCTCCGACCCAAAAAAAGTTTGGAATTACATAAAATCCAACTCCAAATCCCACAGTGTTCCGAACACTATGACATTTAAAGACGAAAAAGCTGAAAATGGGTCTGCCATCTGTAACTTGTTCTCTAAATATTTCATGTCTGTCTACAACATTAATGCTCGAAACATCCAGATCCTACCGGACAACCCCAAAGAGCTCTGTGTTGCTAGCATTAATAATATTGAAGTCGACCAGCATCATATACAGAAACACCTTGAAGACTTAGATCTCAAAAAAGGCGCAGGCCCAGATAAAATTCCCCCTTTCTTCATAAACAAATGTGCCCGCAGCCTATCTAAACCGCTATCCATAATTTTTAGTCGCTCCCTTGCAGAGGGAATAGTCCCAAACACCTGGAAAACGGCATTTGTAACTCCCATCTTCAAAAATGGCCAAAAATCTAACGTCGAAAATTATAGGCCAATTTCAAAGCTCTGCATCTTTAGTAAGGTTTTCGAAAAAATTGTGTATGACCAGATGTTTTCGGCCTTGAGATCGTCACTCAATAATAACCAACATGGATTTATGAGGGGGAAATCTACAACCACTAACTTCAATTCAAACGGCATTCACCGAATTCTTACAAGATAATATGGATCAGCGTATACAGGTAGATGCAATATATACAGATTATAGTAAAGCTTTTGATTTAGTTATTCATGATATCTTGCTGAGAAAACTTTTACAAATCGGTGTACACGGAGACCTCCTCAGATGGCTCTCGTCCTATATTGCAAACCGTAGCCAAGCAGTAGTCGTCGGTGGCTATAAATCGAACTGGGAAACCGTGCAGTCGGGAGTACCCCAGGGGTCATTATTGGGACCATTACTCTTTAATATATATATTAATGACATTGGGAAATGTTTTTACCACTCCAGAACTTTACTATACGCAGATGACATGAAAATATTCTCCCCTGTCACGTGTATCAATGAGTGTACCCGCGTGCAAGAAGATCTAAATCGCCTAAATATTTATTGTGCAGAACACAACCTGCAAATAAATGTAAAAAAATGTGGCACCATCAGCTTCACCCGAAATAAAAATCCCATTTCTTTTAATTACTCCCTTAACGGCACAATACTGAGCAAAATGACAGAGGCTAAGGATCTGGGAGTAGTGTTAGATCCGAAATTACTTTTTGAGCGCCATATCGAATCCACGGTTGCAAAAGCTTCCAAGGCTTTGTACTCAGAACCTGCAAACATTTTAAAAAAGTAAATACCATGAAAATGCTGTACTTTGCTTATGTACGCAGTTCTCTTGAGTACGTCTCTCAAGTATGGAATCCCATGTATAAGTCACACATAGAAAGGATTGAGAAAGTGCAATATCGTTTTCTACGATACCTTGATTTTCGGGCCTATCGTCCTCATCTGAGTCACGAGGAGTCAGCAGCGTTTTTCAGGATTTCGTCACTGGAAAGTCCTAGAAACTCCGCAGACGTACTATTTTTACAAAAAATTGCCACCTCTGTGATAGATTGCCCGGAATTACTTGAAAGAATTCAATTAAGAGTACCCATCAGACAAACCAGACAAAATCACACATTAAACATCCCTCAATGTAACACGAACTCAAAACAAAATGCTTTTATTCACCGTGCTTCATACAATTTTAATACTTCATACAGTGAATTAGACTTATTTAACTCAGCACCCCACAATTTCAAACCTAAAATCAATAAATAATTATATTATCATTTTTATTTTTTATTACGTTCATGCTACACATTACACAGACTAGATCCATCCCATACCCCTCCCTCCCCCATCCCATCCCTATAGGCTAATGTAACTTTTTTTATTACATAAATATTATATATTCACTAAATAATTAAAATACTTAAGTGAAAACCTATTATTGGTTAAATAATTAACACTTAATACACCATACTTTGTAATTATTATAACTGTTGGTTTTCCAAATAAAATAAAATAAAAAAATATAAAAGATAACGTGTCACTGTATTCGTACACGCTAATATCCGAAACCGCACAACCGATTTCAATGAATATGTATGGTAAGTGGTGATAAGTGGTGCTGTTGTCAAAATGGAAAAAAATATATTTGAGATCTCATCCAAAAATACATACAATCACAAATTTGAACTTCGCTGAAGGTGGTCTGTGGCAGGACAACTTCTTATATTATAAAATACATTCCAAATGGTTTAGCTAAATTCTAACTGGTTTCTAATTTTCTTAGTATTTAAACATTCAGCTTGCTTGTGTTTGTGCTCCCAAAATTCGGAAAGTCAATGTAATGTAGTATTTTAACAGTAACATTGTGGTATACGGTAGTGAATGGTGGAAGAAGTCGGAGACGCCCGAGAAAGACATTTACAATAGCGAAGCACTGCGGGGGATCCCATAGTATTTATATATTTTAACAGTAACATTGTGGTTGGTATACGGTAGTGAATGGTGGAAGAAGTCGGAGACGCCCGAGAAAGACATTTACAATAGCGAAGCACTGCGGGGGATCCCATAGTATTTATATATTTTAACAGTAACATTGTGGTTGGTATACGGTAGTGAATGGTGGAAGAAGTCGGAGACGCCCGAGAAAGACATTTACAATAGCGAAGCACTGCGGGGGATCCCATAGTATTTATATATTTTAACAGTAACATTGTGGTATACGGTAGTGAATGGTGGAAGAAGTCGGAGACGCCCGAGAAAGACATTTACAATAGCGAAGCACTGCGGGGGATCCCATAGTATTTATATATTTTAACAGTAACATTGTGGTATACGGTAGTGAATGGTGGAAGAAGTCGGAGACGCCCGAGAAAGACATTTACAATAGCGAAGCACTGCGGGGGATCCCATAGTATTTATATATTTTAACAGTAACATTGTGGTTGGTATACGGTAGTGAATGGTGGAAGAAGTCGGAGACGCCCGAGAAAGACATTTACAATAGCGAAGCACTGCGGGGGATCCCATAGTATTTATATATTTTAACAGTAACATTGTGGTTGGTATACGGTAGTGAATGGTGGAAGAAGTCGGAGACGCCCGAGAAAGACATTTACAATAGCGAAGCACTGCGGGGGATCCCATAGTATTTATATATTTTAACAGTAACATTGTGGTATACGGTAGTGAATGGTGGAAGAAGTCGGAGACGCCCGAGAAAGACATTTACAATAGCGAAGCACTGCGGGGGATCCCATAGTATTTATATATTTTAACAGTAACATTGTGGTATACGGTAGTGAATGGTGGAAGAAGTCGGAGACGCCCGAGAAAGACATTTACAATAGCGAAGCACTGCGGGGGATCCCATAGTATTTATATATTTTAACAGTAACATTGTGGTTGGTATACGGTAGTGAATGGTGGAAGAAGTCGGAGACGCCCGAGAAAGACATTTACAATAGCGAAGCACTGCGGGGGATCCCATAGTATTTATATATTTTAACAGTAACATTGTGGTATACGGTAGTGAATGGTGGAAGAAGTCGGAGACGCCCGAGAAAGACATTTACAATAGCGAAGCACTGCGGGGGATCCCATAGTATTTATATATTTTAACAGTAACATTGTGGTATACGGTAGTGAATGGTGGAAGAAGTCGGAGACGCCCGAGAAAGACATTTACAATAGCGAAGCACTGCGGGGGATCCCATAGTATTTATATATTTTAACAGTAACATTGTGGTATACGGTAGTGAATGGTGGAAGAAGTCGGAGACGCCCGAGAAAGACATTTACAATAGCGAAGCACTGCGGGGGATCCCATAGTATTTATATATTTTAACAGTAACATTGTGGTATACGGTAGTGAATGGTGGAAGAAGTCGGAGACGCCCGAGAAAGACATTTACAATAGCGAAGCACTGCGGGGGATCCCATAGTATTTATATATTTTAACAGTAACATTGTGGTATACGGTAGTGAATGGTGGAAGAAGTCGGAGACGCCCGAGAAAGACATTTACAATAGCGAAGCACTGCGGGGGATCCCATAGTATTTATATATTTTAACAGTAACATTGTGGTATACGGTAGTGAATGGTGGAAGAAGTCGGAGACGCCCGAGAAAGACATTTACAATAGCGAAGCACTGCGGGGGATCCCATAGTATTTATATATTTTAACAGTAACATTGTGGTATACGGTAGTGAATGGTGGAAGAAGTCGGAGACGCCCGAGAAAGACATTTACAATAGCGAAGCACTGCGGGGGATCCCATAGTATTTATATATTTTAACAGTAACATTGTGGTATACGGTAGTGAATGGTGGAAGAAGTCGGAGACGCCCGAGAAAGACATTTACAATAGCGAAGCACTGCGGGGGATCCCATAGTATTTATATATTTTAACAGTAACATTGTGGTATACGGTAGTGAATGGTGGAAGAAGTCGGAGACGCCCGAGAAAGACATTTACAATAGCGAAGCACTGCGGGGGATCCCATAGTATTTATATATTTTAACAGTAACATTGTGGTATACGGTAGTGAATGGTGGAAGAAGTCGGAGACGCCCGAGAAAGACATTTACAATAGCGAAGCACTGCGGGGGATCCCATAGTATTTATATATTTTAACAGTAACATTGTGGTATACGGTAGTGAATGGTGGAAGAAGTCGGAGACGCCCGAGAAAGACATTTACAATAGCGAAGCACTGCGGGGGATCCCATAGTATTTATATATTTTAACAGTAACATTGTGGTATACGGTAGTGAATGGTGGAAGAAGTCGGAGACGCCCGAGAAAGACATTTACAATAGCGAAGCACTGCGGGGGATCCCATAGTATTTATATATTTTAACAGTAACATTGTGGTATACGGTAGTGAATGGTGGAAGAAGTCGGAGACGCCCGAGAAAGACATTTACAATAGCGAAGCACTGCGGGGGATCCCATAGTATTTATATATTTTAACAGTAACATTGTGGTATACGGTAGTGAATGGTGGAAGAAGTCGGAGACGCCCGAGAAAGACATTTACAATAGCGAAGCACTGCGGGGGATCCCATAGTATTTATATATTTTAACAGTAACATTGTGGTTGGTATACGGTAGTGAATGGTGGAAGAAGTCGGAGACGCCCGAGAAAGACATTTACAATAGCGAAGCACTGCGGGGGATCCCATAGTATTTATATATTTTAACAGTAACATTGTGGTATACGGTAGTGAATGGTGGAAGAAGTCGGAGACGCCCGAGAAAGACATTTACAATAGCGAAGCACTGCGGGGGATCCCATAGTATTTATATATTTTAACAGTAACATTGTGGTTGGTATACGGTAGTGAATGGTGGAAGAAGTCGGAGACGCCCGAGAAAGACATTTACAATAGCGAAGCACTGCGGGGGATCCCATAGTATTTATATATTTTAACAGTAACATTGTGGTGGTATACGGTAGTGAATGGTGGAAGAAGTCGGAGACGCCCGAGAAAGACATTTACAATAGCGAAGCACTGCGGGGGATCCCATAGTATTTATATATTTTAACAGTAACATTGTGGTATACGGTAGTGAATGGTGGAAGAAGTCGGAGACGCCCGAGAAAGACATTTACAATAGCGAAGCACTGCGGGGGATCCCATAGTATTTATATATTTTAACAGTAACATTGTGGTATACGGTAGTGAATGGTGGAAGAAGTCGGAGACGCCCGAGAAAGACATTTACAATAGCGAAGCACTGCGGGGGATCCCATAGTATTTATATATTTTAACAGTAACATTGTGGTTGGTATACGGTAGTGAATGGTGGAAGAAGTCGGAGACGCCCGAGAAAGACATTTACAATAGCGAAGCACTGCGGGGGATCCCATAGTATTTATATATTTTAACAGTAACATTGTGGTATACGGTAGTGAATGGTGGAAGAAGTCGGAGACGCCCGAGAAAGACATTTACAATAGCGAAGCACTGCGGGGGATCCCATAGTATTTATATATTTTAACAGTAACATTGTGGTATACGGTAGTGAATGGTGGAAGAAGTCGGAGACGCCCGAGAAAGACATTTACAATAGCGAAGCACTGCGGGGGATCCCATAGTATTTATATATTTTAACAGTAACATTGTGGTATACGGTAGTGAATGGTGGAAGAAGTCGGAGACGCCCGAGAAAGACATTTACAATAGCGAAGCACTGCGGGGGATCCCATAGTATTTATATATTTTAACAGTAACATTGTGGTATACGGTAGTGAATGGTGGAAGAAGTCGGAGACGCCCGAGAAAGACATTTACAATAGCGAAGCACTGCGGGGGATCCCATAGTATTTATATATTTTAACAGTAACATTGTGGTTGGTATACGGTAGTGAATGGTGGAAGAAGTCGGAGACGCCCGAGAAAGACATTTACAATAGCGAAGCACTGCGGGGGATCCCATAGTATTTATATATTTTAACAGTAACATTGTGGTATACGGTAGTGAATGGTGGAAGAAGTCGGAGACGCCCGAGAAAGACATTTACAATAGCGAAGCACTGCGGGGGATCCCATAGTATTTATATATTTTAACAGTAACATTGTGGTATACGGTAGTGAATGGTGGAAGAAGTCGGAGACGCCCGAGAAAGACATTTACAATAGCGAAGCACTGCGGGGGATCCCATAGTATTTATATATTTTAACAGTAACATTGTGGTATACGGTAGTGAATGGTGGAAGAAGTCGGAGACGCCCGAGAAAGACATTTACAATAGCGAAGCACTGCGGGGGATCCCATAGTATTTATATATTTTAACAGTAACATTGTGGTTGGTATACGGTAGTGAATGGTGGAAGAAGTCGGAGACGCCCGAGAAAGACATTTACAATAGCGAAGCACTGCGGGGGATCCCATAGTATTTATATATTTTAACAGTAACATTGTGGTTGGTATACGGTAGTGAATGGTGGAAGAAGTCGGAGACGCCCGAGAAAGACATTTACAATAGCGAAGCACTGCGGGGGATCCCATAGTATTTATATATTTTAACAGTAACATTGTGGTTGGTATACGGTAGTGAATGGTGGAAGAAGTCGGAGACGCCCGAGAAAGACATTTACAATAGCGAAGCACTGCGGGGGATCCCATAGTATTTATATATTTTAACAGTAACATTGTGGTATACGGTAGTGAATGGTGGAAGAAGTCGGAGACGCCCGAGAAAGACATTTACAATAGCGAAGCACTGCGGGGGATCCCATAGTATTTATATATTTTAACAGTAACATTGTGGTATACGGTAGTGAATGGTGGAAGAAGTCGGAGACGCCCGAGAAAGACATTTACAATAGCGAAGCACTGCGGGGGATCCCATAGTATTTATATATTTTAACAGTAACATTGTGGTTGGTATACGGTAGTGAATGGTGGAAGAAGTCGGAGACGCCCGAGAAAGACATTTACAATAGCGAAGCACTGCGGGGGATCCCATAGTATTTATATATTTTAACAGTAACATTGTGGTTGGTATACGGTAGTGAATGGTGGAAGAAGTCGGAGACGCCCGAGAAAGACATTTACAATAGCGAAGCACTGCGGGGGATCCCATAGTATTTATATATTTTAACAGTAACATTGTGGTATACGGTAGTGAATGGTGGAAGAAGTCGGAGACGCCCGAGAAAGACATTTACAATAGCGAAGCACTGCGGGGGATCCCATAGTATTTATATATTTTAACAGTAACATTGTGGTATACGGTAGTGAATGGTGGAAGAAGTCGGAGACGCCCGAGAAAGACATTTACAATAGCGAAGCACTGCGGGGGATCCCATAGTATTTATATATTTTAACAGTAACATTGTGGTTGGTATACGGTAGTGAATGGTGGAAGAAGTCGGAGACGCCCGAGAAAGACATTTACAATAGCGAAGCACTGCGAGGGATCCCATAGTATTTATATATTTTAACAGTAACATTGTGGTTGGTATACGGTAGTGAATGGTGGAAGAAGTCGGAGACGCCCGAGAAAGACATTTACAATAGCGAAGCACTGCGGGGGATCCCATAGTATTTATATATTTTAACAGTAACATTGTGGTATACGGTAGTGAATGGTGGAAGAAGTCGGAGACGCCCGAGAAAGACATTTACAATAGCGAAGCACTGCGGGGGATCCCATAGTATTTATATATTTTAACAGTAACATTGTGGTATACGGTAGTGAATGGTGGAAGAAGTCGGAGACGCCCGAGAAAGACATTTACAATAGCGAATCACTGCGGGGGATCCCATAGTATTTATATATTTTAACAGTAACATTGTGGTTGGTATACGGTAGTGAATGGTGGAAGAAGTCGGAGACGCCCGAGAAAGACATTTACAATAGCGAAGCACTGCGGGGGATCCCATAGTATTTATATATTTTAACAGTAACATTGTGGTTGGTATACGGTAGTGAATGGTGGAAGAAGTCGGAGACGCCCGAGAAAGACATTTACAATAGCGAAGCACTGCGAGGGATCCCATAGTATTTATATATTTTAACAGTAACATTGTGGTATACGGTAGTGAATGGTGGAAGAAGTCGGAGACGCCCGAGAAAGACATTTACAATAGCGAAGCACTGCGGGGGATCCCATAGTATTTATATATTTTAACAGTAACATTGTGGTATACGGTAGTGAATGGTGGAAGAAGTCGGAGACGCCCGAGAAAGACATTTACAATAGCGAAGCACTGCGGGGGATCCCATAGTATTTATATATTTTAACAGTAACATTGTGGTATACGGTAGTGAATGGTGGAAGAAGTCAGAGACGCCCGAGAAAGACATTTACAATAGCGAATCACTGCGGGGGATCCCATAGTATTTATATATTTTAACAGTAACATTGTGGTTGGTATACGGTAGTGAATGGTGGAAGAAGTCGGAGACGCCCGAGAAAGACATTTACAATAGCGAAGCACTGCGGGGGATCCCATAGTATTTATATATTTTAACAGTAACATTGTGGTTGGTATACGGTAGTGAATGGTGGAAGAAGTCGGAGACGCCCGAGAAAGACATTTACAATAGCGAAGCACTGCGAGGGATCCCATAGTATTTATATATTTTAACAGTAACATTGTGGTTGGTATACGGTAGTGAATGGTGGAAGAAGTCGGAGACGCCCGAGAAAGACATTTACAATAGCGAAGCACTGCGGGGGATCCCATAGTATTTATATATTTTAACAGTAACATTGTGGTATACGGTAGTGAATGGTGGAAGAAGTCGGAGACGCCCGAGAAAGACATTTACAATAGCGAAGCACTGCGGGGGATCCCATAGTATTTATATATTTTAACAGTAACATTGTGGTATACGGTAGTGAATGGTGGAAGAAGTCGGAGACGCCCGAGAAAGACATTTACAATAGCGAAGCACTGCGGGGGATCCCATAGTATTTATATATTTTAACAGTAACATTGTGGTATACGGTAGTGAATGGTGGAAGAAGTCGGAGACGCCCGAGAAAGACATTTACAATAGCGAAGCACTGCGGGGGATCCCATAGTATTTATATATTTTAACAGTAACATTGTGGTATACGGTAGTGAATGGTGGAAGAAGTCGGAGACGCCCGAGAAAGACATTTACAATAGCGAAGCACTGCGGGGGATCCCATAGTATTTATATATTTTAACAGTAACATTGTGGTATACGGTAGTGAATGGTGGAAGAAGTCGGAGACGCCCGAGAAAGACATTTACAATAGCGAAGCACTGCGGGGGATCCCATAGTATTTATATATTTTAACAGTAACATTGTGGTTGGTATACGGTAGTGAATGGTGGAAGAAGTCGGAGACGCCCGAGAAAGACATTTACAATAGCGAAGCACTGCGGGGGATCCCATAGTATTTATATATTTTAACAGTAACATTGTGGTTGGTATACGGTAGTGAATGGTGGAAGAAGTCGGAGACGCCCGAGAAAGACATTTACAATAGCGAAGCACTGCGGGGGATCCCATAGTATTTATATATTTTAACAGTAACATTGTGGTTGGTATACGGTAGTGAATGGTGGAAGAAGTCGGAGACGCCCGAGAAAGACATTTACAATAGCGAAGCACTGCGGGGGATCCCATAGTATTTATATATTTTAACAGTAACATTGTGGTATACGGTAGTGAATGGTGGAAGAAGTCGGAGACGCCCGAGAAAGACATTTACAATAGCGAAGCACTGCGGGGGATCCCATAGTATTTATATATTTTAACAGTAACATTGTGGTATACGGTAGTGAATGGTGGAAGAAGTCGGAGACGCCCGAGAAAGACATTTACAATAGCGAAGCACTGCGGGGGATCCCATAGTATTTATATATTTTAACAGTAACATTGTGGTATACGGTAGTGAATGGTGGAAGAAGTCGGAGACGCCCGAGAAAGACATTTACAATAGCGAAGCACTGCGGGGGATCCCATAGTATTTATATATTTTAACAGTAACATTGTGGTATACGGTAGTGAATGGTGGAAGAAGTCGGAGACGCCCGAGAAAGACATTTACAATAGCGAAGCACTGCGGGGGATCCCATAGTATTTATATATTTTAACAGTAACATTGTGGTATACGGTAGTGAATGGTGGAAGAAGTCGGAGACGCCCGAGAAAGACATTTACAATAGCGAAGCACTGCGGGGGATCCCATAGTATTTATATATTTTAACAGTAACATTGTGGTATACGGTAGTGAATGGTGGAAGAAGTCGGAGACGCCCGAGAAAGACATTTACAATAGCGAAGCACTGCGGGGGATCCCATAGTATTTATATATTTTAACAGTAACATTGTGGTATACGGTAGTGAATGGTGGAAGAAGTCGGAGACGCCCGAGAAAGACATTTACAATAGCGAAGCACTGCGGGGGATCCCATAGTATTTATATATTTTAACAGTAACATTGTGGTATACGGTAGTGAATGGTGGAAGAAGTCGGAGACGCCCGAGAAAGACATTTACAATAGCGAAGCACTGCGGGGGATCCCATAGTATTTATATATTTTAACAGTAACATTGTGGTTGGTATACGGTAGTGAATGGTGGAAGAAGTCGGAGACGCCCGAGAAAGACATTTACAATAGCGAATCACTGCGGGGGATCCCATAGTATTTATATATTTTAACAGTAACATTGTGGTTGGTATACGGTAGTGAATGGTGGAAGAAGTCGGAGACGCCCGAGAAAGACATTTACAATAGCGAAGCACTGCGAGGGATCCCATAGTATTTATATATTTTAACAGTAACATTGTGGTTGGTATACGGTAGTGAATGGTGGAAGAAGTCGGAGACGCCCGAGAAAGACATTTACAATAGCGAAGCACTGCGGGGGATCCCATAGTATTTATATATTTTAACAGTAACATTGTGGTATACGGTAGTGAATGGTGGAAGAAGTCGGAGACGCCCGAGAAAGACATTTACAATAGCGAAGCACTGCGGGGGATCCCATAGTATTTATATATTTTAACAGTAACATTGTGGTATACGGTAGTGAATGGTGGAAGAAGTCGGAGACGCCCGAGAAAGACATTTACAATAGCGAAGCACTGCGGGGGATCCCATAGTATTTATATATTTTAACAGTAACATTGTGGTATACGGTAGTGAATGGTGGAAGAAGTCGGAGACGCCCGAGAAAGACATTTACAATAGCGAAGCACTGCGGGGGATCCCATAGTATTTATATATTTTAACAGTAACATTGTGGTATACGGTAGTGAATGGTGGAAGAAGTCGGAGACGCCCGAGAAAGACATTTACAATAGCGAAGCACTGCGGGGGATCCCATAGTATTTATATATTTTAACAGTAACATTGTGGTATACGGTAGTGAATGGTGGAAGAAGTCGGAGACGCCCGAGAAAGACATTTACAATAGCGAAGCACTGCGGGGGATCCCATAGTATTTATATATTTTAACAGTAACATTGTGGTATACGGTAGTGAATGGTGGAAGAAGTCGGAGACGCCCGAGAAAGACATTTACAATAGCGAAGCACTGCGGGGGATCCCATAGTATTTATATATTTTAACAGTAACATTGTGGTTGGTATACGGTAGTGAATGGTGGAAGAAGTCGGAGACGCCCGAGAAAGACATTTACAATAGCGAAGCACTGCGGGGGATCCCATAGTATTTATATATTTTAACAGTAACATTGTGGTTGGTATACGGTAGTGAATGGTGGAAGAAGTCGGAGACGCCCGAGAAAGACATTTACAATAGCGAAGCACTGCGGGGGATCCCATAGTATTTATATATTTTAACAGTAACATTGTGGTTGGTATACGGTAGTGAATGGTGGAAGAAGTCGGAGACGCCTGAGAAAGACATTTACAATAGCGAAGCACTGCGGGGGATCCCATAGTATTTATATATTTTAACAGTAACATTGTGGTATACGGTAGTGAATGGTGGAAGAAGTCGGAGACGCCCGAGAAAGACATTTACAATAGCGAAGCACTGCGGGGGATCCCATAGTATTTATATATTTTAACAGTAACATTGTGGTTGGTATACGGTAGTGAATGGTGGAAGAAGTCGGAGACGCCCGAGAAAGACATTTACAATAGCGAAGCACTGCGGGGGATCCCATAGTATTTATATATTTTAACAGTAACATTGTGGTTGGTATACGGTAGTGAATGGTGGAAGAAGTCGGAGACGCCCGAGAAAGACATTTACAATAGCGAAGCACTGCGGGGGATCCCATAGTATTTATATATTTTAACAGTAACATTGTGGTTGGTATACGGTAGTGAATGGTGGAAGAAGTCGGAGACGCCCGAGAAAGACATTTACAATAGCGAAGCACTGCGGGGGATCCCATAGTATTTATATATTTTAACAGTAACATTGTGGTTGGTATACGGTAGTGAATGGTGGAAGAAGTCGGAGACGCCCGAGAAAGACATTTACAATAGCGAAGCACTGCGGGGGATCCCATAGTATTTATATATTTTAACAGTAACATTGTGGTATACGGTAGTGAATGGTGGAAGAAGTCGGAGACGCCCGAGAAAGACATTTACAATAGCGAAGCACTGCGGGGGATCCCATAGTATTTATATATTTTAACAGTAACATTGTGGTTGGTATACGGTAGTGAATGGTGGAAGAAGTCGGAGACGCCCGAGAAAGACATTTACAATAGCGAAGCACTGCGGGGGATCCCATAGTATTTATATATTTTAACAGTAACATTGTGGTTGGTATACGGTAGTGAATGGTGGAAGAAGTCGGAGACGCCCGAGAAAGACATTTACAATAGCGAAGCACTGCGGGGGATCCCATAGTATTTATATATTTTAACAGTAACATTGTGGTTGGTATACGGTAGTGAATGGTGGAAGAAGTCGGAGACGCCCGAGAAAGACATTTACAATAGCGAAGCACTGCGGGGGATCCCATAGTATTTATATATTTTAACAGTAACATTGTGGTATACGGTAGTGAATGGTGGAAGAAGTCGGAGACGCCCGAGAAAGACATTTACAATAGCGAAGCACTGCGGGGGATCCCATAGTATTTATATATTTTAACAGTAACATTGTGGTTGGTATACGGTAGTGAATGGTGGAAGAAGTCGGAGACGCCCGAGAAAGACATTTACAATAGCGAAGCACTGCGGGGGATCCCATAGTATTTATATATTTTAACAGTAACATTGTGGTATACGGTAGTGAATGGTGGAAGAAGTCGGAGACGCCCGAGAAAGACATTTACAATAGCGAAGCACTGCGGGGGATCCCATAGTATTTATATATTTTAACAGTAACATTGTGGTATACGGTAGTGAATGGTGGAAGAAGTCGGAGACGCCCGAGAAAGACATTTACAATAGCGAAGCACTGCGGGGGATCCCATAGTATTTATATATTTTAACAGTAACATTGTGGTATACGGTAGTGAATGGTGGAAGAAGTCGGAGACGCCCGAGAAAGACATTTACAATAGCGAAGCACTGCGGGGGATCCCATAGTATTTATATATTTTAACAGTAACATTGTGGTATACGGTAGTGAATGGTGGAAGAAGTCGGAGACGCCCGAGAAAGACATTTACAATAGCGAAGCACTGCGGGGGATCCCATAGTATTTATATATTTTAACAGTAACATTGTGGTATACGGTAGTGAATGGTGGAAGAAGTCGGAGACGCCCGAGAAAGACATTTACAATAGCGAAGCACTGCGGGGGATCCCATAGTATTTATATATTTTTACAGTAACATTGTGGTATACGGTAGTGAATGGTGGAAGAAGTCGGAGACGCCCGAGAAAGACATTTACAATAGCGAAGCACTGCGGGGGATCCCATAGTATTTATATATTTTAACAGTAACATTGTGGTATACGGTAGTGAATGGTGGAAGAAGTCGGAGACGCCCGAGAAAGACATTTACAATAGCGAAGCACTGCGGGGGATCCCATAGTATTTATATATTTTAACAGTAACATTGTGGTATACGGTAGTGAATGGTGGAAGAAGTCGGAGACGCCCGAGAAAGACATTTACAATAGCGAAGCACTGCGGGGGATCCCATAGTATTTATATATTTTAACAGTAACATTGTGGTTGGTATACGGTAGTGAATGGTGGAAGAAGTCGGAGACGCCCGAGAAAGACATTTACAATAGCGAAGCACTGCGGGGGATCCCATAGTATTTATATATTTTAACAGTAACATTGTGGTTGGTATACGGTAGTGAATGGTGGAAGAAGTCGGAGACGCCCGAGAAAGACATTTACAATAGCGAAGCACTGCGGGGGATCCCATAGTATTTATATATTTTAACAGTAACATTGTGGTATACGGTAGTGAATGGTGGAAGAAGTCGGAGACGCCCGAGAAAGACATTTACAATAGCGAAGCACTGCGGGGGATCCCATAGTATTTATATATTTTAACAGTAACATTGTGGTTGGTATACGGTAGTGAATGGTGGAAGAAGTCGGAGACGCCCGAGAAAGACATTTACAATAGCGAAGCACTGCGGGGGATCCCATAGTATTTATATATTTTAACAGTAACATTGTGGTTGGTATACGGTAGTGAATGGTGGAAGAAGTCGTAGACGCCCGAGAAAGACATTTACAATAGCGAAGCACTGCGGGGGATCCCATAGTATTTATATATTTTAACAGTAACATTGTGGTTGGTATACGGTAGTGAATGGTGGAAGAAGTCGGAGACGCCCGAGAAAGACATTTACAATAGCGAAGCACTGCGGGGGATCCCATAGTATTTATATATTTTAACAGTAACATTGTGGTATACGGTAGTGAATGGTGGAAGAAGTCGGAGACGCCCGAGAAAGACATTTACAATAGCGAAGCACTGCGGGGGATCCCATAGTATTTATATATTTTAACAGTAACATTGTGGTTGGTATACGGTAGTGAATGGTGGAAGAAGTCGGAGACGCCCGAGAAAGACATTTACAATAGCGAAGCACTGCGGGGGATCCCATAGTATTTATATATTTTAACAGTAACATTGTGGTATACGGTAGTGAATGGTGGAAGAAGTCGGAGACGCCCGAGAAAGACATTTACAATAGCGAAGCACTGCGGGGGATCCCATAGTATTTATATATTTTAACAGTAACATTGTGGTTGGTATACGGTAGTGAATGGTGGAAGAAGTCGGAGACGCCCGAGAAAGACATTTACAATAGCGAAGCACTGCGGGGGATCCCATAGTATTTATATATTTTAACAGTAACATTGTGGTATACGGTAGTGAATGGTGGAAGAAGTCGGAGACGCCCGAGAAAGACATTTACAATAGCGAAGCACTGCGGGGGATCCCATAGTATTTATATATTTTAACAGTAACATTGTGGTTGGTATACGGTAGTGAATGGTGGAAGAAGTCGGAGACGCCCGAGAAAGACATTTACAATAGCGAAGCACTGCGGGGGATCCCATAGTATTTATATATTTTAACAGTAACATTGTGGTTGGTATACGGTAGTGAATGGTGGAAGAAGTCGGAGACGCCCGAGAAAGACATTTACAATAGCGAAGCACTGCGGGGGATCCCATAGTATTTATATATTTTAACAGTAACATTGTGGTTGGTATACGGTAGTGAATGGTGGAAGAAGTCGGAGACGCCCGAGAACGACATTTACAATAGCGAAGCACTGCGGGGGATCCCATAGTATTTATATATTTTAACAGTAACATTGTGGTTGGTATACGGTAGTGAATGGTGGAAGAAGTCGGAGACGCCCGAGAAAGACATTTACAATAGCGAAGCACTGCGGGGGATCCCATAGTATTTATATATTTTAACAGTAACATTGTGGTTGGTATACGGTAGTGAATGGTGGAAGAAGTCGGAGACGCCCGAGAAAGACATTTACAATAGCGAAGCACTGCGGGGGATCCCATAGTATTTATATATTTTAACAGTAACATTGTGGTTGGTATACGGTAGTGAATGGTGGAAGAAGTCGGAGACGCCCGAGAAAGACATTTACAATAGCGAAGCACTGCGGGGGATCCCATAGTATTTATATATTTTAACAGTAACATTGTGGTTGGTATACGGTAGTGAATGGTGGAAGAAGTCGGAGACGCCCGAGAAAGACATTTACAATAGCGAAGCACTGCGGGGGATCCCATAGTATTTATATATTTTAACAGTAACATTGTGGTTGGTATACGGTAGTGAATGGTGGAAGAAGTCGGAGACGCCCGAGAACGACATTTACAATAGCGAAGCACTGCGGGGGATCCCATAGTATTTATATATTTTAACAGTAACATTGTGGTTGGTATACGGTAGTGAATGGTGGAAGAAGTCGGAGACGCCCGAGAAAGACATTTACAATAGCGAAGCACTGCGGGGGATCCCATAGTATTTATATATTTTAACAGTAACATTGTGGTTGGTATACGGTAGTGAATGGTGGAAGAAGTCGGAGACGCCCGAGAAAGACATTTACAATAGCGAAGCACTGCGGGGGATCCCATAGTATTTATATATTTTAACAGTAACATTGTGGTATACGGTAGTGAATGGTGGAAGAAGTCGGAGACGCCCGAGAAAGACATTTACAATAGCGAAGCACTGCGGGGGATCCCATAGTATTTATATATTTTAACAGTAACATTGTGGTTGGTATACGGTAGTGAATGGTGGAAGAAGTCGGAGACGCCCGAGAAAGACATTTACAATAGCGAAGCACTGCGGGGGATCCCATAGTATTTATATATTTTAACAGTAACATTGTGGTATACGGTAGTGAATGGTGGAAGAAGTCGGAGACGCCCGAGAAAGACATTTACAATAGCGAAGCACTGCGGGGGATCCCATAGTATTTATATATTTTAACAGTAACATTGTGGTTGGTATACGGTAGTGAATGGTGGAAGAAGTCGGAGACGCCCGAGAAAGACATTTACAATAGCGAAGCACTGCGGGGGATCCCATAGTATTTATATATTTTAACAGTAACATTGTGGTATACGGTAGTGAATGGTGGAAGAAGTCGGAGACGCCCGAGAAAGACATTTACAATAGCGAAGCACTGCGGGGGATCCCATAGTATTTATATATTTTAACAGTAACATTGTGGTATACGGTAGTGAATGGTGGAAGAAGTCGGAGACGCCCGAGAAAGACATTTACAATAGCGAAGCACTGCGGGGGATCCCATAGTATTTATATATTTTAACAGTAACATTGTGGTTGGTATACGGTAGTGAATGGTGGAAGAAGTCGGAGACGCCCGAGAAAGACATTTACAATAGCGAAGCACTGCGGGGGATCCCATAGTATTTATATATTTTAACAGTAACATTGTGGTTGGTATACGGTAGTGAATGGTGGAAGAAGTCGGAGACGCCCGAGAAAGACATTTACAATAGTGAAGCACTGCGGGGGATCCCATAGTATTTATATATTTTAACAGTAACATTGTGGTATACGGTAGTGAATGGTGGAAGAAGTCGGAGACGCCCGAGAAAGACATTTACAATAGCGAAGCACTGCGGGGGATCCCATAGTATTTATATATTTTAACAGTAACATTGTGGTATACGGTAGTGAATGGTGGAAGAAGTCGGAGACGCCCGAGAAAGACATTTACAATAGCGAAGCACTGCGGGGGATCCCATAGTATTTATATATTTTAACAGTAACATTGTGGTATACGGTAGTGAATGGTGGAAGAAGTCGGAGACGCCCGAGAAAGACATTTACAATAGCGAAGCACTGCGGGGGATCCCATAGTATTTATATATTTTAACAGTAACATTGTGGTTGGTATACGGTAGTGAATGGTGGAAGAAGTCGGAGACGCCCGAGAACGACATTTACAATAGCGAAGCACTGCGGGGGATCCCATAGTATTTATATATTTTAACAGTAACATTGTGGTTGGTATACGGTAGTGAATGGTGGAAGAAGTCGGAGACGCCCGAGAAAGACATTTACAATAGCGAAGCACTGCGGGGGATCCCATAGTATTTATATATTTTAACAGTAACATTGTGGTTGGTATACGGTAGTGAATGGTGGAAGAAGTCGGAGACGCCCGAGAAAGACATTTACAATAGCGAAGCACTGCGGGGGATCCCATAGTATTTATATATTTTAACAGTAACATTGTGGTATACGGTAGTGAATGGTGGAAGAAGTCGGAGACGCCCGAGAAAGACATTTACAATAGCGAAGCACTGCGGGGGATCCCATAGTATTTATATATTTTAACAGTAACATTGTGGTATACGGTAGTGAATGGTGGAAGAAGTCGGAGACGCCCGAGAAAGACATTTACAATAGCGAAGCACTGCGGGGGATCCCATAGTATTTATATATTTTAACAGTAACATTGTGGTATACGGTAGTGAATGGTGGAAGAAGTCGGAGACGCCCGAGAAAGACATTTACAATAGCGAAGCACTGCGGGGGATCCCATAGTATTTATATATTTTAACAGTAACATTGTGGTTGGTATACGGTAGTGAATGGTGGAAGAAGTCGGAGACGCCCGAGAAAGACATTTACAATAGCGAAGCACTGCGGGGGATCCCATAGTATTTATATATTTTAACAGTAACATTGTGGTTGGTATACGGTAGTGAATGGTGGAAGAAGTCGGAGACGCCCGAGAAAGACATTTACAATAGTGAAGCACTGCGGGGGATCCCATAGTATTTATATATTTTAACAGTAACATTGTGGTATACGGTAGTGAATGGTGGAAGAAGTCGGAGACGCCCGAGAAAGACATTTACAATAGCGAAGCACTGCGGGGGATCCCATAGTATTTATATATTTTAACAGTAACATTGTGGTTGGTATACGGTAGTGAATGGTGGAAGAAGTCGGAGACGCCCGAGAAAGACATTTACAATAGCGAAGCACTGCGGGGGATCCCATAGTATTTATATATTTTAACAGTAACATTGTGGTATACGGTAGTGAATGGTGGAAGAAGTCGGAGACGCCCGAGAAAGACATTTACAATAGCGAAGCACTGCGGGGGATCCCATAGTATTTATATATTTTAACAGTAACATTGTGGTTGGTATACGGTAGTGAATGGTGGAAGAAGTCGGAGACGCCCGAGAAAGACATTTACAATAGCGAAGCACTGCGGGGGATCCCATAGTATTTATATATTTTAACAGTAACATTGTGGTATACGGTAGTGAATGGTGGAAGAAGTCGGAGACGCCCGAGAAAGACATTTACAATAGCGAAGCACTGCGGGGGATCCCATAGTATTTATATATTTTAACAGTAACATTGTGGTATACGGTAGTGAATGGTGGAAGAAGTCGGAGACGCCCGAGAAAGACATTTACAATAGCGAAGCACTGCGGGGGATCCCATAGTATTTATATATTTTAACAGTAACATTGTGGTATACGGTAGTGAATGGTGGAAGAAGTCGGAGACGCCCGAGAAAGACATTTACAATAGCGAAGCACTGCGGGGGATCCCATAGTATTTATATATTTTAACAGTAACATTGTGGTTGGTATACGGTAGTGAATGGTGGAAGAAGTCGGAGACGCCCGAGAAAGACATTTACAATAGCGAAGCACTGCGGGGGATCCCATAGTATTTATATATTTTAACAGTAACATTGTGGTTGGTATACGGTAGTGAATGGTGGAAGAAGTCGGAGACGCCCGAGAAAGACATTTACAATAGCGAAGCACTGCGGGGGATCCCATAGTATTTATATATTTTAACAGTAACATTGTGGTTGGTATACGGTAGTGAATGGTGGAAGAAGTCGGAGACGCCCGAGAAAGACATTTACAATAGCGAAGCACTGCGGGGGATCCCATAGTATTTATATATTTTAACAGTAACATTGTGGTATACGGTAGTGAATGGTGGAAGAAGTCGGAGACGCCCGAGAAAGACATTTACAATAGCGAAGCACTGCGGGGGATCCCATAGTATTTATATATTTTAACAGTAACATTGTGGTATACGGTAGTGAATGGTGGAAGAAGTCGGAGACGCCCGAGAAAGACATTTACAATAGCGAAGCACTGCGGGGGATCCCATAGTATTTATATATTTTAACAGTAACATTGTGGTTGGTATACGGTAGTGAATGGTGGAAGAAGTCGGAGACGCCCGAGAAAGACATTTACAATAGCGAAGCACTGCGGGGGATCCCATAGTATTTATATATTTTAACAGTAACATTGTGGTTGGTATACGGTAGTGAATGGTGGAAGAAGTCGGAGACGCCCGAGAAAGACATTTACAATAGCGAAGCACTGCGGGGGATCCCATAGTATTTATATATTTTAACAGTAACATTGTGGTTGGTATACGGTAGTGAATGGTGGAAGAAGTCGGAGACGCCCGAGAAAGACATTTACAATAGCGAAGCACTGCGGGGGATCCCATAGTATTTATATATTTTAACAGTAACATTGTGGTTGGTATACGGTAGTGAATGGTGGAAGAAGTCGGAGACGCCCGAGAAAGACATTTACAATAGCGAAGCACTGCGGGGGATCCCATAGTATTTATATATTTTAACAGTAACATTGTGGTTGGTATACGGTAGTGAATGGTGGAAGAAGTCGGAGACGCCCGAGAAAGACATTTACAATAGCGAAGCACTGCGGGGGATCCCATAGTATTTATATATTTTAACAGTAACATTGTGGTATACGGTAGTGAATGGTGGAAGAAGTCGGAGACGCCCGAGAAAGACATTTACAATAGCGAAGCACTGCGGGGGATCCCATAGTATTTATATATTTTAACAGTAACATTGTGGTTGGTATACGGTAGTGAATGGTGGAAGAAGTCGGAGACGCCCGAGAAAGACATTTACAATAGCGAAGCACTGCGGGGGATCCCATAGTATTTATATATTTTAACAGTAACATTGTGGTTGGTATACGGTAGTGAATGGTGGAAGAAGTCGGAGACGCCCGAGAAAGACATTTACAATAGCGAAGCACTGCGGGGGATCCCATAGTATTTATATATTTTAACAGTAACATTGTGGTTGGTATACGGTAGTGAATGGTGGAAGAAGTCGGAGACGCCCGAGAAAGACATTTACAATAGCGAAGCACTGCGGGGGATCCCATAGTATTTATATATTTTAACAGTAACATTGTGGTATACGGTAGTGAATGGTGGAAGAAGTCGGAGACGCCCGAGAAAGACATTTACAATAGCGAAGCACTGCGGGGGATCCCATAGTATTTATATATTTTAACAGTAACATTGTGGTATACGGTAGTGAATGGTGGAAGAAGTCGGAGACGCCCGAGAAAGACATTTACAATAGCGAAGCACTGCGGGGGATCCCATAGTATTTATATATTTTAACAGTAACATTGTGGTTGGTATACGGTAGTGAATGGTGGAAGAAGTCGGAGACGCCCGAGAAAGACATTTACAATAGCGAAGCACTGCGGGGGATCCCATAGTATTTATATATTTTAACAGTAACATTGTGGTTGGTATACGGTAGTGAATGGTGGAAGAAGTCGGAGACGCCCGAGAAAGACATTTACAATAGCGAAGCACTGCGGGGGATCCCATAGTATTTATATATTTTAACAGTAACATTGTGGTATACGGTAGTGAATGGTGGAAGAAGTCGGAGACGCCCGAGAAAGACATTTACAATAGCGAAGCACTGCGGGGGATCCCATAGTATTTGTATATTTTAACAGTAACATTGTGGTTGGTATACGGTAGTGAATGGTGGAAGAAGTCGGAGACGCCCGAGAAAGACATTTACAATAGCGAAGCACTGCGGGGGATCCCATAGTATTTATATATTTTAACAGTAACATTGTGGTATACGGTAGTGAATGGTGGAAGAAGTCGGAGACGCCCGAGAAAGACATTTACAATAGCGAAGCACTGCGGGGGATCCCATAGTATTTATATATTTTAACAGTAACATTGTGGTTGGTATACGGTAGTGAATGGTGGAAGAAGTCGGAGACGCCCGAGAAAGACATTTACAATAGCGAAGCACTGCGGGGGATCCCATAGTATTTATATATTTTAACAGTAACATTGTGGTATACGGTAGTGAATGGTGGAAGAAGTCGGAGACGCCCGAGAAAGACATTTACAATAGCGAAGCACTGCGGGGGATCTTATAGTATTTATATATTTTGTAAACGGATATTTTTTCAAATGTTTACAATAGATACTCGTATTATTATTATTTAGAAACAAATAGCTTAACTTAACGAAAAAAGTTACTCGCTTCGAAAATATTTCTTATCCAACTTTTAACTTTTTTCTTATATAAGTTCAGGTTTTGACACATGTTGATGGAATTGGGTAAAGAATTGAACAATTTTGGGGCAATATAGTTGATGTGCCTTTGGCCCAGCCTAGTTTTGTCTTTTGTCTTTAGGGATTATTTAATCGATGAGTATGTGTAATGGTGTTGTGCCGTTGTCGTATTGACTTTAGGGATTATTATTTGTACCGTGGTTCTCGGCCTGGTGCTCAATATAATCTTCTACTATTGTATTATTATTTGTACAAGTATATTACTCACATATGTCTGGACCTCCGAGGGGCTGGCTTTAGTAAGGGGTAATATGCCGTATCCTGAATTGTGTTTGTCTGGTTCATCCCCGCACAGATCTCCTCTGCTCCAACTGGACCCGTTCCGCTGGCACGGGTACAGTTTTTCGGCCAGGTCTACGCAGTCTGCAAGCAACGAGTAAACATTATTTGTATTTATTTAATAATATTATAAATGACTTTTCCAATTGCAATTTTCTTTGTTCGATTTTTATTATTTTTTATTATTAAAATCGTTATTGTAAGAATAGTGTTAGGGTGATGCCGTGATGATTAGCTAATTGCCGAAGACACGCATCATGCCTCCATATCTACACAAAAGGACTTCAGGAAAATAATTTCCGTCGAGTGCCTATGTTATCTTTGGGGATGCTGTGTGAATGGTTTTATTAAGAAAAGGAAGGTGAGGAAGTTCTGGGAAGGTATAAAGTATGAGGGATGGGTAAGAATCTAGGGATCAGTTTGTTCTGGAGTGACGGACGAATGATTTGTCCTTCCTGCTGCAGTGCAAGGCAACGGTTCAAGAGATCAGTTGAAGAGGTCAAGAGGTCGATGGGTATTCGCATCCTTAACACACCTCACCCGATGAACCCGAGCACTCCTGCTAAGTCACCAAACGTTGCGAACCACTTGGGGTGACCTATGACAGAGGTGTTAGTTATTAAATAAATTGTCTCGGAAGAAAATTGTTGCATTTGTAACTTTTTCTTCCTCTTTATGAGCCTCCAGCCCCCAGCGTCCAGCTTTGCATATGGTCGTCCCTTAAATATAATCAGTTTTGTCGATTTAAGGCGAATCTCTTACGTATGAATCCTGCAGTTCTCCTCAAATAACCAGCCCATCTGATCTGTGAGCGACCTCTGCTTCTCTTTCCTAACCACGGACGCCACTCGATGAAACTGAGATTCCAGCGGTCATCTGTCACATGCCCAGCATAGCTCCACTAGAGGAGGGAGATGGTGATGATAATGTTGGCCAGCTTGGACTTGCTTTTGTGACACGATACATAATAATATGATGAGGCAATAAGTCATCTCAAGTGTGTGCATTATTATTAGAGCCAGAATGAATGCAGAGCAATGCAACTTACAGTCGTTGGCCTTTGAACCAGTCTTCCGCTGGCTGACAGTAGAACGCGGCAGAGGCGGGCAGGTCTCCACAGACTCCACAGACTTCACACAGCAGATCTTTGGACTGGAGGGCGAGCAGGGCTGGGAAAAGGGACACTCTTGTATTATAACGGACACAGTCGGTTTATCGTGACAGCCGGTTATTTGCACCAAAACTCAACAGAGGAACAGAAACCAAATAAAGAAACTAATAATACTTCTACTTCACTTTGTGGTGTTATTTTAATTTAATGACAAATAAATAACTTTGTCTACACAAAAGTCTAATCAAAATAAGCAACATATTATTAAAGCAATGGTTTCTTCGTTAGGATAAATGTATAGTGATAATCAACAAATATTATGGGCGCTACAGACCATTCAATTTGGTTGTGTCAATCTAGTTGAATGTTGAAGGTAAAGTTGAACCGTGTGGAGATGCATTGTATACGATAAGGGGGCGTGGCTATCAATTTGAACGGTTGTACTAATACAGCATCCAACCACCAACCAAGTTGGATCGTCTGTAGCGTGTTTTGATTGGTTGAACCAACATTACTTAGTCTGGAGGGTGAGCAGAGCTGGGAAATGGGACAATCTTGAAATATATATTGGTGAGCAGGATTCTTTTCCCTTTAGACAGAAATGTTTTCGGGGCAACAGTAGAACAGAATTTCCTTCGGAAGTCGTTTTTTTGTTTTAAAGTTATGAGTGAATTGCTTTTATTAGTAATTATAACTAATCAATCATGTAAATGGTAATTATGACAAAACTACAAGAACCTTCCATACAAATTTGAAAGGAAACTAATTTCACATTTGGCCCAATAGCCCAGCGTTCTGTCTCACTTACATTCGCCGGACATCGTCGATCTTCATCGCATTTGAATTTCGTTAACACAGTTTTGTGTATAAATTTTTTCTAAATTTTCCATGCCAGTCTAAAAAAAATCTTGTATGAATATTAGTAATTTTATTAGTAAATTTTTAAGCTCCAGCAGTACACGGCCCTCTTCACCGTATAGCTATACCAGCGCTGTAGCGGCGTATTAAGGAAACTTTGCAAGTAAAACTGAAAGAGTAATTAGTATTACACAGTACACTATGTAACTTTATAAACATGGATTGTTATTTTAAAATCATTTTCTTTTCAAGTTCCATCACTTTCGAATATTTCATTTTATTGTAAGCATACATAAATGACAAGAAAGATCTGCTTTGTGAATGAAGCAAGTAGTGAGTGGTGAGATTATTGACATAGATGTAAAAAAAATAAAAATGGTGTCAAACTTAACACTTCTGATAGTCAGGGGGGGGGGGGGTTAAAGGCGTAAATAATGGGATTACACCTCTGCCTGTGGTGTCACTACATAATGAAGAAAATAACCACCACCCCTTCCCCTCTCCCACGCCTTAAATCAGAATGTTGGTGCTTCTTGATGAAATTGTACATAATTGGCGTTTCAAATAAGAGGAAATACTTAATTTTAACGGTCATTAAACATGATACGTAAGGGCAACGCCGGGGAGCGCAGTTAGTATGTTATAATTTATAATATATATATTTTTTTGGTTTATTACATTACCTATAAACTAAACTATTAATTTGAAACCTAATTCGATAAAATACGTTATTTTCAATTATATTAATCGACTTCATTTACAGCTGTTTGTTTCTTAAAGAAATAAAACAAAATATACCTGGGGCACAATTCCACGAGAAGCGCCTTCTATCGCTGCGGGGCAGTTTTTCAACCACTTGCACCTTCCAACTGACCTCCCTGCCCTGCAGCTCTCTGTAAATATTAAACATACCATATTCTATTCTAAACTTACTTTTATTATTAATAAATAAAGAAAATTAAATAATCGGGTTTTCATTATTTCAGAGGCAACTTTGGAAATTATCGCCGAGTTATTAATTGGTATTTACAAAATAAACATGTCATTTTCTTTGTAAAATATAACAATTATTACTATTAAATAAAAAAAAAAACAAAGAGTTAGGTATGGAAATTATAAACATCCAATTAACGTTGGAACACAAACTTGTTTTTATGTTTATATGGGTAATAATTTTTTTTTTTAATTTTGGTGAAACTTAATTCATAATTTCTAAAATATGAAAAATGTTTGTTACGGCCAATAAAATGCTTCTGACCAGTAGTAGGTAGTTTTAATTTGTTGGATATTTTGATCTCAGATCAGCAAAGATTAGACTCAAAGGGGCTGAACTCAAGGCAGTCTGACTGAAGGATGCTGAATCAAGGCAGTCTGATTGAAGGATGCTGAATCAAGGCAGTCTGACTGAAGGATACTGAATCAAGGGAGTCTGACTGAAGGATGCTGACTCAAGGCAGTCTGACTGAAGGATGCTGAATCAAGGCAGTCTGACTGAAGGATGCTGAATCAAGGCAGTCTGACTGAAGGATGCTGGCTCAATGGGGCCTACTGAAGGAGGATGACTCAAGGGGGAGTTACAGTCGCAATTTTCGCGCAGATTCTCTCACTTGTTGCCGATCCCGGATTTGTTTGCATAAATAATTTTCTTAAGATAACCCCACAAGAAAAGTCGAAAAGGAGTTGGATAAGGGCTCCGACGTGGCCACAAAACAGGACCATTCTGTTGTTTAGATCCTGTTGCATGTTAAGGCTGCAGTAAGCGGCGCTCCGTCCTGCTGTTTTGTGGTCACCTAGAAGACCTGATCAGTGGTAGATACTTTCAGTATCACCCTGGTGAAAGACCACCATTCAGAATCAAAAATTGGCTTGAAATGGCTTTAGCCTTGTTTGGTGAACTGTAAAGCCAGGCACTTCCCCACCTTCCTCTCCCGCATCTGCAACCCATCTAATATACCGCAATTGGGGATGCCATAGACTTACTGACGGTTGGGAGTATTTGGGACTCTTGTGCGATACCTTCTCACAAAATCAGAAAAATAATGGAAGTATCTTCTTACCTCTATTTGTGACTTTTACTTATTACTTATAAGAAATTAGATTTTACTTTGCGGTTGCAGCTGATCCATTTTTTTTGAGAGCCACGTCCTATGTTGATAAACGTTGGTATACACTGCTAGATGTTCCGTCTGGCAGAATTCTTCCTGGCCTTGGGGTCTCGGCGCATTGCTCAACACTGCGCGCAGGTACCAGCGCTGGGGGTGTATGCCTGTTGTGTCCCGTAGCGGGAACACCAGCCCGCCCCCGCTGTCTCCCTGGCACAATGCTGAACCTGGAAGGAATTGGAAAGTTTCGGTTAGGCAGGTATCAGCACGGGGACTTGTGCTTACGTTCTGCAGCGGGAACACCAGCCCGCCCCCGCTGTCTCCCTGGCACAATGCTGAACCTGGAAGGAATTGGAAAGTTTCGGTTAGGCAGGTATCAGCACGGGGACTTGTGCTTACGTTCTGCAGCGGGAACACCAGCCCGCCCCCGCTGTCTCCCTGGCACAATGCTGAACCTGGAAGGAATTGGAAAGTTTCGGTTAGGCAGGTATCAGCACGGGGACTTGTGCTTACGTTCTGCAGCGGGAACACCAGCCCGCCCCCGCTGTCTCCCTGGCACAATGCTGAACCTGGAAGGAATTGGAAAGTTTCGGTTAGGCAGGTATCAGCACGGGGACTTGTGCTTACGTTCTGCAGCGGGAACACCAGCCCGCCCCCGCTGTCTCCCTGGCACAATGCTGAACCTGGAAGGAATTGGAAAGTTTCGGTTAGGCAGGTATCAGCACGGGGACTTGTGCTTACGTTCTGCAGCGGGAACACCAGCCCGCCCCCGCTGTCTCCCTGGCACAATGCTGAACCTGGAAGGAATTGGAAAGTTTCGGTTAGGCAGGTATCAGCACGGGGACTTGTGCTTACGTTCTGCAGCGGGAACACCAGCCCGCCCCCGCTGTCTCCCTGGCACAATGCTGAACCTGGAAGGAATTGGAAAGTTTCGGTTAGGCAGGTATCAGCACGGGGACTTGTGCTTACGTTCTGCAGCGGGAACACCAGCCCGCCCCCGCTGTCTCCCTGGCACAATGCTGAACCTGGAAGGAATTGGAAAGTTTCGGTTAGGCAGGTATCAGCACGGGGACTTGTGCTTACGTTCTGCAGCGGGAACACCAGCCCGCCCCCGCTGTCTCCCTGGCACAATGCTGAACCTGGAAGGAATTGGAAAGTTTCGGTTAGGCAGGTATCAGCACGGGGACTTGTGCTTACGTTCTGCAGCGGGAACACCAGCCCGCCCCCGCTGTCTCCCTGGCACAATGCTGAACCTGGAAGGAATTGGAAAGTTTCGGTTAGGCAGGTATCAGCACGGGGACTTGTGCTTACGTTCTGCAGCGGGAACACCAGCCCGCCCCCGCTGTCTCCCTGGCACAATGCTGAACCTGGAAGGAATTGGAAAGTTTCGGTTAGGCAGGTATCAGCACGGGGACTTGTGCTTACGTTCTGCAGCGGGAACACCAGCCCGCCCCCGCTGTCTCCCTGGCACAATGCTGAACCTGGAAGGAATTGGAAAGTTTCGGTTAGGCAGGTATCAGCACGGGGACTTGTGCTTACGTTCTGCAGCGGGAACACCAGCCCGCCCCCGCTGTCTCCCTGGCACAATGCTGAACCTGGAAGGAATTGGAAAGTTTCGGTTAGGCAGGTATCAGCACGGGGACTTGTGCTTACGTTCTGCAGCGGGAACACCAGCCCGCCCCCGCTGTCTCCCTGGCACAATGCTGAACCTGGAAGGAATTGGAAAGTTTCGGTTAGGCAGGTATCAGCACGGGGACTTGTGCTTACGTTCTGCAGCGGGAACACCAGCCCGCCCCCGCTGTCTCCCTGGCACAATGCTGAACCTGGAAGGAATTGGAAAGTTTCGGTTAGGCAGGTATCAGCACGGGGACTTGTGCTTACGTTCTGCAGCGGGAACACTAGCCCGCCCCCGCTGTCTCCCTGGCACAATGCTGAACCTGGAAGGAATTGGAAAGTTTCGGTTAGGCAGGTATCAGCACGGGGACTTGTGCTTACGTTCTGCAGCGGGAACACCAGCCCGCCCCCGCTGTCTCCCTGGCACAATGCTGAACCTGGAAGGAATTGGAAAGTTTCGGTTAGGCAGGTATCAGCACGGGGACTTGTGCTTACGTTCTGCAGCGGGAACACCAGCCCGCCCCCGCTGTCTCCCTGGCACAATGCTGAACCTGGAAGGAATTGGAAAGTTTCGGTTAGGCAGGTATCAGCACGGGGACTTGTGCTTACGTTCTGCAGCGGGAACACCAGCCCGCCCCCGCTGTCTCCCTGGCACAATGCTGAACCTGGAAGGAATTGGAAAGTTTCGGTTAGGCAGGTATCAGCACGGGGACTTGTGCTTACGTTCTGCAGCGGGAACACCAGCCCGCCCCCGCTGTCTCCCTGGCACAATGCTGAACCTGGAAGGAATTGGAAAGTTTCGGTTAGGCAGGTATCAGCACGGGGACTTGTGCTTACGTTCTGCAGCGGGAACACCAGCCCGCCTCCGCTGTCTCCCTGGCACAATGCTGAACCTGGAAGGAATTGGAAAATTTCGGTTAGGCAGGTATCAGCACGGGGACTTGTGCTTACGTTCTGCAGCGGGAACACCAGCCCGCCCCCGCTGTCTCCCTGGCACAATGCTGAACCTGGAAGGAATTGGAAAGTTTCGGTTAGGCAGGTATCAGCACGGGGACTTGTGCTTACGTTCTGCAGCGGGAACACCAGCCCGCCCCCGCTGTCTCCCGGGCACACGGCGGAATATTAATGTTTTAGCATAAACTAACCATTCCTGAGTCCTGCGCAAATCTTATCTGATGTGATGTGCAGCCTGAAGTCGAGCCGCATCTCCCGGTAGCACTGCTCTCTCCCCACCACAGGAATCCTCAGGAAGTTCAGTTTTACTGATGCGGTGCCTGATTCAGTTAGCCCCCAGCCCGCCACCTGTAGGACAATCAATAAAATTAGAGTTATTAGCTGTTAATTTAAATTCTGCTTTAGCTAGAGAAGATAATTCATTTAAATATATATTAGAGTTATTAGCTGCTGAATTAAATTGTACTTTAGCTATTTTATCTTTTTTAGAAGATAATTCATATCAATGTAAATAATAATAATAAATTTGGCTAATTTATATAGCGCCGTTTTCGTGAGAAATCACCTCAAGGGCGCTGTACAAATATATTTCTTAAATAGTTAACGCTTGAACTACTGACTTATAAATTAGAGTTATTAGCTGCTGAAATAAATTGTACTTTAGCTAGAGAAGTAATTCATATCTCACGTAGTCTCACGTCTAGATTACTGCAACGACATTTATGCCAGCCTTCCAAAATATCAAATTGACAAACTTCAATCAGTGTTTAATGCAACTCATCACGGCTCATAACCGGGGTTCAAAATATTCGCACATTTCAGAACACCTTCGTAACCTTCACTGGCTCAAGTGCCCTGAAAGAATCCAGTACAAACTGTGCTGGATGGTGTTTAAATCCATCAATGAAATGGCCCCACCTTCTCTGAACTATGCGTCCCGGAAAACACTGGTCTGAGGCAGTCAACTCTTAGATCAGCAACATCAGCAGCTGTAGGCAGACTGATGGAACCTAAGCGCAAGCCAAATACTAAGTTTGGTGATCGCGCTTTCGGAGTATCTGGTCCGAAGGCTTGGAATAAACTCCCTCCGGAACTAAGATCCATAACAAGTCCAACAGAATTCAGGTCTAAACTAAGAACTTACCTTTTTTAGCTGTCTTACCCTTAAATTAAATATACCATTCCTAAGAGAAAGTCCAGTTATATTCAATTTTCCAATTATATCCTAAATCCTGTATCTAAATTTCGCCAATAAACAATTAAACAATGTTAATTAAGTGTTAATCTCAAGTGACCTACCAGGAAAGTATTGTACTGTATATTATCTCCATAAATAGTTAAGTAATAACATAGATCACTGTAGAAATGTATTATAAGATTTTGAACAGAAATGGCGCTATACAAGTCATCGAATTATTATTATTTAAATATGGCTTGACATAAGGGATGATGCGCTACTGACGCTCTCTGCCACTATTAACTAAGATAACGATGTGCGTAATTACCTTCCCCACACTGCCCGGGCTGGTCTGGGTGACGTGCAGCTCCCTGTCCACCAAGTCCAGACAGACTGGACGCACTACGGAGGAGAAGGTGAACTCTCTCTCCAGGTGAACAATGGCGATGTCATCTTGATATGTGGCTTGACATAAGGGATGATGCGCTACTGACGCTCTCTGCCACTATTAACTAAGATAACGATGTGCGTAATTACCTTCCCCACACTGCCCGGGCTGGTCTGGGTGACGTGCAGCTCCCTGTCCACCAAGTCCAGACAGACTGGACGCACTACGGAGGAGAAGGTGAACTCTCTCTCCAGGTGAACAATGGCGATGTCATCTTGATATGTGGCTTGACATAAGGGATGATGCGCTACTGACGCTCTCTGCCACTATTAACTAAGATAACGATGTGCGTAATTACCTTCCCCACACTGCCCGGGCTGGTCTGGGTGACGTGCAGCTCCCTGTCCACCAAGTCCAGACAGACTGGACGCACTACGGAGGAGAAGGTGAACTCTCTCTCCAGGTGAACAATGGCGATGTCATCTTGATATGTGGCTTGACATAAGGGATGATGCGCTACTGACGCTCTCTGCCACTATTAACTAAGATAACGATGTGCGTAATTACCTTCCCCACACTGCCCGGGCTGGTCTGGGTGACGTGCAGCTCCCTGTCCACCAAGTCCAGACAGACTGGACGCACTACGGAGGAGAAGGTGAACTCTCTCTCCAGGTGAACAATGGCGATGTCATCTTGATATGTGGCTTGACATAAGGGATGATGCGCTACTGACGCTCTCTGCCACTATTAACTAAGATAACGATGTGCGTAATTACCTTCCCCACACTGCCCGGGCTGGTCTGGGTGACGTGCAGCTCCCTGTCCACCAAGTCCAGACAGACTGGACGCACTACGGAGGAGAAGGTGAACTCTCTCTCCAGGTGAACAATGGCGATGTCATCTTGATATGTGGCTTGACATAAGGGATGATGCGCTACTGACGCTCTCTGCCACTATTAACTAAGATAACGATGTGCGTAATTACCTTCCCCACACTGCCCGGGCTGGTCTGGGTGACGTGCAGCTCCCTGTCCACCAAGTCCAGACAGACTGGACGCACTACGGAGGAGAAGGTGAACTCTCTCTCCAGGTGAACAATGGCGATGTCATCTTGATATGTGGCTTGACATAAGGGATGATGCGCTACTGACGCTCTCTGCCACTATTAACTAAGATAACGATGTGCGTAATTACCTTCCCCACACTGCCCGGGCTGGTCTGGGTGACGTGCAGCTCCCTGTCCACCAAGTCCAGACAGACTGGACGCACTACGGAGGAGAAGGTGAACTCTCTCTCCAGGTGAACAATGGCGATGTCATCTTGATATGTGGCTTGACATAAGGGATGATGCGCTACTGACGCTCTCTGCCACTATTAACTAAGATAACGATGTGCGTAATTACCTTCCCCACACTGCCCGGGCTGGTCTGGGTGACGTGCAGCTCCCTGTCCACCAAGTCCAGACAGACTGGACGCACTACGGAGGAGAAGGTGAACTCTCTCTCCAGGTGAACAATGGCGATGTCATCTTGATATGTGGCTTGACATAAGGGATGATGCGCTACTGACGCTCTCTGCCACTATTAACTAAGATAACGATGTGCGTAATTACCTTCCCCACACTGCCCGGGCTGGTCTGGGTGACGTGCAGCTCCCTGTCCACCAAGTCCAGACAGACTGGACGCACTACGGAGGAGAAGGTGAACTCTCTCTCCAGGTGAACAATGGCGATGTCATCTTGATATGTGGCTTGACATAAGGGATGATGCGCTACTGACGCTCTCTGCCACTATTAACTAAGATAACGATGTGCGTAATTACCTTCCCCACACTGCCCGGGCTGGTCTGGGTGACGTGCAGCTCCCTGTCCACCAAGTCCAGACAGACTGGACGCACTACGGAGGAGAAGGTGAACTCTCTCTCCAGGTGAATAATGGCGATGTCATCTTGATATGTGGCTTGACATAAGGGATGATGCGCTACTGACGCTCTCTGCCACTATTAACTAAGATAACGATGTGCGTAATTACCTTCCCCACACTGCCCGGGCTGGTCTGGGTGACGTGCAGCTCCCTGTCCACCAAGTCCAGACAGACTGGACGCACTACGGAGGAGAAGGTGAACTCTCTCTCCAGGTGAACAATGGCGATGTCATCTTGATATGTGGCTTGACATAAGGGATGATGCGCTACTGACGCTCTCTGCCACTATTAACTAAGATAACGATGTGCGTAATTACCTTCCCCACACTGCCCGGGCTGGTCTGGGTGACGTGCAGCTCCCTGTCCACCAAGTCCAGACAGACTGGACGCACTACGGAGGAGAAGGTGAACTCTCTCTCCAGGTGAATAATGGCGATGTCATCTTGATATGTGGCTTGACATAAGGGATGATGCGCTACTGACGCTCTCTGCCACTATTAACTAAGATAACGATGTGCGTAATTACCTTCCCCACACTGCCCGGGCTGGTCTGGGTGACGTGCAGCTCCCTGTCCACCAAGTCCAGACAGACTGGACGCACTACGGAGGAGAAGGTGAACTCTCTCTCCAGGTGAACAATGGCGATGTCATCTTGATATGTGGCTTGACATAAGGGATGATGCGCTACTGACGCTCTCTGCCACTATTAACTAAGATAACGATGTGCGTAATTACCTTCCCCACACTGCCCGGGCTGGTCTGGGTGACGTGCAGCTCCCTGTCCACCAAGTCCAGACAGACTGGACGCACTACGGAGGAGAAGGTGAACTCTCTCTCCAGGTGAACAATGGCGATGTCATCTTGATATGTGGCTTGACATAAGGGATGATGCGCTACTGACGCTCTCTGCCACTATTAACTAAGATAACGATGTGCGTAATTACCTTCCCCACACTGCCCGGGCTGGTCTGGGTGACGTGCAGCTCCCTGTCCACCAAGTCCAGACAGACTGGACGCACTACGGAGGAGAAGGTGAACTCTCTCTCCAGGTGAACAATGGCGATGTCATCTTGATATGTGGCTTGACATAAGGGATGATGCGCTACTGACGCTCTCTGCCACTATTAACTAAGATAACGATGTGCGTAATTACCTTCCCCACACTGCCCGGGCTGGTCTGGGTGTCTTGCAGCTCACTGTCCACCAAGTCCACACAAACTGGACGCACTACGGAGGAGAAGGTGAACTCTCTCTCCAGGTGGACGATCGCGATGTCATCTTGTAACTTACGGGCGAGCCCTCCGTAATTTTCAGCCAAGATAACTGCACGCACCTGCAATATTGTTTTATAATTATTATTTCGAATAAAATTATTGTGCGTTGTAGTAATGCTGCAACTACTAGTAAATAAATGGTTTTATCTGAAGTCAAATGTTATATCTCTTGTGACAGTGAATTAAGTCATTTTGCTCAAATTTCTGCCTCAATACAGGTTCGCCTTGTGAGGCAGGTTATGTGCAACTTAAATATGCCTACTACTAATGTCTCTTTATTATCTTTAGTATCTATGTTTATATGTCTTATGTTACGTTGATTAGTATTGATGTTTAAATATATGTATATGTATATAATTTTATTAGTTTCAACGTCAAACATGATGTAGGTATAAAGTATAATATAAGTATAAATTCAATTTTTTTGACAGTCCTCCTCACTAGAGTTTCCTCTTGTGAGGCTGCCTGTAGTTGTTTAAACCTTTGTATTGAGTTTCAAGTTGTCTTTACATCGTCTTCATAATTATCACTTTGTTCTCGCAGCCATTTTCTTACTTTTAATCCTGTTATGTTGTTGATTATAATTAAAGTTTAAAAAAAGCACAAATTTTTTCGATTTATTAACTTCAAATTACACATACCTATTCAACACATAAACTCTACATTCTTACTAAATGGCAAATTAATAAATAAATACACTTAAAATACACTCCCTACAAAACAGAAGAAAAATAAATGTTTTATTTAAGATTATTAACTCCAAACTAGACTGTTATGAACTCCTGCAATTCAAAGATTTCAGAGTACCTACTCGAGCAACTAGGCAAAATATATTACATATTCTGCAACAATAACTTTAGTACCAACTATCACATACATGCACTTATTTCTCGCTTTCACACACTCGGAAACAAATTCACCTCAAATATCGACATATTTAATATGTTTGCCTGTGTTCAAGAGATACCTGAATGACATTTTTATGTAGCATATTTAAAGAGCGATTGCGTATATGTATTTGTTGTTTTCTCGTAGATATCTTGTGAACTTAAAAAATTTTTATTTTTGTTTTAATGTTTTAAAAATAAAAACTTTATGTTGTCACTGTATTATGCAGTAAATTATGTAAAATATGTACAATGTAAAAGCCCATCGGGGCGTAATAAATGAAAAAGTTTTACCTTACAATAAAACTTATATTATGTACTTAGCTTTATTTAAAACCTATAAAGTGAGATAAACATTACCATTTTGCAGCCAAATCGACGTTTCTTACCAAGTTCGTGTGTAATTCTTAGTTTAAATCTCCCGCCAATGTCACCTGCTAGTTCCTAATGCATCCTTCAGGCGGCGCCAGTAGTGGGGACGCCATCAATGATGCTATAATTTCATGTTTCATTAGATCTCATCAGGCAGCCCTTGCCTAGGTTTTAAATAAAGCTAAGTACATAATATAAGTTTTATTGTAAGGTAAAACTTTTTCATTATGTAGCATAGGCTTTATTTAAAACCTATAAAGTGAGATATTGTTTGTTATCGCCTGGTGACATTATGCTAATGTGAATCAAATATAATATTTAAATTTATTTGCTAAAAAGAAAATAGGGGCAAGATTTCCAGAAATCAGCTAACCAGTTACAGAGGTTGAAAAAGGTCAGCAACAGATGGGTCGGTGTTGACTCGGCCAGCCGATTCTGCAATTTCCCTTCTATAGAACCTGGCAAAGGTATTGGGACTTCTCCAGTTACCACGTGACAGTATATCGTCCAGCTTATAATTCTGCAGCCAGTTCAGAGATGCCACTGCTGAACGGATCCTGCCAGGTGGATCCTCTACACCAGCATCCCTGAGGACTGTCCTAATCCAACCTGCAATTACTGCCCTGGAAGCCGCTTTCACTGTCCCACAAGTTGTAATAAATAGGCTAGGTAGTATCGCCTGCGCTCTCCGTTCCTTTGACAGTTCTATGACCTTTTCCGTCCAATAGACAGGGTCTATGTTCCTAGACTCCGAGCGAGCCAGTCTCCACCCTGATTGTTGCCAGTCTGCCGAATCTGTCTTGCCACCAAACACTGGCCAAATGGAGATGCCTTCACTGTCCACTGACAATCTTTCAGCTGTGCAATGGAGCAATGTGAGATCGTGGACTCGGCGCCCTGATGCCAAAAGCAGGATGGTGGCTGCTCTCCTTGATGCTTCAAAGAGAGTAATATGTTGAGGCAAATTCTTCTCCAGCCATGATGATACAATCCTCGGGTCCCAAATGGGGGGTTTTGAAGGCCTTAATCTAGCTAAAGATATCCCTTTTAATATCTTCTTCACTATCGGATTGGAGCTCAGCTCTCTATTGTCTTCGGGAGAGCCTAAGGTACACACCACTGACTTGTGAACTAAAATGGTACTCAGCGATAGCTTTTCTCTGATGTGTAGATCGGCTAGGAACCTGGCTAAGTCTTCAGCTTTGGGACGCGTGGCATCGAGCTGATTCTCTGACGCCCAGCGCTGCCACCTCCGCCATGCCGGAGCATAAGTGCGAAGGGTGGAACTTCTCCACCCGGATCTAAGAATTTCCTTCTGCTGACTTGACCATCTTGTTAGGTTTTTGTCCCACCCCCACAAAGCCAAATCTCCAGAGTGAAGGACTCTACTTGAGGAGGGGGGTTGTTGGTCCTGGTGTCTATCAGTGTTTCTCCTAGATTGTGAATCGTAAGAGGTGGACCCAAGGCCCGACACTTCAGATCCGCTCTCCAAAATGCCCTTTCCCAACGAGGAGCCACTACCAGGTATAATCCCCTTGCCCTGTTCAGGTGGCAAAGAACCCTCGGCATGAGGCACGGGGGAGGGAAGATCCAAGCCAGCTGATAGTCCCAGTCCCTGCTCCAAGCATTGTGGTAGTCTGCCTTGTCGTCCTGAAAATCAAGAGAAACATACCTTTGAACCACATGCGCTGTCCTAGAGCCAAATAGGTCTATCTCGGGTCGTCCCCATTTTCTGAATGCTACCTCCGTGAAAGAGGGTAGCAAGTGCCATTCGGGTACAGCACGATGACGAGATAGACAGTCCGCTACTTCATTGAAACGACCGGGTAAGTATTGTGCTGTCATGGAGACACAGTGTTTATCCAAAACATCTAGCACTAGTCGAGTACAGCTCAGGAGTTGAGTTGACCTGGTACCACCCTCCTTGCGGAGATAAGATACGACAGACCTGTTATCCGACTGGATCAGAAGACCCGAGCCAGATAGCTCAAGCGCGTGAGGAGACAAGGCAGCCAACACGGCGAGCATCTCCTTTACATTGGAGTGAAGATTCAGCTGGTCATCAGCCCACACACCGCTGAGAAGCTTTTCGTCCAGCTGGGCACCCCAACCCTGATCAGAGGCATCGGTTGTCAAGTAATGCTCAAACAGCGGCAGATGTATAGGTGACGTCAGGGTGAGCGATCGAACCCACCATCTCAATTCCCGAGCGGTAGCTGCCGGAATTGGTGATGACTCCCAAGGGTGGTAGTGTCTGAGTCCTAAGCACCCTTTCTGTATGTGCCGGCTGTTGAGCCTGCCTCTTGGAACTGCAAAACTAGCAAAGTTTAAAGAGCCCAAGAGGCTGCGCCCCTTATCTAGTGACCACCTACCCGTCTGAATAAAACCCTTTAACAAATAAGATAGGGCTGAAACCTTGTTCTGAGGGAGAGACTTTTCATTAGTTAGAGTATTCCAGCTGATACCAAGAAATTGAACTTGTTGTGATGGTTCTAATATTGACTTATCAAATTGTATATGCCATCCCAAGCCTTGCAAAAACTCCACCATTTCAATAGACTGGTGTTTTAAAGTAGGCAGGCATTGGTTTACTAATAAAAAATCATCCAGATACACTAGAATTCTCATCCCTCTCTTCCGCAGTTCCTGCGCTACCCAGTTAGTGAAGGTTGCGAATGCCTTAGGTGCGGTGGCCAAGCCAAAGGGGAGGGATGTCATCTGCAAGAGTTCATTCCTATAGATAAGTCTAAGGAAACATCTATGCTGCTCACTCACAGGTACATGAAAGTAAGCATGTGTGAGGTCCACTTTAACCATCCAGTCATTCGGTTGTAGAAAAGTAGGAACTCGATAAACGTTTACCAGACGAAATTTACTGACAGTCAGAAAATTGTTTAAATACTTTAAGTTAAAGACCGGCCTCTTTGAGCCATCTGATTTGGGGACCAGAAACATGTTAGAAATAAATGAGGGAGTGGCAGGTGCCGACTCTAAAACCTTAAGGGCTTTGAGTTTTTCTATTTGTTCTGTCATTGCCACAGAAGTCTTAGTGGCGAAAGGGGAGTTAAATAAATCAATATTATTATTTAGTGGAGGTTTTGATGAAAATGGAATTCGGTAGCCATCTAACATCTTAAGGATGATAGTAGGGGCACCAAGGTTCCTCCACCTACCTGCGAATGAGCGCAACTGACCCCCTTGAAAAGAGGGCCCGCTGTTAAAACCTCTTACGGTCTGGCTTCCCTGCTCTTTCCTTGGGCCGGAACCTACCTCGGGGAGGGAAAGCTTTAGCGGCCCTACGGGCTGGTTCTGGACCTCGACTCTCAGGGTGCTCCCTTCTCGCGATGGTTCTCCCCTGCTGTACTCTAGGACGAAAGGGCTGCGAGTTCTGCACAGTCACAGGTTTAACGGGAGGAGCTGGTCGCGACGTGCTAGGCTGAGGAGCGAGGCACTTCTTCACTCCCCCCAACTTATCCAGCTGGGCCGACAGGAGGTTCGGGTCAAAGAGATATTCCGATGTGGGCGGAATCTTCCGTAAGGCATCTCGGACGTATCCGTCGCTGATGCCTCGCAATGCCCCCTCTCGTCGATACTCAATGTGGCTAGCCCGTTTTCCGCAGACCATCTGCATGATGTCTTTGGACACCTTCTGGGACTCAGACCCCGCCGCGAAGAGAGACTGCACCTTCTCGAAAAGAGTGGAAGTGCTCAGCTTCGTGCCCGGTTCCGCACTCCAGTTGACCAGCTCCTGCAAGGAGGCCTTCAGGAGATCAGCCTGCAGGGAAAGAGCATTGGTCAGGGAGCCGCAGAAGGAGTCCGTTGACGTACTGGCCGATTTCTCCTGAGCTAGGCGCTTCAATTCAGGGTTCAATGCCAACATTGAGAAGAGGGGGGTTGCGGCATACGACTTCTGGATCTCGAGGTAGCGGACATTGTTCCAGTTGGCCGTCCCCAGATGCTGAAGGAGCTCCACTTTTCTCACCCTCCCTGGGTCGGCCGATGGTATCTTCGGCTGCTTTAGGTCAGTTGTCCACTCCCCGAGATCCAAGTCGCGAGACGGCTTATTCGGATGGATGAGTCCCATTCCCAAATCTCCTGCCAATTCCTCCCGAAGCGACGCAGGGGTGTCCAGGGAGATGCTGTCCTCGTCATCGTCATCGTCATCCAAGGCGCCACGGACGGGAGCCTCCGAACGCTTCTCTAGCAGCAGACGCAACATTTCCTGCATCTGGGACATCTGCTGTGTTAACAGGTCAATTCGAGGGTCGGCGGGAGCTAATTCACAAACCCTCTGCCTCTTGGCCTTGTTTTCCGCGCAGACCCTTGAACGCTTGCCCCGCGTGTCCGTGTGGATCACCTTCATGACTTCCGCCCTCGAAAATTCGGCTTCCCCGCTCTCGGAACGTTCGGAATCCGACATAATCAAGAAAACACAAAGAAACCACAAAAAACACTAAACAAAAACACACGAAACTCTAATAAATCGCAATTTTACGGAGTTCGAACAGTCACACTGTTAATAACCTCGAAAAAAATGTAAATTTTGCGCAAATACTGAAAAACAGGTTATTTTAAGGTATTTGATGTTTGTAAACAAACCAAACGTGTTTGACCTTCGCAAAATAAATGCTAAATGAAACATGAAATTATAGCATCATTGATGGCGTCCCCACTACTGGCGCCGCCTGAAGGATGCATTAGGAACTAGCAGGTGACATTGGCGGGAGATTTAAACTAAGAATTACACACGAACTTGGTAAGAAACGTCGATTTGGCTGCAAAATGGTAATGTTTATCTCACTTTATAGGTTTTAAATAAAGCCTATGCTACATAATAAATAAATTTTGTTACTGAAAATCCCCAAAATTGGTAGATTCCCACTCCTTTAGTTTTCCAACAGATTCTAAAATTATTAAAATAATAAACCATGCACAGTGGGTAAATAACAGTTAGCTTTGCATAATAGGTAACAACAGTGATCTATGTATGGTAAATAACAGTAAATTATGCATAATGGGTAACAATAATGAACTATGCATAGTGGATAAAAAACAGTAAACTATTCTTAGTGAGTAACAACTGTGATCTTCGTAGGTATAGTAGGTAAATAACAGTAAACCATGCATAATGGGTAAAACAAGGCATCCGACACGCCCTATGGTAATGGTGAGGACAGTGCGTATTAAAAAGTAAGGGATAGATGACGTTAAACAGAGAAGGGACTATATTTGATGATGGTGGTTTCAATAGTTCTTCAGGTGGAGTCCAGCTTGTAAATAGGCAGTATTGCTATTGACGCATTTAAACAGATCTGTGTATAAGTTCCCGCTGCACGTGATCTCACACCGAATGGGAAATGCAACAATGTTGCATCAGTTAGTTAATGAAGTGTGTTATAAAAACCTCTGATTGCTGTCTGCCTACTAGCCCTTCAGTAGTCCAGGAAGAAAGGAGGCTCCCTCCAACTATTCGATAGGCAGTTACATCAACCGTGTGGTTATACTCTTCGTCGGAGAAGCAATGTGCAGCTAGAAACGATAAAGAATATGGTGCTTTAAAAGTATTTAACAAGTAGTTGTGTTGTCAACAGGGAGGTCTTGTCACCTTTACTACCTTTGCATGACTCTCTACAGCTCTTCTGAGTGGGGGCCGGGAACTTTGTATGAGGATGACTGGCAGAATAATCCTACATTACATTCACTTGCACTCACGAAAATTTCCCAAGAAAATTTGAATACATACATATTCAACATTTTCACAGAATATTTAAAATTTTGCTTTGGAGAGCTTTATTTCACATGTAAACTTTTTACTTGATTTTTATTTATTTGCTACCGGTTTCGACGCATCCAAAATAAATCTCTTCAGAACAAAATGTCAACAAATTGTTACTTAGTCAATGACCAAGAAATACAAAAGTAATATAACATTTTTTTATAATCTATTTTCAGTCAAAAGCTTCATTGTAATATAGATGGAGATGACTGCTCAGATATATTCTGCGATGGTAAGGTGAGACGAAAGAGAGATGTGGTGAAATATGACAACGTTTATTACACAGTGTAGATGTTGCGATGACTCCAAACCGATGCTCGACACAGTTAATGGAATTAATCAGGCCGAAGATGGACACAGCGTCGGTGGACGTAGTCGACGGCAAATCCTCCAGTTCGATGGTCAACACCAGATGAAGCGGAGATGGACGGTGGCTCTACACCACGTCGGTGGTGGACGGATTTGAAGGTGATGTTCAGCAGTGGAGAAGACCATGGCTCTACCAGGTACTCTGGGACAACTATACTACCCGTTACTAAACTCAGACACTGTTACCATACTTACCCCGGCAGTATATTTCACGCTGTTTTCGTATTGTCTCTTTCAAACACCGTGATTATATTCATCATTAATAATTCATACTTCATTCATCGGAAACGAGCATCAGGCAACATAATTTCAGATTGTTCAATTTCGCACCACCGTTTTAAAACCACCGTTCACTCCGACACAAGCAACGCTTCCCTCGAAGGTACTGAGACGTATTTGCCTGAAATCCAAAAGATTATATACCATCCGCGGTTTTTCCTTTAAACGCGGTCATAAAATGCTATTTAGAGGTCGATAAAAGTACAGAGAAGTTTCCGTTTCTGCCAGAATTTTTGTGAAAGAATAAAACATCAATAAAATAATGTCTGCATAACACGGATTACAATAAACCATTATAATGTCTTTATCACAAATTAAGAGGGAGAGACCTAATACAGAGCGGAGCACTACAGAAGAGAACAAAGGTTTTTTAGTGACGTTTGAATAAAAGTCAACTAAAGATATTTCCAATTGATAACAACCACTCTCTCTTCACTCCTATATTCCGTCTCACTCTATCTCTGTGTGTATGAAAGATATTTGTATGGACCATTTGAATCCACTTAGTATTACAGTTTCCTGCGGTGGTATCGAAAGCTGTTTCGTTTTAGAATGTTAATATAATTAATGAGGATATGGAAAGTCCCTGGTAGAACAGAACTCACCGGTTATCACCAGTCGACTCCGCACTAATGTGCCGCCGCATATTTGGATGTAGTTGTCTCCAGTCCCTTCTTTGAGGAAGATGGCCACGTGCCATGGAAATTCACCGTTTGGCACACGCCTACCACGCCGCACCAGTGGCATCGAGACAGAATCTTCCAATCCGCAATCTGGAATTATAAAATCATTCTTGGCTATAATTTAGTATATATCTGATTATTTGTTTCATTCGTGTTAGTTTTGTTTGTTATATGTGGCCTCACATTTCTATGATGTTATCAACTTATTTGTTATTTTTTTTAAATATTGAGACAAAATTATATTTGCAAAATGTAGATAAGTAGTGTCGGTTATCGTATTATCGGTTACTGCCGTTGTTTATTTATTGGTTTGAAGATTACTAAAAGGAAAGAAAAGGAAAATGAAGCTTTATTGGGATGCCTCGTTCGGCATATAAAGTTTTCTCACATCTCTTATTCTTCACCGATTGCTTTGAAATGTTGACACAACGTTGCATTCGAATCTCGTGTTTTTTTTAATTTATTTTTTTATATTAACTCCACACAGGAGGCCCTGAAGAAAATAATTTCCCTCAGGGCCTACGTCATCTTTGGGGATGCTGGGTGGAGGGTCTTTTTGTGGAGAGGAAGGAGTGAACATGAGTCTTAAAGAGTCCCATGTTGTAGGAGGGAGGAAACGTAGAGGCCGGCAGTTCGTTCCACAGCCGAGCTGTTGAACTTAAGAACGAATCGTAGAAGCGACCCGTTCTCATGTGACAAATGTCAACCGTGTACAAATGTTGGGCGCGCGTTTGGCGTGTATCCCGACTACGCACCGGTGCCGAAGGGATCAATGACGCTAGTTCCTCAGAGCATCTTCCATTGTAATACCGATAGAACAAGGACAGCATACCTACCTGACGCCTGTGCTCTAAAAATTGCAGTCCGTCTGTTAAGATTGGGGAATCTATCAAACGGACCGCCCGTTTTTGCAGAGTCAAAGGTTTTTTTCAGATATTTTGGGGCTCCGGACCAGAGATGGCTGCCAAATTCGACAGTAGGTCGCACTTGCGATTTGTACAGGGTCAGCAGTTGTGTACTATTAAAGTATCTGCGGGCCCTGTACAGTACGCCCAGCTTCTGAGAGGCCAACTTTACTCTGGCTTCGATGGAGCCCCCATACCTGAGCTGGTCACTTATAGTTACACCAAGCATATCAATGGAAGGCCTGTTCGGAAGATTGCTTCCGTTGAAGGAGACTAGATTATCATTTGGATCCCTTTTAGACGTAATCAGACAGGATTGGGTCTTTGAAACATTAAATTCGACGAGATTATTTTTACCCCAGGATGAAATACTCTCGAGATAACCGTCCATTCTCTGCTTCAAAGCCCTCCGAGCCGTTGGAGTTTGTGTGTGATTAATGTGATTAGTGTGACTAATGATTTTGTTGATTATTTCTTTGAAAGTGTTAACAAATAATAAATAAGTGCAACCATAAGACAATTGAATTTGAACCAGAAAAGATGCCTCAAAGCACCGAGGGCAACAGCTGCGGATATAGAAAGTATTGTTAGACAAATAAAGAGTTCTTCTCCAGGAATTGATAATGTCAGGATGAAAGATATTAAAAAACATATTTCAATCTTAGTTCCAATTATAACCCATTTTATAAATAGAATCTTATTTTAAGCAAAAATTCCCGATGACTTAAAATGTAGTATTATAAGACCTATATTTAAGGTAGGTGACCAAACTGTATTGGGTAACTACCAAAGACATATGAATATTAGTAAACCTGCCCTAAGTGATTAAAAGCGTATTATTCCCCACTCCCCATACCGGTTCTATTGGAGCCGGCTGGGCTCGCGTATGGCTTCCCGTGAATATTGAGAATGTGACGTCATCATTCTTGTTCGAACTAGCGTCGAGCTATGGTCGAGGCATTTTATGAAAACGGCAAAATAGTGGCTTGTGATATGAAAACTTGTAAAAATAGATGTGAAAAAGAGAATAAACCCAATTGTCGTATTACATTCCATATGTAAGCATCATTTTAAGCTTATTCACGTCGTATAATATGAATCAGTTGTAGAAACATATACTTTCACATCGAGCCAACATTGGTCGAATGTAGCGATTCTCAAGTGTGCGCATCGTTGTTACTGGGAAGTAAATTATGAACACTTATAAAAGTGTCTTAACTAAATACGTAAACAAAATATTCGACTCTGAAAATAGAAGTTTTTTTTTTGCCAAATTTGGACTTCGCAAATTAGTTCATAACGTGGCGAGTAATTTGCGCTCCCATGTAAAAATGTCTATTCATTCAAAAGCAGATTTTACTTGAAAGAAGTAAATGGTGATATTATAATGCGAGATGCCTATATACTGTCAGATTGATTTATTGACGAATCACAGTCAGCTTTACCCCCTTCGTTCTTCAACAGTTGATTTTACCCCTCATCTTTAATTTCTAGTCTATATATTCTTATGTCTGTGGTAACTACAGACCAATTAGTATCTTACCATCACTAGGAAAAAATCTTGAAAAATATATTCAAATTAAAATTAAACAAATATTTAGAAGATTTTTCTAATTATTTTTTACCTTCCGATTTTATTGTCCGGGTTAAATCTTCCCCATAGGAAAAACTAAACCCTTCCACTCACTTTTCCACAAATGATCAGCTAGTCAATTAACACTATGTAAATGCATTATATAAGTAAAATAAATACAAAACAATACAAGAACAACAACACGTCAACTCACCAGATATCAAATGGGAAAAAAAATTCACCGTCTCTAGATATTTTCATATCAGAGGGTTCGGCTCGGTAGAACTTCTAACAGGGCCTATAAATCCTACTGATCCCTCAACATAAATATTAAAAAAATCTTTTGTTATCCTACATGTATTCAAAATGCCAAATTCTTTTTATTTCATTTCCTAAATCTGTGTATTTTCTTATTTTTTCGCTGACAGATTTTTGAATATTACAGGAATTTGGTATAGCGACATCAATGATATAAGTTATTTTTTTTAATTTTGTCATGTAAAACTATATCGGGTCTATTATGACTAATCGCTCGGTCTGTTAGTATAGTTTTATCATAATATATTTTATAAAATTCGTTTTCTAAAAATGAATTTGGTTCGTACGGTGCTAATATAGAACATCCCGATATAATATGTTCTATAGTTTCCGGAAAAGCCAAACATTTTCTACACAAATCATCAATTTGATTTGTATCTTTGATTATATGCTATCTATAATTTTTAGTATTAATGACTCTATCCTGAATAGCATGCATAAATCCTTCTATTTCTCAACTCTCCAATACTCAACCATTTGTTTGACGAAAATTTGTCAACATACGTTTAGTTGAGATAATTGAAGTGTTTTGCGTGTAAAATTTTATTTGACCAGGAATCTAATAATTCCTGGTTGGGATTTATAAAAATGTTGGCATTCTCATCGTATAAATTTAAAGGTGTAATATTTCTATCTGCCTTGCAAATTATTTTGTGCATTTCTGAGCTATGAGCTTTCCAATGGAAAAAAAGTTCTTAGCATTTCTACCTGATTATGTTTCAAAGAAGTTATTTTGACTATACCTCTACCTCCTAAATTTCTAGGTAAATTAACTCGTTCTATAGCTGAATTTGGATGATGGCAATCAAAATTTGTTAGCGTAGTTCTAATTAATCTTTCTAAGTTTTCTAAATCTGTATTAGACCATTTAATTATGCCAAATGAGTACGTTAATAGAGGTATTGCCCAAGTATTTATTGCTTTTACAAAAATTTTAGCAGATAGATTGCATTTTAAAATTTTCCTGATCCTAGTTTGAAATTTAATCGTAATATCATTTTTAATACTAGTATGGTCTAATCTATTTGATTGTGGGTATTCTAAATACTTATAAACCTCATCCCTTTTCATACTAGTAATTTGGAAATTTCTAAATATACTCTCGTCCCTATCTACAATTTTGCCTTTCTCTATATGGATCGTTCTACATTTATCTAAACCAAAAGTCATTTTGATATCATCTGAAAAGTTTTTAACTACCTCGATCATTTTCTCTAAATTTTGTTCAGAATTCGAAAATAATTTTATGTCCTCCATATATAATAAATGCGAAATTTTACTACTCTCCCTTGTACTACCCTAAACTTTTATTCCAAACTTGCTTTTAATTAACATTTTAGATAGAGGATTCAATGCTAAGCAAAACCAAAGAGGACTCAATGAGTCTCCTTGAAAAATTCCTCTTTTAATTGAAATGCCCGGTATTACTATTTTCTTACCTTTTAAATTGATAAGTAAATTGGTATTCCAAAAGGACATAATATTTTCCAAAAAGCTAATAATAATGGGGTTAATTTTATATGTATTTAATACTTTGATCAGCCACGAGTGCGGGACACTATCGAAAGCCTTTTGGTAGTCTATATAGCAAGTATGTAAATTACGTTTTCGAGTTTGAATCTGTTTTAGAAATACAGAATCAATAACTTATTGTTCTTTACATCCCATATGTTTTCTGCGACAACCTTTTTGTTGTTCAGATAAAATATTTTTTTCATCTAAATGAGTATATATTAAATCTGTCAAGCAAGATGTTAAAATTTTGTATATTGTCGGTAAACATGTAATGGGTCTGTACTGAGAGGGATTATTAATATTTTCGCTTTTGGACAACATATAAGTAATGCCTTTAGTTAGAAAATTTGGAAAATTTTGTGGTTGACTGACAAATTTTGAAAGATTTTTTGCCAAAAGAGGATGTAAAGTAGTTAGACGTTTGTACCAAAAATTATGTATCCAATCGCAACCCGTGGCTTTCCAATTATGAGTATTTTTAATAATTTTGGTTAACAATTCAACCGATATATTAGAAAAACTCATTTGTTCAATGCCTGAAAAATTGAGTTCTTCATTTTCTATCCAGGGACTTGATTCGTTATGTTTTATATCTTTACTCCAAATTTTAGTCCAAAAATTGCGCATATCTTATTCAGATGCCAACGGAATATTATTATTCGAAATAATATTTTGTTTATCGTCAAGTTTGGAATAAAATATTTTTTCATTTTTCTGGAATAATCTGTTATTATTTTTTTTATTATACGTATAATTATATATTTTTAATCTACTAGCTTTTACGCCTAATTTTTGTTTTAATAAATCCAATAAATCATTGATTATATTTTCATTATTATGACTATCTATGTTATAACCAAATTTTCTCCCAATTTCATCTACATGTCTCAAAATTTTCCTACTTCTATTCCCATTTTTATGTTCTATTACTCTAGCTATGTTACTTCTTAAAAATACTACATCATTTTCTAATCTGATCTGCCATTCTGGTTTACTATAACTATATGATCTATCATCAGAGGATGATAATTTGATTCCTAACTTATTACAAACAGTAACAGCACTAGCATATACTATTGTATGAAGATCTAAAAAACTAATTTCGTCAAAAATTATTTTCGGTAAAATTATGTTATTTAATTAAAAAATTAATTTAGATAATTTCTCTGACGTATTCAATTTTGGTAATTTTGGTCTAACTGTTGGTTCTACATCTATATATCTTTTTTTTTTTTTTTTATAAATTTAATTTTTTATAAATTTAATTTAGATTAAATTTGATAATAGTATTATTAAGTTCTGCAAGTGTTTTAGTTTTAAAACTAACACACTTGCAGAACTAAATAATACTATTATCAAATTTAATCTAAATTAAATTTATAAAAAATTAAATGGAGTTCTACGAACTAAACACAAAAACAATAAATAAAAAAAATATCTATATATCTGTTTATATTATTATGAAGTAAGTTAGATAATTCTATTACATTATCATCAACAAAGTTTAAATTTGCAATGTTGATTTCCCTAAGATTATAAATAACGTCTAAGTTATTTGAATCTACTGTAATTTCATTGGACATTTCGACTAGAATATTATCCAAACTATCTACATTAAATGTATCTGATATGACATTACTTGTGTTAATTTGTTCTAAATTATTTCCCATTTGCAATCTATCTGCTACTTCTCTTTTAATCTGTTCTAATGTGACTACAGGAATTAAATTATTTTTGAAAATTGCTCGCTTTTGGTCTGCTAATCTTTGTTCGTTTACCTGGGCAATCGGATAATTTTGTGAGAAAAGTGAATATTATTGAAGTGAAACTTCTTTAGGCGCGTAATTCGGGGACGGAGTAAAACCGAGTCAGGATCGACACGAAAATGCGGGTACCCCCACCACCGCTCACCGTTCACTGTCCCTCTCTCACCATATGCGCTTGTTGAGGTGGGGGAGCCGCTCACGAACGTTTTGCTTTGAGTTACGAGCGAGATACGAGTTCGGTTTAGCAGGTCGGCCGGTAGCGCACTTGCGCGGCCACGCCCACCACGGCCAGTGAATCAGTTAGCAGCGTGCTCCCGCTGTGATAAGTTGTGTTCGCGTTTTGTGTTGCGTTTACATTTACATTTATAGTTGTAGTTCATTTAATTAATTCATTTAATTTTTGATGAAATGAAAATAGAGAGAGAGGAATACTAGAAGTTTCACTTCTGTCTTGCGTAGGCTTGACACACCCACTTTTTTTTTTCCTATATAACAACATATCTGTTTCTAGTTTGGTTACATAAAAATATGAACGAACAATGAACATATTGACATCGTTCGTCCATTTCATACGCTGTCTAGGAATACCTGTTTTTTGGGGTCTTAGACTATCCATGTTCATCTGTATAGATGACATAATAATCCCCTGTTCATCTACGTTGGTTGCAAATGACATTGTTGTCATTTTGCAAAACAACTAGGAGATGATTGTATCGTTACTGCTACATTCCAGTAACCAAATCAACAAATAATTTTCAATATGACCAAATTAAATATTCTAATCAAACTACCTTTCGACATAACAAATCTATAATTTCCAATTCAACTACCTTTCAACATTACAAATCTATGATATATTATGTTCCAGAAAAACGTCAACATAAAAATATACCTTTAAAATGTTTTTTTTTTCAAATGAATGTCAAATATTGTTGTTTACCTTGGTTACTGGGGTCCTCAAATATATATTTTTTTAAATCCTATAAATAAGAAATAAATAATTTATTATTATTATTATTATTATTTGGTACAATATTTTTAACATTTCAAAGTTTTCCAGTAATGTTGGCCTCACTGGGTGGCTTGCCCGTGCTGAGGCCTTCATTTTATTATATGAAAATATAATCTACATAATACATTTAAAGAGAAAATAATACATTTAAAAATATAATCTTGTGTGTTTGTGAGTGATGTGTGTTTATATTGGTCTTTGTGTGTTACGTGTAGGTTTTATTTTAATTTTATAGTATGATATTTTGGTAATATTGTCTTTTTGTTCTTTAATCCATTTTGTAATTTTGTGTGTGAATTTATTTTTATTTTCGTTAATTTTAATTTCAAGTTTTACACTGTTGAAAGCTTTTATAGCATGGTATTGGTAGTGTCTTTGTCCAAAGCTTGAATTTACTGTCTTACTGGTCTGTTAGTGTTATTTTGTGTATGTTGAAATTTATTTTTTCGTCGAAAATGTAGTTTAGTAGTGTTTTAACGTATAATTGGCGTACATCTAGTACGTCACAGCTATAATATGTAATAATAGATATTAATCAATACGGTTTCAGAAGAGTACAGAATTTCTGCTTCAAAAATTTGCCAACATGATAAATAGACATCGGATTATATGCATTTGCATATTTGCATATGCAAATGCATATAACTCTCTAATTACGACGTTAATGCATATTTCAGCCTTTTTTCCCAAATCGTGCATACTTCGTTTAATAGCGAGAGGTATCATTTACGTATAGGGAGCTAGGTGACTTGGTTGCCTGTAAAATCCTAGAAAAAACAAATCATTCAACTGTTGCTCGTTTCATAAATGATTCCATAAGATCTTTGTTTCCCGATTGTTCTGTGGATGAAAAAATCTGCATGTTTGTTTCTGATGCTGCGCCATACATGGTGAAAGCTGGCCAAGCCTTGCAAACTTTTTATCCAAATTTACTACACATTACCTGCTTAGCTCACGGGTTTCATCGCCTTGCAGAAGAGATACGGCAAGAGTATGGGAATGTTAATAAATTAATTTCCTCTACAAAAAAAGTGTTTTTAAAAGCACCGTCGCGTGTGCAGTCTTATAAAGAGGAATTGCCAAATCTAGCATTGCCGCCAGAACCCATAATTACTCGATGGGGTACTTGGCTAAAGGCAGTATTATTCTATGCTGAAAATTTTGAGGCCGTAAAACAAGTAGTTGGGCAATTTTACAGTTCTGAGGCCATTGTAATTCATTCAAGCAAGCTAGCATTTGAAGACGCATCCATTAAACAGAATATCGCCCTCATCTCAACACATTTCCACAAGTTACCAGATACCATAAAAAAATTTGAAACAAAAAACCTTCCTCTAATTAAAGCAATAGAAATACTGGAAACAATGATCGAACTCGCCAACGCCCTTCCTAATTCAATGTCAGAAAAGATTCGTAAGAAGTTAGACTCTATTTTGCTTAAAACCCGAGTCTTGAAGATATGAAGAACATTAATGCCTACATCAACGGCACAGGTCATACCCTGCCTAAACATATATCTACAGAAATGGCGCCAAATTTTAAATTTTATCCAATGACGTCAGTTGACGTAGAGAGGTCGTTTTCGGCGTACAAATTAATACTGGGTGGCAGACGTCACAGATTTGAGCTCGAAAATTTGGAAAAATACTTTGTTGTATATTGTCACAAAAACTACGCATAATTTTAAGAATATTTCGCTGTATTTGTACGGTCTTTAATTAAAATAAAAAATTTAAATGGTTTTTTGATTTTGCATTGTGCATATTTTGGGCAAATCAAGAGTTTTTAGTGCATATTTCGGCCTTTTTTAGTGCATATTTGCATGCATATTTTGGCACTTTGTTAGTGCATATAATCCGATGTCTAATGATAAATAATGAATTAAACTGTAAAAAACATAAATTTGTCTTATTTATAGATTACTCTAAAGCCTTTGATACTATTGATCATGGTAAATTACTTAAAATACTAGAAATTATAGGAATAATAGGAAAACCACTAAAACTTTTTGAAAATTACTTAAAGAACCGATGCATGAAATTAAAACTCTTAAACTCTTTAAGCAAAAAAAAAGTTTTTTGCCGGCGTTCCTCAAGGTTCCATATTAGGTCCAATTATGTATATTATGCATGTTTCTTTTATTAAACACATTTTTAGACATGTAAAGCACTTTGTAAATATGTGGATGATAATGCGTTAGTTATTTCTAGCACTGATTTGCAAACTTGTATAGACCTTTTACAAAAATACTACATTGAACTCTTAAAATGGTCTCATGACTGGCTTAATCATAAATGCCAAAAAAACTAAATTGTAACACATAAGATTCCCTAATGTTAAGGTATATATTACACCAGAAATAAATACATAAACCTCAGATTGATTACACGATGGTATTCCTGCAATGTGTACAAGCGAAAATTTGTATTTATTTATTATTACGCCTATTAAGGCTTTTACATACACATATAACAATATTTTAAAAATTATACTAGTAAATAGTGCAGGAAATGACTGTTTAAAACACATATATAAATAAAAAATATAGTTGAATTTAATCCACACAGTGTGTAGGTACAAAATATAAAAATAAAAAATCCAAAATATTTTTTTTCTTTCAGTCGACAAAATACCGTTAACGTGTGTATAATAAAAGTGATGTACTAAATATATCAAGAACATCGGAGTATTTGTTTCCTAGCTGTTGAATCCGTCGCATAGGAGTGTGATATTGGGACGTTGATATAGAATTGCTACAATAATATGGTAGGTACTGTCTTGTAACTGAACTGCTTGGAGTATGAAAAGAGATTACATACAATAAATCAGGGGTATCAAACATTGAATTAATGATTTTATACAAACAGGTTAAATCGGAAATGATTCTACGATCGGATAATTTTATTAAATTTAATTAACATTATCGTAAATTAGGCATTCTCTAGGAATGCCCATTTTAAAATTTACATATCTTAAAAATGTATTTTGGATTCTTTCAATCGCATGTGAATGAACCTCATAATTTGGGGAAAAAACCGTGGAATTGTATTCTACATGACTCCTTACTAGTGACATATTATAATGTTTTTACAGTATTTACATTATTGAAATCACTAGATACCCTTAAAATAAATCCCAAAATTTTCAAAGCTTTATTGGTTATTATTTCTATATGCTTGATAAAGTTGAGTTTCCTGTCAAAATTTAAAAAAGCTCACAATGGAACTAGTTAAAGAATGTGTTTATTTAGGTGTCAATATTGATTGTTTTTTCAAATGGGAAATACAAATAAACAAAGTTTGTGCACGACTAAGATCAATTATAAGCAGATTGTAAAAACTAAAAATGGAATTATTCCAATCTGCAAGCTTGGAATAATTTATTTATCTCTAGCTGAATCTGTTATAAGGTATGGAATAACAGCTTGGGGATTTTCCTGTAAAACTAATATCGACCATGTTCAATCCGTGTTCATTGGTTAAATTATTAGCTGAAAATAATTTATACAAAGAAAGGCATTATATTCCATAATTCTATCAGTCTCAAAATTCTTTCAGTGAGAGCAATTCTGTGGTACAAAATTACATTTCAGCACATAATTAACCCTTCATATATAAACAGGCTAAAATGAAATCATAATACTATAATACATAATAAGTAAATACATAATAGTATAAAATAATGAAACATAATACATAATAAGTATATGATTCCCAATTGTTTTAATATGTTACCTGCTGAAATTAAAAACTGTACCCAAAACACACAATTGGTGAACTTACTGAAGACTTGGCTTACTGTAAGAATTAATTTGTATTAGCTTACAATGATATATTATTCTAAAGACTTTTAAAATTGTTATTTATGTTTTCATAATATTCTTTTGCTATATTCTATAATTTTTTTAATTGTTTTGTTTTATGTAATTGTTAAAGTGTAACTGTAAACTCACTATAATAATATTTATAATGTAAAGAACCAGTTAGACAAACTGCTAAAAAGTAGTCTATGGGGATTTTTTGCCTTAAATTTGTAAAATGTGTAATATATTATTAAAAAAAAATCATTGTATTGTAAAAAGTATTTAAGTACTCGACCTCTTCAACCATTCATATATTATCTTTACCCTTTCACTTACTTCTCGTTTTACCATAAATAGTTATTTAAACAGTTATTTTACCAACAAGGTTAGGTTATAACGAAGACACTCTAATTGTATTATGTATTGAGGACATCATGATACAAACAAACAATCCATACGGAACACAATACCAATATTACTGACCACTTCACAATACTACTCACTACTCAACTTCAAAACACTGTATAACTAGCTGACTGTATTATGTATTGAGGACATCATGATACAAACAAACAATCCATACGGAACACAATACCAATATTACTGACCACTTCACAATACTACTCACTACTCAACTTCAAAACACTGTTTAACTAGCTGACGTGTACCCGGCGTTGCTTGGGGTTGTGAATGGTTTGAAGTAAGGTTTTGTATAACTAGCTGACGTGTACCCGGCGTTGCTTGGGGTTGTGAATGGTTTGAAGTAAGGTTTTGTATAACTAGCTGACGTGTACCCGGCGTTGCTTGGGGTTGTGAATGGTTTGAAGTAAGGTTTTGTATAACTAGCTGACGTGTAGGTACCCGGCGTTGCTTGGGGTTGTGAATGGTTTGAAGTAAGGTTTTGTATAACTAGCTGACGTGTAGGTACCCGGCGTTGCTTGGGGTTGTGAATGGTTTGAAGTAAGGTTTTGTATAACTAGCTGACGTGTACCCGGCGTTGCTTGGGGTTGTGAATGGTTTGAAGTAAGGTTTTGTATAACTAGCTGACGTGTACCCGGCGTTGCTTGGGGTTGTGAATGGTTTGAAGTAAGGTTTTGTATAACTAGCTGACGTGTAGGTACCCGGCGTTGCTTGGGGTTGTGAATGGTTTGAAGTAAGGTTTTGTATAACTAGCTGACGTGTACCCGGCGTTGCTTGGGGTTGTGAATGGTTTGAAGTAAGGTTTTGTATAACTAGCTGACGTGTAGGTACCCGGCGTTGCTTGGGGTTGTGAATGGTTTGAAGTAAGGTTTTGTATAACTAGCTGACGTGTACCCGGCGTTGCTTGGGGTTGTGAATGGTTTGAAGTAAGGTTTTGTATAACTAGCTGACGTGTAGGTACCCGGCGTTGCTTGGGGTTGTGAATGGTTTGAAGTAAGGTTTTGTATAACTAGCTGACGTGTAGGTACCCGGCGTTGCTTGGGGTTGTGAATGGTTTGAAGTAAGGTTTTGTATAACTAGCTGACGTGTAGGTACCCGGCGTTGCTTGGGGTTGTGAATGGTTTGAAGTAAGGTTTTGTATAACTAGCTGACGTGTACCCGGCGTTGCTTGGGGTTGTGAATGGTTTGAAGTAAGGTTTTGTATAACTAGCTGACGTGTAGGTACCCGGCGTTGCTTGGGGTTGTGAATGGTTTGAAGTAAGGTTTTGTATAACTAGCTGACGTGTAGGTACCCGGCGTTGCTTGGGGTTGTGAATGGTTTGAAGTAAGGTTTTGTATAACTAGCTGACGTGTACCCGGCGTTGCTTGGGGTTGTGAATGGTTTGAAGTAAGGTTTTGTATAACTAGCTGACGTGTAGGTACCCGGCGTTGCTTGGGGTTGTGAATGGTTTGAAGTAAGGTTTTGTATAACTAGCTGACGTGTACCCGGCGTTGCTTGGGGTTGTGAATGGTTTGAAGTAAGGTTTTGTATAACTAGCTGACGTGTAGGTACCCGGCGTTGCTTGGGGTTGTGAATGGTTTGAAGTAAGGTTTTGTATAACTAGCTGACGTGTACCCGGCGTTGCTTGGGGTTGTGAATGGTTTGAAGTAAGGTTTTGTATAACTAGCTGACGTGTAGGTACCCGGCGTTGCTTGGGGTTGTGAATGGTTTGAAGTAAGGTTTTGTATAACTAGCTGACGTGTACCCGGCGTTGCTTGGGGTTGTGAATGGTTTGAAGTAAGGTTTTGTATAACTAGCTGACGTGTACCCGGCGTTGCTTGGGGTTGTGAATGGTTTGAAGTAAGGTTTTGTATAACTAGCTGACGTGTAGGTACCCGGCGTTGCTTGGGGTTGTGAATGGTTTGAAGTAAGGTTTTGTATAACTAGCTGACGTGTACCCGGCGTTGCTTGGGGTTGTGAATGGTTTGAAGTAAGGTTTTGTATAACTAGCTGACGTGTAGGTACCCGGCGTTGCTTGGGGTTGTGAATGGTTTGAAGTAAGGTTTTGTATAACTAGCTGACGTGTACCCGGCGTTGCTTGGGGTTGTGAATGGTTTGAAGTAAGGTTTTGTATAACTAGCTGACGTGTAGGTACCCGGCGTTGCTTGGGGTTGTGAATGGTTTGAAGTAAGGTTTTGTATAACTAGCTGACGTGTACCCGGCGTTGCTTGGGGTTGTGAATGGTTTGAAGTAAGGTTTTGTATAACTAGCTGACGTGTACCCGGCGTTGCTTGGGGTTGTGAATGGTTTGAATTAAGGTTTTGTATAACTAGCTGACGTGTACCCGGCGTTGCTTGGGGTTGTGAATGGTTTGAAGTAAGGTTTTGTATAACTAGCTGACGTGTACCCGGCGTTGCTTGGGGTTGTGAATGGTTTGAAGTAAGGTTTTGTATAACTAGCTGACGTGTAGGTACCCGGCGTTGCTTGGGGTTGTGAATGGTTTGAAGTAAGGTTTTGTATAACTAGCTGACGTGTACCCGGCGTTGCTTGGGGTTGTGAATGGTTTGAAGTAAGGTTTTGTATAACTAGCTGACGTGTACCCGGCGTTGCTTGGGGTTGTGAATGGTTTGAAGTAAGGTTTTGTATAACTAGCTGACGTGTACCCGGCGTTGCTTGGGGTTGTGAATGGTTTGAAGTAAGGTTTTGTATAACTAGCTGACGTGTACCCGGCGTTGCTTGGGGTTGTGAATGGTTTGAAGTAAGGTTTTGTATAACTAGCTGACGTGTACCCGGCGTTGCTTGGGGTTGTGAATGGTTTGAAGTAAGGTTTTGTATAACTAGCTGACGTGTACCCGGCGTTGCTTGGGGTTGTGAATGGTTTGAAGTAAGGTTTTGTATAACTAGCTGACGTGTACCCGGCGTTGCTTGGGGTTGTGAATGGTTTGAAGTAAGGTTTTGTATAACTAGCTGACGTGTACCCGGCGTTGCTTGGGGTTGTGAATGGTTTGAAGTAAGGTTTTGTATAACTAGCTGACGTGTAGGTACCCGGCGTTGCTTGGGGTTGTGAATGGTTTGAAGTAAGGTTTTGTATAACTAGCTGACGTGTACCCGGCGTTGCTTGGGGTTGTGAATGGTTTGAAGTAAGGTTTTGTATAACTAGCTGACGTGTACCCGGCGTTGCTTGGGGTTGTGAATGGTTTGAAGTAAGGTTTTGTATAACTAGCTGACGTGTAGGTACCCGGCGTTGCTTGGGGTTGTGAATGGTTTGAAGTAAGGTTTTGTATAACTAGCTGACGTGTACCCGGCGTTGCTTGGGGTTGTGAATGGTTTGAAGTAAGGTTTTGTATAACTAGCTGACGTGTACCCGGCGTTGCTTGGGGTTGTGAATGGTTTGAAGTAAGGTTTTGTATAACTAGCTGACGTGTAGGTACCCGGCGTTGCTTGGGGTTGTGAATGGTTTGAAGTAAGGTTTTGTATAACTAGCTGACGTGTACCCGGCGTTGCTTGGGGTTGTGAATGGTTTGAAGTAAGGTTTTGTATAACTAGCTGACGTGTACCCGGCGTTGCTTGGGGTTGTGAATGGTTTGAAGTAAGGTTTTGTATAACTAGCTGACGTGTACCCGGCGTTGCTTGGGGTTGTGAATGGTTTGAAGTAAGGTTTTGTATAACTAGCTGACGTGTACCCGGCGTTGCTTGGGGTTGTGAATGGTTTGAAGTAAGGTTTTGTATAACTAGCTGACGTGTACCCGGCGTTGCTTGGGGTTGTGAATGGTTTGAAGTAAGGTTTTGTATAACTAGCTGACGTGTAGGTACCCGGCGTTGCTTGGGGTTGTGAATGGTTTGAAGTAAGGTTTTGTATAACTAGCTGACGTGTACCCGGCGTTGCTTGGGGTTGTGAATGGTTTGAAGTAAGGTTTTGTATAACTAGCTGACGTGTACCCGGCGTTGCTTGGGGTTGTGAATGGTTTGAAGTAAGGTTTTGTATAACTAGCTGACGTGTACCCGGCGTTGCTTGGGGTTGTGAATGGTTTGAAGTAAGGTTTTGTATAACTAGCTGACGTGTACCCGGCGTTGCTTGGGGTTGTGAATGGTTTGAAGTAAGGTTTTGTATAACTAGCTGACGTGTACCCGGCGTTGCTTGGGGTTGTGAATGGTTTGAAGTAAGGTTTTGTATAACTAGCTGACGTGTACCCGGCGTTGCTTGGGGTTGTGAATGGTTTGAAGTAAGGTTTTGTATAACTAGCTGACGTGTAGGTACCCGGCGTTGCTTGGGGTTGTGAATGGTTTGAAGTAAGGTTTTGTATAACTAGCTGACGTGTACCCGGCGTTGCTTGGGGTTGTGAATGGTTTGAAGTAAGGTTTTGTATAACTAGCTGACGTGTAGGTACCCGGCGTTGCTTGGGGTTGTGAATGGTTTGAAGTAAGGTTTTGTATAACTAGCTGACGTGTACCCGGCGTTGCTTGGGGTTGTGAATGGTTTGAAGTAAGGTTTTGTATAACTAGCTGACGTGTACCCGGCGTTGCTTGGGGTTGTGAATGGTTTGAAGTAAGGTTTTGTATAACTAGCTGACGTGTAGGTACCCGGCGTTGCTTGGGGTTGTGAATGGTTTGAAGTGAGGTTTTGTATAACTAGCTGACGTGTACCCGGCGTTGCTTGGGGTTGTGAATGGTTTGAAGTAAGGTTTTGTATAACTAGCTGACGTGTAGGTACCCGGCGTTGCTTGGGGTTGTGAATGGTTTGAAGTAAGGTTTTGTATAACTAGCTGACGTGTACCCGGCGTTGCTTGGGGTTGTGAATGGTTTGAAGTAAGGTTTTGTATAACTAGCTGACGTGTACCCGGCGTTGCTTGGGGTTGTGAATGGTTTGAAGTAAGGTTTTGTATAACTAGCTGACGTGTAGGTACCCGGCGTTGCTTGGGGTTGTGAATGGTTTGAAGTAAGGTTTTGTATAACTAGCTTACGTGTACCCGGCGTTGCTTGGGGTTGTGAATGGTTTGAAGTAAGGTTTTGTATAACTAGCTGACGTGTATCCGGCGTTGCTTGGGGTTGTGAATGGTTTGAAGTAAGGTTTTGTATAACTAGCTGACGTGTACCCGGCGTTGCTTGGGGTTGTGAATGGTTTCAAGAAAGGTTTTGTATAACTAGCTGACGTGTAGGTACCCGGCGTTGCTTGGGGTTGTGAATGGTTTGAAGTAAGGTTTTGTATAACTAGCTGACGTGTACCCGGCGTTGCTTGGGGTTGTGAATGGTTTGAAGTAAGGTTTTGTATAACTAGCTGACGTGTAGGTACCCGGCGTTGCTTGGGGTTGTGAATGGTTTGAAGTAAGGTTTTGTATAACTAGCTGACGTGTACCCGGCGTTGCTTGGGGTTGTGAATGGTTTGAAGTAAGGTTTTGTATAACTAGCTGACGTGTAGGTACCCGGCGTTGCTTGGGGTTGTGAATGGTTTGAAGTAAGGTTTTGTATAACTAGCTGACGTGTACCCGGCGTTGCTTGGGGTTGTGAATGGTTTGAAGTAAGGTTTTGTATAACTAGCTGACGTGTACCCGGCGTTGCTTGGGGTTGTGAATGGTTTGAAGTAAGGTTTTGTATAACTAGCTGACGTGTACCCGGCGTTGCTTGGGGTTGTGAATGGTTTGAAGTAAGGTTTTGTATAACTAGCTGACGTGTACCCGGCGTTGCTTGGGGTTGTGAATGGTTTGAAGTAAGGTTTTGTATAACTAGCTGACGTGTAGGTACCCGGCGTTGCTTGGGGTTGTGAATGGTTTGAAGTAAGGTTTTGTATAACTAGCTGACGTGTACCCGGCGTTGCTTGGGGTTGTGAATGGTTTGAAGTAAGGTTTTGTATAACTAGCTGACGTGTACCCGGCGTTGCTTGGGGTTGTGAATGGTTTGAAGTAAGGTTTTGTATAACTAGCTGACGTGTAGGTACCCGGCGTTGCTTGGGGTTGTGAATGGTTTGAAGTAAGGTTTTGTATAACTAGCTGACGTGTACCCGGCGTTGCTTGGGGTTGTGAATGGTTTGAAGTAAGGTTTTGTATAACTAGCTGACGTGTAGGTACCCGGCGTTGCTTGGGGTTGTGAATGGTTTGAAGTAAGGTTTTGTATAACTAGCTGACGTGTACCCGGCGTTGCTTGGGGTTGTGAATGGTTTGAAGTAAGGTTTTGTATAACTAGCTGACGTGTACCCGGCGTTGCTTGGGGTTGTGAATGGTTTGAAGTAAGGTTTTGTATAACTAGCTGACGTGTACCCGGCGTTGCTTGGGGTTGTGAATGGTTTGAAGTAAGGTTTTGTATAACTAGCTGACGTGTACCCGGCGTTGCTTGGGGTTGTGAATGGTTTGAAGTAAGTTTACTACATTGCAAAACGTTACATATTTATTCGTATTAGATATATGCTATGCCTTTTGATTTGAAAAGTAACTATTCAGTTTGAATGGGTATTGGCTATGCCTTTTGATTTGAAAAGTAACTATTCAGTTTGGATGGGTATTTGCTATGCCTTTTGATTTGAAAAGTAACTATTCAGTTTGGATGGGTATTGGCTATACCTTTTGATTTGAAAAGTAACTATTCAGTTTGGATGGGTATTTTGATAAATCCTAATGAACGTTTAGTAGGAAAAGGGCAGCGCAGACGGACCACCCTCCCTTGGACAGAATCAAGTAGTGGACAATTCAATTGTTGGACTTACTTTATATTTGTGTTCGGATCAGCAGAAGATCTGCCACTTTGTTGGAAGCCATATTTACATCACTTTTATTGTAGGTAAATAAAGGTGAAGCAACTATTGTTTTATCATAAAGTAGACAGTGTTTTGCAGGTTAAGTGTGCTAAATTTGTCAAAAATCAAATAAATAGATGAAATGTTTGGTTTAATGAATAGAACACATCGTTGGCAACGAACTTGTGTTAAATATTACATTCTTGTATTACGGAGGAGATAAATCTGTAAAGCAGCTATTTCAGATTTTTTGGCAAATTTTCAAATTCTAATTGAATCTTAGATTGAATAATAGATTAAACTTTCATTTTTTACTCCAAATAATGTCAAGAATCACTGGTAAAAAAAACTATATTAAATACGTCCCTTCACACCCTGTTTAGAGGAAAAGTAAGTAATAATTTAAATGAGGTAGATCTCGTACCAATATAGTTTACACATTTAATTTAATTGCTAATGAGAGCATAGTAACAATATAACATTAGGTACTACAATAAATAATTAGGAGAATATTATTTGTATTTATTATTTGTGTTCTAATATCTTATTTTAGTATTTATCAAATATTTAAAATTCCGAATTTTTGTAAATATTTTATCCCACGGGGACTGGACCCTTAGTTTTTTGTTATACTATGAAGTTAATATGAAAATATCTCATTAGATTTTATTTATATATTTTATAAGTATATTATTTATAGATGAGAAAGGATCTGTTGGTTTTTTCTATATAAATAAATTAAAAAATAACATATAAAAAATGAGAGCAAAAACATATCAAAGGTATCACGGAAAAACTTACAAAACTGATATATTTCTTTAAAAATCTAAGAAATGTGGTAAATAAAAATGATATGAAAAAATCTATTACGCTTTATGTCATTTTCGTATTGAATATGGAATTATAGGATGGGGATCTGCTGTAACTAAGTATATACATAACCTGAACACAATTCTAAAAGGAATCATAAAGACCATACTGAAAGTACCCATAAGAACGCCTTCGATTGAAATTTTCAATAGTTTTGATGTACCAAATGTACAACAAATATACTATTGAAACCATTCAAAAATACTGAATCCTCTACAATACCGCGTATTCATCAAACAAGGTCAAATCACAATGACATAAAAAATATTCCAGGTCATAAATCCAAATTCGGGCAAAAAATTATATTTATTTTGCGAGGAAACTCCACAATATCCTTCCCCCTGATATAAAGCGAATAGAAAATTTGAATGATAAAAATCTAGAATCAAAATCTGACTGAAAGAGATTAATGAAAAAAATTCTGAACAAAACATTAAAAACGACATAAAAATCTAATAAAACAAAATTAATTACTTTAGTCCGCCACACAACCCTAGTGAGGTTATACAACATAATATTATACGTATATTTAACATCATATTTTATATGTACAATGTTTAAATAGTCGCTGTAATAAAAAAATAATAATTATCTGTATATATAATAATAAGGTAATGCCTATGTAGTATATGAAATAGTAAGGCGCCCTAGAGGTGATTTTTCACTTAAAAAGCGCTACACAATTATTATTATAATGTGGTGCGTTTTGGCCTTGTAAAGATTCAAAATATCTGCGCATATTAAACAGGATAAATACATTTTGTAATTAACATACCATCTTCAAATTGTTTAATCCCAAAGATGATTGTGAAGCACAAAACCAAAACTATTTTAAAAAATATCATTTTAACGAGGGTCAGAACGTATGTACACCGCGACGCGTTGCGAGTTGCGAGCTACTAAATGTGATCACTGAATTCACATGAAAGATAAACTATAGCAGTTTTTGCAATAGATAAGGACTCTTCGCATGTTTTTTTAGCATCTGCCGATGGTTTTTTCTTGTTTTCAGCAATCAAATTACAATTATTATCACTTTTGATATAAAATATAATAAATATAAGCGATTAGCTATGAATATTCATATTTTTCCGACATTAAATTGCTTATTTTGAGATGTGTATTGACTACGCAGCACAGGGACGCGTGGATTTTTTTAGCACAATAAGAGAAAGGTTAACATGATGTATTGAAACAGTTACTATGAAACAGTTCCTACGCATCAAAAGGCACGACCCGGTTAACCTACCTAGAAAAAGAAAAGGTCCAAGCTGACAGTCGTATCTACAATAAATTTCGCAAAGCTCCGTGTTAAGCCCGCGCAACGCCGGGGAATACGAGAAAATTGATGCGTTTTTTTACAACATAAGGATTTAGAAAACTTTTTTCCATAGTGGCTTTATAATAAAAATAATTTAACGGCGGAATTGAAATGTTTCAGCCAAAAGTTTCTTGCCCTGATATGAAGTCGCAAAGCCAAAGTGAAATCAGTGTTTACTAAACACACAACTGATAATAGACACGCTGACGTATTTCATGTAGGTGCAGGCCCGGACTTGAATAAAACATTTGTCTGCTGCTCCCAACCGTCTGGAACCAGTGTTCATTTCATGTTATATAAGATATTATGGCAAGTTGAGCGGTCACTTGAACCTACAAATATAGTGAAATCTTATCTAAGGTGGAGTCATTGGATTTAAACCGCAATAAGCAGTTTGTATGCGTTTCAATATTCATATTATGGGTAATGATATATTAATTAAATCTAACACCAGAGTAAGACACGAAACAAACACTTATCTGTGAGGCGTATGTATCAGGTTCATGTAAGCGAAATGCAATGGTTAGATTGTTTGTGCATAGAGAGTGGACAAAAGAGTGTTATGAGATGTTACGACGTGGAAGTGAATGGTAGAAGCAATCGGGGACGCCCGAGGAAGACATGTTACGATGAAGTCAATTGAATACCTAAAGAAATTAACGTTTTCAATCATTGATCAGATTATTATTTCTACTTTAAAACTACACCCAGTTAACTAGAATCAAAACTTTACTCCAAACCACTGATAACCCCGAGTAACCTCGTGTTCGCTAAATGTGTTTGTTTCTTGGATGTAACTGTAGTTTAAAACAATTGTAACTAATTTTAAGAGAAAATGTAAACTTTATCATGCCAATATCACCCTTAAGGGGTGGAAGACAAATTTATTTTAAAACAATTCTTCGGGAATTTTGACGTTAATTTATTTAAAAGAAAGAATATTTTATACCGTTCTACGAAATTTTTCGGTTTCGTAGTTTGGTATGAAATATGAGCGTAAAAACTTTAGTAGAAAAGAATGGCAACATTATTTCCTAATCCCACCCATTGATCTATTTCCATGAGTCCGCATCTTGGCAGAGAAGTTTGTTATTTTGGCTTATGACCAACAATTCGGGGAAAATACATTATTTTGTTATTCGATTTGTTCAGATATCTTGTTCGTTGTTACTTGGGGACACACAGAGGTCAAGTGATACCTTCCAGCGGAGGAGATAATGGATCATCTTCAATCAATTACCCGGCGTTGCTTTACGCCTTTTTAACATATACAATTTGATGTATCTCAGAAGGTTTAGCCAGCGTTAGCAATGTAAGCTCCAATGTAAGATTTTTATTACAAAACATCGATTTTATGTATACTGGGTGTATCGGCACGTACCCGACAAACTTTATATAATACTGGGTGTATCGGCAATTTTTTTTTTTAAATCCACTCTCCGTCACTGTCATTGGCATTGTTTCTCGTGTTCAACAGCTGTTATAGCAAGTGTATCAAAAAGAGTCCTCGTTCTTTCATACACACTAAATAATAATAGTTAAAAATGAGACGAATGGTGCCGTGCCATTTCGTTGTGATTGTAAAAACGCGCCAATGTAGGTACATAAGTACATTATTCAACAAAACCCGAATAAAATATTGCCAGATGGGTTTCAAAACTTTGACAAAGGATAAAACATTGGTGACATGTGGTAAAAATATGAATAGTAATTTTTTTATTAAAAAAAAATTACCGGACAGCAAAGTGCCCAAAACATTGTTTACTCCAAATGTGCTAAGGAATAGCTGGTTAAAGTTTGTCGGGTTAGTGCCGATACACCCTGTATATAAACCTGAGAGGACGGACCGCCAAACAACTCGGTCACACCACACACTTCTTGCCTTATTCACATTCATACATCGTCTAATAAATACTTCTGACTCTTGACATGGCCCGACTCAAGTATCTGATTCACTTGGTCGTGCCATGTCTTCCTCGGACGTTCCCGACTTCTGCTACCATTCACATTTGCATCGTATATTCTTCCTACACTTCTTTCTTCGCTAATTCGCTCTACATGCCCAAACCATCTAAGCGTCCCTTTCTTGATCTTACTCATTACGCTTACATCAGCCTTGTACTCTTTGCGAATCTCCGCATTTCTCGCACTATCGTACATGGTGTTACACTCAAACGCCTCAGGAATCTCATTAATTTTCAGCTGGTGAAATAGCATTCCGTAAACGAGTATTATTCTTTTTAATTAGCGGTCCAATCCTTTCCAATATGTATTAGAAGTCAGTTGCTGTTATTTGGATAAAATTAAAGAATTGTTGTTGATCCTCAATTATTAATTCTGCCGTTAAACGAACGAAAGCCCCATCAGTACTTCTTCTTTGAAGCCAACTCCTAATTTTGTTTGACTAAATTGTGCATATTATCGCAGCGGCAATCCGTTGTGTGCGGAAATGGGTATTATATGGGGATCCATGATCTAACCGTAAATAAACAAATCCCTTATCAAATAATGTTACTAACTGACAGCTGCTGTCAAAGTCGGCGACAACGCGTTGTTGTCAGGAAGCCATCTTACCAAAAATAGAATAACTGGTGTAGCGGTCTCTGTGAGAAGTTCTTAAATTAAACTTGTAAACAACTTCCGTGACATTATTTACGATAAGTTGGATGCATATGTAAGCGCTTCTGTGAGTAACTTATCAAACATTTACGAAAGTCGTAAATTTTACTTACAAATGTAAACCCAGCCTCACGATGAATAAGTCACATATATCTGCATTATAGAAAAACAGATAAAACATATCTGTCCTTCAGAAACTCTAATGGAATATGTTAGGTATGTTTGTGGTCAGTAATGCCCCTCTGAAGCTTAATGCTAAATCACTATTTTGATTCATCTTTATAACGAATTGGTGTACATTATGAATACCAAAAAATATCCTTTAGATAAATTGAAGGTTTTCCTATCGTTTCGCTTGAGTAGAATACAAATAAAATAATAAATTACTCAATAAAAAATATAAATGTAAACTAATAAAAAAAAAATCTTTCAATAGAAATGTATGAACGCGTAAAGGAAACAACTTTAAAAAAATACAGTATTACAGCTAAAATTATCTGTGACAGTTTCACTTGATTAACTTTTTTGCTTTCTTATAAAATTATAGAAAATTAATAAAAACCAGTTTTGTGCTTGAAATTGAACGTTTCTAGACTCCGTTTGTCAAGCGATTTTAATGCCTATTACCTACAATATAAGGTATACCAATAATAAACACATTTTTGGCTTGTAGCTTCCTCTTAAAAGTTTCTATCAACAAATTATTAATTTGCTGCAATAAAAACAGACTTTACTTAAATATCTCAAAATGTCAAATTGTCAGATTTTCTCCAATAAAAATCCAGTCATCTTTAATTACAACATTAACACGAGTTAGAAATCACTTTTCCATCAAATCTTTCTTTTGTTACCCACATAAAAGAAATCTCTAACAAGGGCTTAAAAATGTTGGGATTTATAATTGGGTAAATATGAAATGTATTTGTTAAAGCGCTTTTACATAAATACAATGTTTAAGATAAGCTGATGAGGAGTACAATAATGAGTGTATATTACTAGTATAATCGGCCGAGTACATACAGTACAAGCAGGTACAATATACTAGTTACCGTTGAGAGTTGTTGTATATTCAAGATATAGATACTTCAATAAGTTCAATAAATAATAATAATAGTACAAAATAGGTACTTAAGGTACTATGAAAGCGGAAAAACATTTAATAACATTGTTGATGTTAGCAAAATAAATATGAAATATTTATTGTTGAGCAAACCTTAATAATGTCAGATTGGGTATTATACAAAACATAGCTTAACATTAGTATAGAAATAAACATGAACGGTTTGTTGGAAAGCAAAATTGTAATCAACAAATATTTACTACGCCATTTACGAAAATTGGCGAATTTACGAAAAATTTAGTGCATTAAAGTGTTATATTCTGCCTTTGTTAAAAGTCAACTTAAGTTTAGCCAATGTTTCGGACAGCATTGCAGTGTCCATCATCAGGGCAGATGTGTTATTTAAATAACACATCTAACAAAAGTTAAATAACACATATGCCCTGATGATGGACACTGCAATGCTGTCCGAAACATTGGCTAAAGAAGGAGTTAGCGCAACACGGCATAACACCCCAAAAACAAATAGCAAAAATACTTTGGGCCGTGAAAATCTTAAATCATATTTGAAAATTTCATAAGTTTATTAGTTAATCTTGTGCCTGATGGAAGTTTTTTTTTTTTAATAAACAAAATGGCAGCCTCTGATAATTTACTCGCGAAAAAAGGAAAAGAGCGCTAATTTATCGTTTATATAAAATAGTAGTTAGTAAAAAAAATCAAAGTGTCCGGGGGGTAAAGTGCACTAACTTCGGGAGGTGATTCCACATGATGGTAGAAGTAAAAAAGGAAAAAAAAACTTTTTCCCATACTAAAATATTTGTAAATTGAACAATATTTATTTTCCCATTTAAACAATTCAGCTTTTTCAACCTAAAAACTATCTTAAAACATTGGAATTTCGTAAAAAGTTAATCATTTTTTGTACTTCTAATCTTCCTCTTCCATGTAGAATCACCCCCCGAAGTTAGTGCACTTTCCCCCCAACAACCTGTATTTTATATATATTTTTCACAACCGTGTATTTATATTTTCATAGCTTGTTTATATTATTCTCACCGTTTGTTTATAATTAGTCATCGTGTTTAGTTTTTTTATATAATTCTTATCGCGTTTTAAATATTATTTTTCAGACTTATATTCAAGTTTCATATTCAATAACATATATGGAAGATAAGATTATGGAAATAAAGATAAATAATGAACTTATTACGTAAAAGGTACGTTACTCGTGAAAATGGTTACAAGCAAGTTGACTTGCCGAGAAACTGAATCACAAGATATGATATAATCCACAATGTTCTGTAGATTTATTATCTTTATATTTTTATTTGATTGATACAATAATAAATGATAATGTATTTTCCAACATTATGTGATTGGTATTTTTTAATGATAAACTAATATTTATAAGACAAGGTTTTTTAATGCGTAGCACAAACGATAACAAATTAATATAACCGATAATTACTCGACTGAAATATCCATACAAATTGAAAATAACTCTCGAGTAAAAATAATTGTCTTCGACGGGAATTGGACCCGCAACTTCTAATGGCCGGTCAGGTGCTCTGGACCACTGAGCTTATTTTGGATTTATGTTCCAAATACTTGATAGTTGACCCAAACTGGGTCATTATTATTTTAAATGAAAAGGTTTAGCAACCATTGATAAAGAATTGTATTCCAAATTATAAAATAAAGGCAAATCGACCTTACTCCCGGCACACTGACACACTTGTAGCGGTTATCTCCTCAGTGGTCTCTGTCAACTTTACAGTAGAGCCGATTAAAGATTACACAAAGTAAGGGCAAATCGACCTTACTCCCGGCACACAGACACACTTGTAGCGGTTATCTCCTCAGTGGTCTCTGTCAACTTTACAGTAGAGCCGATTAAAGATTACACAAAGTAAGGGCAAATCGACCTTACTCCCGGCACACAGACACACTTGTAGCGGTTATCTCCTCAGTGGTCTCTGTCAACTTTACAGTAGAGCCGATTAAAGATTACACAAAGTAAGGGCAAATCGACCTTACTCCCGGCACACTGACACACTTGTAGCGGTTATCTCCTCAGTGGTCTCTGTCAACTTTACAGTAGAGCCGATTAAAGATTACACAAAGTAAGGGAAAATCGACCTTACTCCCGGCACACAGACACACTTGTAGCGGTTATCTCCTCAGTGGTCTCTGTCAACTTGACAGTAGAGCCGATTAAAGATTACACAAAGTAAGGGCAAATCGACCTTACTCCCGGCACACAGACACACTTTTAGCGGTTATCTCCTCAGTGGTCTCTGTCAACTTTACAGTAGAGCCGATTAAAGATTACACAAAGTAAGGGCAAATCGACCTTACTCCCGGCACACAGACACACTTGTAGCGGTTATCTCCTCAGTGGTCTCTGTCAACTTGACAGTAGAGCCGATTAAAGATTACACAAAGTAAGGGCAAATCGACCTTACTCCCGGCACACAGACACACTTGTAGCGGTTATCTCCTCAGTGGTCTCTGTCAACTTTACAGTAGAGCCGATTAAAGATTACACAAAGTAAGGGCAAATCGACCTTACTCCCGGCACACAGACACACTTGTAGCGGTTATCTCCTCAGTGGTCTCTGTCAACTTTACAGTAGAGCCGATTAAAGATTACACAAAGTAAGGGCAAATCGACCTTACTCCCGGCACACAGACACACTTGTAGCGGTTATCTCCTCAGTGGTCTCTGTCAACTTTACAGTAGAGCCGATTAAAGATTACACAAAGTAAGGGCAAATCGACCTTACTCCCGGCACACAGACACACTTGTAGCGGTTATCTCCTCAGTGGTCTCTGTCAAATTTACAGTAGAGCCGATTAAAGATTACACAAAGTAAGGGCAAATCGACCTTACTCCCGGCACACAGACACACTTGTAGCGGTTATCTCCTCAGTGGTCTCTGTCAACTTTACAGTAGAGCCGATTAAAGATTACACAAAGTAAGGGCAAATCGACCTTACTCCCGGCACACAGACACACTTGTAGCGGTTATCTCCTCAGTGGTCTCTGTCAACTTTACAGTAGAGCCGATTATAGATTACATTTGTGGACCCATTTGAGATGTGATTTCCTAAGTAAATCGTTATTTTACTTTTCTATGTTATTTTAATGCACTAGTGAAATCGCAGCGGTTCACGAAATGATTGGTTTGTTAATCAAATGTTAACAAACATTTAATAGTTATGTTAACATATGGCTGATGGAGTTACGGCCATTTATTTTACAATATTGTGTCAGAAATAAAACTTTGCAGATAATATTAAAAATAATGAAGGAAAGGAACATCGTTATAAAGCACATCTTGATAACGATAGATATCATTTTACACGCGCGCGGCATTTCTAAGTTGATAGAAATGACTTATCTTATCATTGAGGTTATTAATAAGCTGCGAATACGTGACTTGAAAGCCAAACGCATTTTGAAATCCGTCATCTTTTAACTTATCTTGTTTGAGTATTGTCATTATAATTATTTCTCAAAATAAAAAAAATATATTTTATCACAATGAAATAAATTTTTGTGAATTCCTATAAAAACCACAGAGCATGTTTTGTTTTTTATGAATACAAGTATTTAAAAAAAACGATGTGGAACAATAATTATAATGCATTAACAGTAAGTAATCATTAGGCCGGAGAGACATTGCAGGGAACTATGCATTAACTGTAAGTAATCATTAGGCTGGAGCGACATTGTAGGTAACTATGCGTTAACAGTAGTTTTGACGGCCGGCATAGTCCAGTGGTAACGCATTGGACTGCCATTCCGAAGGTCGCGGGTTCGAACCCGGCGTGCGCAAATAAATTTTATTTGATTAATTTGTGTTATTTCACAATTAATTAATTAAAATAATATATAGTATATTTGCGGCACGTTCCAGAGTGGAAGATACTACCAGTATCGCCCTGGTGTAAGACCACCATTCAGAATTGAAACGTTGCTCCAAATGGCTTTAGCCGTGTTTAGTGACTAGATCTGAATAGCCAGGTACTTCCCCACTTACCTTCAGCCTCACAACATCCCCCAATTGGGGATGCCATAGTCTCACTGGCTCCAGACGGGAGCAGTTGGGACTCTTGTGAGGTATTCACTATAAAAAAAATATAAAAATAAAAAGTAAGTAATCATTAGGCCGGAGCGACATGGCAGGGAACTATGCATTAACAGTAAGTAATCATTAGGCCAGAGTGACATGGCAGGGAACTATGCATTAACAGTGTGTTATCATTAGGCCGGAGCGACATTGCAGGGAACTATGCATTAACAGTAAGTAATCATTAGGCCAGAGTGACATGGCAGGGAACTATGCATTAACAGTAAGTAATCATTAGGCCAGAGTGACATTGCAGGGAACTATGCATTAACAGTAAGTAATCATTAGGCCAGAGTGACATTGCAGGGAACTATGCATTAACAGTAAGTAATCATAAGGCCAGAGTGACATTGCAGGGAACTATGCATTAACAGTAAGTAATCATTAGGCCGGAGCGACATGGCAGGGAACTATGCATTAACAGTGTGTTATCATTAGGCCGGAGCGACATTGCAGGGAACTATGCATTAACAGTAAGTAATCATTAGGCCAGAGTGACATGGCAGGGAACTATGCATTAACAGTGTGTTATCATTAGGCCGGAGCGACATTGCAGGGAACTATGCATTAACAGTAAGTAATCATTAGGCCAGAGTGACATGGCAGGGAACTATGCATTAACAGTAAGTAATCATTAGGCCAGAGTGACATTGCAGGGAACTATGCATTAACAGTAAGTAATCATTAGGCCAGAGTGACATTGCAGGGAACTATGCATTAACAGTAAGTAATCATTAGGCCAGAGTGACATTGCAGGGAACTATGCATTAACAGTAAGTAATCATTAGGCCAGAGTGACATTGCAGGGAACTATGCATTAACAGTAAGTAATCATTAGGCCAGAGTGACATTGCAGGGAACTATGCATTAACAGTAAGTAATCATAAGGCCAGAGTGACATTGCAGGGAACTATGCATTAACAGTAAGTAATCATTAGGCCGGAGCGACATGGCAGGGAACTATGCATTAACAGTGTGTTATCATTAGGCCGGAGCGACATTGCAGGGAACTATGCATTAACAGTAAGTAATCATTAGGCCAGAGCGACATGGCAGGGAACTATGCATTAACAGTGTGTTATCATTAGGCCGGAGCGACATTGCAGGGAACTATGCATTAACAGTAAGTAATCATTAGGCCAGAGTGACATTGCAGGTAACTATTTTATTTATTATCTTTTTTTATGAATAAAAAAAGTGCAGGTACATTAAAAAAAAAAAAATCAGTTTTATGCTCAATCAACAAAACAATGAAAGTGAATAATATCGTTGTGTAATATATTTATGTGTAATGTATTTGTTATTGATAGTTAAATAAGTGAAAATGTAATTTTCTTTTTTATCTAGAATAAAAATAATTTTAAAAAATCATAGATTTCGCTCTTTTTTGCGAAATCCGTCAAATATAAAATGTTCATAAAATTCAGTATCTTGATTGAACATTTATGTGTTTTATGAAAATCTTTTTGAAATTTTGTCAAAATATTGGATTAAACGAGAATTTCTTAGCACAGGGGAGGCAAACCGGCTAACATCGTTCTTAGCACAGGGGAGGCAAACCGGCTAACATCGTTCTTAGCAAAGGGAGGCAAACCGGCTAACATCGTTCTTAGCACAGGGGAGGCAAACCGGCTAACATCGTTCTTAGCACAGGGGAGGCAAACCGGCTAACGTCGTTCTTAGCACAGGGGAGGCAAACCGGCTAACATCGTTCTTAGCACAGGGGAGGCAAACCGGCTAACATCGTTCTTAGCACAAGGGAGGCAAACCGGCTAACGTCGTTCTTAGCACAGGGGAGGCAAACCGGCTAACGTCGTTCTTAGCACAGGGGAGGCAAACCGGCTAACATCGTTCTTAGCACAGGGGAGGCAAACCGGCTAACGTCGTTCTTAGCACAGGGGAGGCAAACCGGCTAACATCGTTCTTATCAAAAGGAGGCAAACCGGCTAACATCGTTCTTAGCACAGAGGAGGCAAACCGGCTAACATCGTTCTTAGCACAGGGGAGGCAAACCGGCTAACATCGTTCGATTGCTTTTTGCTAAAGCTTCCACCGAGAGCAAACCAGCGTGAATATTTTTTATTTATCAATATACGTTTTGTAATTTATTTTAATATTTTTTTTTATTTTGAGGTAACGTGAACTACCTAGTCGTTCTATTAGAAGAACACTGGCTGAGGCCACCTGAACTAACTAGTCGTTCTATTAGAAGGAGACTGGATGAGGCCACGTGAACTACCTAGTCGTTCTATTAGAAGAAGACTGACTGAGGCCACGTGAACTACCTAGTCGTTCTATTAGAAGAAGACTGGCTGAGGCCACGTGAACTACCTAGTCGTTCTATTAGAAGAAGACTGGCTGAGGCCACGTGGGCAACGCCGGGGACTTCAGAAAGTTGTAAATAAATCATGATTCCCTGTTCATTATTTATTTATTTTTTTCATTTAAAAATATATTTCTTTTATATAAAAAACATAAATATGTTAAACTAAAAAAAACTAATTACAATAAAAATGTTTTCTGTTTAACGTAACTACCCAATTTAATTGAGAAAAACGTTTCTCGTGTTTGAGTTGGGGAGTAGTGCCATTACAATATATTATATTGGGTAAAGAAAAGAAAGAAAGTTTTTATTTATAAAATAAGAATTTAAAAAAATGTATAAAGCATGATAACAAAAGTATAGATAATGAAAATAGACTACAATAGTTGTTACTAAATTAGATACATAGTAAATGTAAATAAATATAATAATATATTTATTTGATTACATTGAACATTAATTTCAGAATAAAAATAATATTATTACATTTCGATTAATAAGTAGGTAGTAGATGGTATAAGTACATGGAGTTATTTTATTCATTTGGAGTAAACAGAGCTGATAATATTGCAAGCGAAGATACATAATAAATTGCGACAATAATCTGTTGGTGGCTCGATTGCTGATCTAATATTTTAAGAGGATATGGTAAAAAAAGAAAAATATTTTTTTTTGTTAATTAATTTTATGAAATTAAATAGTTTATTATATACTGAGTATGTAACATTAAAATTTGAATTTGATCAATTACTATTAATATGTACCTGTAATCAGAAGATATGTAAAAAATCAAATTAAAACTTATACCTAATTATTATTTGTTTGATCAAGAAGTTGTTTTATTTGTAATTTAAAGGCTTTATAATCTTTTTCAGATTTGATTTTAAATGGGAGTGCATTCAAAAAATGTATACCTTGATAAGTATAATGGTGTTGAGAAGCGCTCATTTTAAATTTAGGGATTCCTAAGTTGCCACGTGATCTTGATCGGTTATTTATTTTTGGAAATGTTATTGTAGGATTGAAATGATCTTTGTGAGTTTGTAACAATGAGTTCTTTTTGAATATATTATTTAGACTAGAAACCCTAAAAGAGTTAAATAACTGTGTTGTTGGATATATAGATGGTTTACTTAGGACGACTTTTAGAATCAACCTCTGTGCCTTTTCTAAGGGTAAGAGGTTAGTTTTGAATGTCCCCCCCACCCAATTATACCATATTGGATAATAGATTGGGCAGAGAGGAATAAATAGTTTTCATCATATTATATGATAGGATGTTTCTCAATCTAATGAATAGGTAAATAAGTTCTCTAACTCTGGTTGCCGTATTTTGGACTTGTTCGTTCCATTTTAAGTGTCTATCTACTATGATACCCAGATATTTTATACTATTTTTGCATGTTATTGGTAAACAATTTACATTGCCGCATTCTTTTTTATTTTCACACTGTGATGAATGGATTTTAATATTGTTTTCGAATTTTTTTTCCTGCAAAGAGAATGGAATGAAATATGTTTTCTCGGTATTTAGTGAGAGACAATTTAGGTCGAATCATGTTTTGAGTATGTTTATATTGATATTGGCTATCCTCATTGTTTCCTCCCATGATTTTCCTGTTGTGATAACTACAGTGTCGTCTGCGTAAGATATGATATCTCCAACAATGGGAAGAGTGAACAATGAACATTTGATTTACATGTATAATAAAAATATACTATTTGCTATCAATGTTTGTGCAGGAAATGATAACATTTTAACTTCAGATACCAACTTGCTAATGTTTCCCACATCCTACTAAATAAATACATTTAATGATAACGCTGGCATGTTACATTAAATAAGAGGTTAAAAATGAATGCTTACGCTATCTGAAATGTTGAATTCATTTTGTCGTTATCAATTTAATTTATTTTTTAATGTGATTAGGTACATCAGAAAAGTTCCAACTGCTCCCAAACGCCTACAGCTGTGGGGAAGGGAAGGAGATGTGGAAGAGAACGGTTAAATAATGAAATGGATTAGTTAGTTCCGTGCTTCCACTACTCTATTTGCCAGGAAGTGTTTCCTAGGATTGGATGCTAAAGATGTCCACATTTGAAATATTTTATTACATATTCAATGATCGCTTACTTGCTCGTACTTGTTAGCCTTATTCTACCTACTATGTCAGTCGTGGCAACGGACTATAATACCATCATACATACAAGTCCTACTATGTCAGTCGTGGCAACGGACTATAATACCATCAGTTCCTCCGCAGGGGTAGGCACAGAGGATGGAGCGCTAAACAACGCGGTGTTGACAGATACAAATAATAAAACAATAATACATACCGATTGAACAGTTTAAAAAGTATATATTTATTCGATTCTCCGTTTTGAGGCCATCGTGAAGGAGATTGTAAATGTGTTTAACCTCGTGGCCTATGCTTATCTTAACACTTTCAGTCTTTACTGTATTAGTGCACCATTTATGTTGTATTCCGTTTTATATTTTGAAGATTAAAATGCGTTACGTGTTGTATTCGTACAATATTCGTAAGTTCAACTCTTGGTATATATTTTTCGTATCTAGATTATATACAATTGAAGAGTTTTTTTAAACATTATTTTGTATTATTTGAAAATCGTTAACGTAGGTAATGCGTGTGTTTGCCATATTTCAATTAGATAATTGGGTTTTAAATCCACATACCTTAAGCCTTAGACACATTACGCCACTTTGTGGATATATACATATACATAGTCGAGCCGAACTGCCTGCGAGCTGCTGTTTCACATACAACTTTGGGACGTCTTTTTTAGCGCTGACGAACTGAATCTTAACCGGTTTCGGCGAATAGCTTTCCTGTCGGTCTTTCGACAAACTCGGAGGAGATTGCATATCATATTTGGAAGGCGTTGTGCTCTCGTGCCACCAGAGCCGACCCAGGCATCTATTTACTTTCTCGGTTCTTTATTTCATTTAAATTTAATGATTAGAAGGAACTTTAATAAAACTGATTGATTTGCATTTACATTTATAAAACAAAATATTTATATAAATAAGGACCACATTACTTCGACATAAGAAGAAGACTGGCTGAAGCCACGTGAACTAACTAGTCGTTCTATTAAAAGAAGACTGGCTGAGGCCACGTGAACTACCTAGTCGTTCTATTAGAAGAAGACTGGCTGAGGCCACGTGAACTACCTAGTCGTTCTATTAGAAAAAGACTGGCTGAGGACACGTGAACTACCTAGTCGTTCTATTAGAAAAAGACTGGCTGAGGCCACGTGAATTACCCGGTCGTTCCATTAGAAGAAGACTGGCTGAGGACACGTGAACTACCTAGTCGTTTTATAAGAAGAAGACTGGCTGAGGACACGTGAACTACCTAGTCGATCTATTAGAAGAAGACTGGCTGAGGACGCGTGAACTACCTAGTCGTTTTATTAGAAGAAGACTGGCTGAGGATACGTGAACTACCTAGTCGTTCTATTAGAAGAAGACTGGCTGTGTTACGTGAACTACCTAGTAGTTATATTAGAAGACTGGCGGAGGCCATTTGAACTACCTAGTCGTTCTATTAGAAGAAGACTGGCGTAGGCCACGTAAACTACCGAGTAGTTCCATTAGAAGAAGACTGGCTGAGGACACGTGAACTACCTAGTCGTTTTATTAGAATTAGACTGGCTGAGGATACGTGAACTACCTAGTTATTCTATTAGAATAAGACTGGCTATGTTACGTGAACTACCTAGTAGTTATATTAGAAGAAGACTGGTGGAGGCCACGTGAACTACCTAGTCGTTCTATTAGAAAAAGACTGGCTGAGGCCACGTGAATTACCTTGTCGTTCTATTAGAAGAAGACTGGCGTAGGCCACGTAAACTACCTCGTAGTTCCATTAGAAGAAGACTGGCTGAGGACACGTGAACTACCTAGTCGTTCTATTAGAAGAAGACTGGCTATGTTACGTGAACTACCTAGTCGTTCTATTAGAAGTAGACTGGCTGAGGCCATGTGAACTACCTAGTCGTTCTATAAGAAGAAGATTGGCTGAGGCCAAGTGAACTACCTAGTCGTTCTATTAGAAGAAGACTGGCTGAGGCCACGTGAACTACCTAGTCGTTCTATTAGAAGAAGACTGGCTGAGGCCACGTGAACTACCTAGTCGTTCGATAAGAAGAAGATTGGCTGAGGCCAAGTGAACTACCTAGTCGTTCTAATAGAAGAAGACTGGCTTTGTTACGTGAACTACCTAGTCGTTCTATTAGAAGAAGACTGGCTGAGGCCATGTGAACTACCTAGTCGTTCTATAGGAAGAAGATTGGCTGAGGCCAAGTGAACTACCTAGTCGTTCTATTAGAAGAAGACTGGCTGAGGCCACGTGAACTACCTAGTCGTTCTATTAGAAGAAGACTGGCTGAGGCCACGTGAACTACCTAGTCGTTCTATTAGAATAAGACTGGCTGAGGCCACGTGAACTACCTAGTCGTTCTATTAGAAGAAGACTGGCTGAGGCCACGTGAACTACCTAGTCGTTCGATAAGAAGAAGATTGGCTGAGGCCAAGTGAACTACCTAGTCGTTCTAATAGAAGAAGACTGGCTTTGTTACGTGAACTACCTAGTCGTTCTATTAGAAGAAGACTGGCTGAGGCCATGTGAACTACCTAGTCGTTCTATAGGAAGAAGATTGGCTGAGGCCAAGTGAACTACCTAGTCGTTCTATTAGAAGAAGACTGACTGAGGCCACGTGAACTACCTAGTCGTTCTATTAGAAGAAGACTGGCTGAGGCCACGTGAACTACCTAGTCGTTCTATTAGAAGAAGACTGGCTGAGGCCACGTGAACTACCTAGTCGTTCTATTAGAAGAAGACTGGCTGAGGACACGTGAACTACCGAGTAGTTTTATTATAATGAATAACTGCTTGTTATCGTTATTTTTTGAAATTTTTTTTTACAAACTAACCTTTGAAGTTACAAGAGACATTAGTGCATTATCATTAATTTGTCGATGAGCTTTTTTGCTTTGTTGTTTTTTTAGGTGAAACGATATACCTTACTCCCACCACTACTTTCAGGTAAAACGATATACCTTACTCCCACCACTACTTTCAGGTGAAACGATATACCTTACTCCCACCACTACTTTTCTTGAAGTTCTTTGGACTTGAAGGAAATGTTATACTTTGGAGGTTGCAGCGTGCGCCATTTTTTCACAGGCGCACGTGAAATAATTTTACTACTTTAGTAGTAATGTTGGATAATTTGTCGTTGATTTCATTCCAAAAGAAATGAACTTGACGTTAAATTTTCCATTTACTTGGAGTCTTTCAAAACCATTCCTAAATTAACAAGTTAATTTTTAAAATCTTTTAAAGAAAGACTTATGTATTTATATAAATGTTTAAGTATTTCTACGACAATATTGATGATATAAGGCGTTTTTATTGCTAAAATAATACTGACTTTTGATTTTTGCAAAGTCACTCCATCCTACTGTGCTCTAGTGGTTTTTTATACTGACTTTCTCCCCAGTTGTTCATAATGGTAAGGAACCAGAGAAGTGCTTAAATTGTAAGTATATCCTTCTAACAAAACAATAGAAGTTGTCAATCGCTTCTTTGTCTATATATATTAGATGTGACAACTTTTTTTACGATAGCGGTTTGTATTTTTAAGTAAATCCAAGAACAGAGTCGGGATCAAAGTACATGAACAGGTGATAATGGGTTCACTGTTAATGTCAATGCAAACAGATAAAAACGACTTGATAACGAGATGATAAGGAACTCCAATACATTATTTACATTTAGTAGTATTCACATTAATATCAGTATTTTGAATTATTTGTAATTTCAAAGTGTTAATTTTTCAATGACGGTTTGCAATCAAAATCATCTCTTCCGTCGTAAATAAATAACAAGAATTCAACCAAACATTAATATTTCTAAAATATAATATCCCCTTTAAAATATACTTTTATTATTGGTATTCAACATTATGGACTCCGCACCAAACTAAATGTATAAATATGCAAACCTCAAGAGGAATATGAAAGTTAAAAATATTTTCGTTCTTTCAACTTCCAAAATAATAATCGAGCAACTCGTATCGTAAAGATTATTTGTGTCGTCTGCGCGAGGCAAGGAATTGTAAAATAACAGAGTCGCCGCGCAGTAGGTGTATTTTTGCTGTATTTTTAATGTTTCTTGCAGATATATTTATATGAACAATCATTAAAAATAACAAAAGCATTATTAACATTATACACGGTGTCCGAAAACTCGTAGTACAAGCGGGAACTGGAGAATCTACATCACACGGAGAACCCAAATAGAAATTACCCGTTTAACTAAAAAAAAATAGACCCTAACTTTGTAATGAATAAGCAATTAGAATAAATCGTTAAGTCTTCGCTATTGAATACATTATAATTTTCATAATAATTTCAAAATTATAATATGTATTTAGTTTATGTGATGACCATCCCCACTCCAATGTAAACATATCCCTTCAAAAAAACAATATGATAAAAAAAATAAAAAAACCCATTGATCATAATAACAATTTGACAATAAAATTAGGACATTAGTAATTCATATTACTTGTAAGGTTTTAGTATCTACTTACAAATATCCTGTTTTCAGGAGAAATTTTAGTTTTAATTTATAAAATTCTGACTGCATTGTACCCGGCGTTGCTAGGGGATATGAACACTAGCTGACGTGTACCCGGCGTTGCTAGGGGTTGTGAACACTAGCTGACGTGTACCCGGCGTTGCTAGGGGTTGTGAACACAAGCTGACGTGTACCCGGCATCGCTATGGGTTGTGAACACTAGCTGACGTGTACCCGGCGTTGCTAGGAGTTGTGAACACTAGCTGACGTGTACCCGGCGTTGCTAGGAGTTGTGAACACTAGCTGACGTGAACCGGGCATTGCTAGGGGTTGTGAAAACTAGCTGACGTGTACCCGGCATTGCTAAGGGCTGCGAATACTAGCTGACGTGTACCCAGCGTTGCTAGGGGATGTAAACACTATCTGACGTGTACCCGGCGTTGCTAGGGGTTGTGAACACTATCTGACGTGTACCCGGCGTTGCTAGGGGTTGTGAACACTAGCTGACGTGTACCCGGCGTTGCTAGGGGTTGTGAACACTAGCTGACGTGTACCCGGCGTTGCTAGGGGTTGTGAACACTAGCTGACGTGTACCCGGCGTTGCTAGGGGTTGTGAACACTATCTGACGTGTACCCGGCGTTGCTAGGGGTTGTGAACACTAGCTGACGTGTACCCGGCGTTGCTAGGGGTTGTGAACACAAGCTGACGTGTACCCGGCATCGCTATGGGTTGTGAACACTAGCTGACGTGTACCCGGCGTTGCTAGGGGTTGTGAACACTAGCTGACGTGTACCCGGCGTTGCTAGGGGTTGTGAACACTAGCTGACGTGTACCCGGCGTTGCTAGGGGTTGTGAACACTAGCTGACGTGTACCCGGCGTTGCTAGGGGTTGTGAACACTATCTGACGTGTACCCGGCGTTGCTAGGGGTTGTGAACACTAGCTGACGTGTACCCGGCGTTGCTAGGGGTTGTGAACACAAGCTGACGTGTACCCGGCATCGCTATGGGTTGTGAACACTAGCTGACGTGTACCCGGCGTTGCTAGGAGTTGTGAACACTAGCTGACGTGTACCCGGCGTTGCTAGGAGTTGTGAACACTAGCTGACGTGAACCGGGCATTGCTAGGGGTTGTGAAAACTAGCTGACGTGTACCCGGCATTGCTAAGGGCTGCGAATACTAGCTGACGTGTACCCAGCGTTGCTAGGGGATGTAAACACTATCTGACGTGTACCCGGCGTTGCTAGGGGTTGTGAACACTATCTGACGTGTACCCGGCGTTGCTAGGGGTTGTGAACACTAGCTGACGTGTACCCGGCGTTGCTAGGGGTTGTGAACACTAGCTGACGTGTACCCGGCGTTGCTAGGGGTTGTGAACACTAGCTGACGTGTACCCGGCGTTGCTAGGGGTTGTGAACACTAGCTGACGTGTACCCGGCGTTGCTAGGGGTTGTGAACACTATCTGACGTGTACCCGGCGTTGCTAGGGGTTGTGAACACTAGCTGACGTGTACCCGGCGTTGCTAGGGGTTGTGAACAGTAGCTGACGTGTACTAAAAGTATTAAAATTTTGAATTCAAACAAAAAAATGGCTAATCTTACATTTTTTCGTCTAAATGCTCAACTAAAATTACTGATTTTACACAAAATATCTTAAAAGGAATATTTCTGAATTATTGAATATTATCCGAAAACTAAAAATTGTTTTTGAAAGGTGATGAAATACGCATTCGAATTTGATTACTTATTTTTATCCGCGTCTGCCTGTTTGTGCGCTTAGTTCTTCTAAACTACGCAACGGAATTTAATTTAGGGTTATTAGAGAACATAGAAAAATTAATCAAAATCAAAGTTTTGTAAATAAGCACTAAAAAAATCATTATAATGCTTTAAACTGTTTAAGTAACATTTGTACAATTTAAAAAAAGGATTTACACAATTATGACCAAAAAACGTCACTATCGCAATGACTATTATTTTATCAACTGTCTTCAGGTTGGTAAGTAGGTACCACAATAGAAATTAATTCTCTTTGACATCTCGTAGAAGGATCCACGCTAATGTGAACTCTGGCAGAATCTTGAAAAGGAAACGTCACTATCGCAATGACTATTATTTTATCAACTGTCTTCAGGTTGGTAAGTAGGTACCACAATAGAAATTAATTCTCTTTGACATCTCGTAGAAGGATCCACGCTAATGTGAACTCTGGCAGAATCTTGAAAAGGAAACGTCACTATCGCAATGACTATTATTTTATCAACTGTCTTCAGGTTGGTAAGTAGGTACCACAATAGAAATTAATTCTCTTTGACATCTCGTAGAAGGATCCACGCTAATGTGAACTCTGGCAGAATCTTGAAAAGGAAACGTCACTATCGCAATGACTATTATTTTATCAACTGTCTTCAGGTTGGTAAGTAGGTACCACAATAGAAATTAATTCTCTTTGACATCTCGTAGAAGGATCCACGCTAATGTGAACTCTGGCAGAATCTTGAAAAGGAAACGTCACTATCGCAATGACTATTATTTTATCAACTGTCTTCAGGTTGGTAAGTAGGTACCACAATAGAAATTAATTCTCTTTGACATCTCGTAGAAGGATCCACGCTAATGTGAACTCTGGCAGAATCTTGAAAAGGAAACGTCACTATCGCAATGACTATTATTTTATCAACTGTCTTCAGGTTGGTAAGTAGGTACCACAATAGAAATTAATTCTCTTTGACATCTCGTAGAAGGATCCACGCTAATGTGAACTCTGGCAGAATCTTGAAAAGGAAACGTCACTATCGCAATGACTATTATTTTATCAACTGTCTTCAGGTTGGTAAGTAGGTACCACAATAGAAATTAATTCTCTTTGACATCTCGTAGAAGGATCCACGCTAATGTGAACTCTGGCAGAATCTTGAAAAGGAAACGTCACTATCGCAATGACTATTATTTTATCAACTGTCTTCAGGTTGGTAAGTAGGTACCACAATAGAAATTAATTCTCTTTGACATCTCGTAGAAGGATCCACGCTAATGTGAACTCTGGCAGAATCTTGAAAAGGAAACGTCACTATCGCAATGACTATTATTTTATCAACTGTCTTCAGGTTGGTAAGTAGGTACCACAATAGAAATTAATTCTCTTTGACATCTCGTAGAAGGATCCACGCTAATGTGAACTCTGGCAGAATCTTGAAAAGGAAACGTCACTATCGCAATGACTATTATTTTATCAACTGTCTTCAGGTTGGTAAGTAGGTACCACAATAGAAATTAATTCTCTTTGACATCTCGTAGAAGGATCCACGCTAATGTGAACTCTGGCAGAATCTTGAAAAGGAAACGTCACTATCGCAATGACTATTATTTTATCAACTGTCTTCAGGTTGGTAAGTAGGTACCACAATAGAAATTAATTCTCTTTGACATCTCGTAGAAGGATCCACGCTAATGTGAACTCTGGCAGAATCTTGAAAAGGAAACGTCACTATCGCAATGACTATTATTTTATCAACTGTCTTCAGGTTGGTAAGTAGGTACCACAATAGAAATTAATTCTCTTTGACATCTCGTAGAAGGATCCACGCTAATGTGAACTCTGGCAGAATCTTGAAAAGGAAACGTCACTATCGCAATGACTATTATTTTATCAACTGTCTTCAGGTTGGTAAGTAGGTACCACAATAGAAATTAATTCTCTTTGACATCTCGTAGAAGGATCCACGCTAATGTGAACTCTGGCAGAATCTTGAAAAGGAAACGTCACTATCGCAATGACTATTATTTTATCAACTGTCTTCAGGTTGGTAAGTAGGTACCACAATAGAAATTAATTCTCTTTGACATCTCGTAGAAGGATCCACGCTAATGTGAACTCTGGCAGAATCTTGAAAAGGAAACGTCACTATCGCAATGACTATTATTTTATCAACTGTCTTCAGGTTGGTAAGTAGGTACCACAATAGAAATTAATTCTCTTTGACATCTCGTAGAAGGATCCACGCTAATGTGAACTCTGGCAGAATCTTGAAAAGGAAACGTCACTATCGCAATGACTATTATTTTATCAACTGTCTTCAGGTTGGTAAGTAGGTACCACAATAGAAATTAATTCTCTTTGACATCTCGTAGAAGGATCCACGCTAATGTGAACTCTGGCAGAATCTTGAAAAGGAAACGTCACTATCGCAATGACTATTATTTTATCAACTGTCTTCAGGTTGGTAAGTAGGTACCACAATAGAAATTAATTCTCTTTGACATCTCGTAGAAGGATCCACGCTAATGTGAACTCTGGCAGAATCTTGAAAAGGAAACGTCACTATCGCAATGACTATTATTTTATCAACTGTCTTCAGGTTGGTAAGTAGGTACCACAATAGAAATTAATTCTCTTTGACATCTCGTAGAAGGATCCACGCTAATGTGAACTCTGGCAGAATCTTGAAAAGGAAACGTCACTATCGCAATGACTATTATTTTATCAACTGTCTTCAGGTTGGTAAGTAGGTACCACAATAGAAATTAATTCTCTTTGACATCTCGTAGAAGGATCCACGCTAATGTGAACTCTGGCAGAATCTTGAAAAGGAAACGTCACTATCGCAATGACTATTATTTTATCAACTGTCTTCAGGTTGGTAAGTAGGTACCACAATAGAAATTAATTCTCTTTGACATCTCGTAGAAGGATCCACGCTAATGTGAACTCTGGCAGAATCTTGAAAAGGAAACGTCACTATCGCAATGACTATTATTTTATCAACTGTCTTCAGGTTGGTAAGTAGGTACCACAATAGAAATTAATTCTCTTTGACATCTCGTAGAAGGATCCACGCTAATGTGAACTCTGGCAGAATCTTGAAAAGGAAACGTCACTATCGCAATGACTATTATTTTATCAACTGTCTTCAGGTTGGTAAGTAGGTACCACAATAGAAATTAATTCTCTTTGACATCTCGTAGAAGGATCCACGCTAATGTGAACTCTGGCAGAATCTTGAAAAGGAAACGTCACTATCGCAATGACTATTATTTTATCAACTGTCTTCAGGTTGGTAAGTAGGTACCACAATAGAAATTAATTCTCTTTGACATCTCGTAGAAGGATCCACGCTAATGTGAACTCTGGCAGAATCTTGAAAAGGAAACGTCACTATCGCAATGACTATTATTTTATCAACTGTCTTCAGGTTGGTAAGTAGGTACCACAATAGAAATTAATTCTCTTTGACATCTCGTAGAAGGATCCACGCTAATGTGAACTCTGGCAGAATCTTGAAAAGGAAACGTCACTATCGCAATGACTATTATTTTATCAACTGTCTTCAGGTTGGTAAGTAGGTACCACAATAGAAATTAATTCTCTTTGACATCTCGTAGAAGGATCCACGCTAATGTGAACTCTGGCAGAATCTTGAAAAGGAAACGTCACTATCGCAATGACTATTATTTTATCAACTGTCTTCAGGTTGGTAAGTAGGTACCACAATAGAAATTAATTCTCTTTGACATCTCGTAGAAGGATCCACGCTAATGTGAACTCTGGCAGAATCTTGAAAAGGAAACGTCACTATCGCAATGACTATTATTTTATCAACTGTCTTCAGGTTGGTAAGTAGGTACCACAATAGAAATTAATTCTCTTTGACATCTCGTAGAAGGATCCACGCTAATGTGAACTCTGGCAGAATCTTGAAAAGGAAACGTCACTATCGCAATGACTATTATTTTATCAACTGTCTTCAGGTTGGTAAGTAGGTACCACAATAGAAATTAATTCTCTTTGACATCTCGTAGAAGGATCCACGCTAATGTGAACTCTGGCAGAATCTTGAAAAGGAAACGTCACTATCGCAATGACTATTATTTTATCAACTGTCTTCAGGTTGGTAAGTAGGTACCACAATAGAAATTAATTCTCTTTGACATCTCGTAGAAGGATCCACGCTAATGTGAACTCTGGCAGAATCTTGAAAAGGAAACGTCACTATCGCAATGACTATTATTTTATCAACTGTCTTCAGGTTGGTAAGTAGGTACCACAATAGAAATTAATTCTCTTTGACATCTCGTAGAAGGATCCACGCTAATGTGAACTCTGGCAGAATCTTGAAAAGGAAACGTCACTATCGCAATGACTATTATTTTATCAACTGTCTTCAGGTTGGTAAGTAGGTACCACAATAGAAATTAATTCTCTTTGACATCTCGTAGAAGGATCCACGCTAATGTGAACTCTGGCAGAATCTTGAAAAGGAAACGTCACTATCGCAATGACTATTATTTTATCAACTGTCTTCAGGTTGGTAAGTAGGTACCACAATAGAAATTAATTCTCTTTGACATCTCGTAGAAGGATCCACGCTAATGTGAACTCTGGCAGAATCTTGAAAAGGAAACGTCACTATCGCAATGACTATTATTTTATCAACTGTCTTCAGGTTGGTAAGTAGGTACCACAATAGAAATTAATTCTCTTTGACATCTCGTAGAAGGATCCACGCTAATGTGAACTCTGGCAGAATCTTGAAAAGGAAACGTCACTATCGCAATGACTATTATTTTATCAACTGTCTTCAGGTTGGTAAGTAGGTACCACAATAGAAATTAATTCTCTTTGACATCTCGTAGAAGGATCCACGCTAATGTGAACTCTGGCAGAATCTTGAAAAGGAAACGTCACTATCGCAATGACTATTATTTTATCAACTGTCTTCAGGTTGGTAAGTAGGTACCACAATAGAAATTAATTCTCTTTGACATCTCGTAGAAGGATCCACGCTAATGTGAACTCTGGCAGAATCTTGAAAAGGAAACGTCACTATCGCAATGACTATTATTTTATCAACTGTCTTCAGGTTGGTAAGTAGGTACCACAATAGAAATTAATTCTCTTTGACATCTCGTAGAAGGATCCACGCTAATGTGAACTCTGGCAGAATCTTGAAAAGGAAACGTCACTATCGCAATGACTATTATTTTATCAACTGTCTTCAGGTTGGTAAGTAGGTACCACAATAGAAATTAATTCTCTTTGACATCTCGTAGAAGGATCCACGCTAATGTGAACTCTGGCAGAATCTTGAAAAGGAAACGTCACTATCGCAATGACTATTATTTTATCAACTGTCTTCAGGTTGGTAAGTAGGTACCACAATAGAAATTAATTCTCTTTGACATCTCGTAGAAGGATCCACGCTAATGTGAACTCTGGCAGAATCTTGAAAAGGAAACGTCACTATCGCAATGACTATTATTTTATCAACTGTCTTCAGGTTGGTAAGTAGGTACCACAATAGAAATTAATTCTCTTTGACATCTCGTAGAAGGATCCACGCTAATGTGAACTCTGGCAGAATCTTGAAAAGGAAACGTCACTATCGCAATGACTATTATTTTATCAACTGTCTTCAGGTTGGTAAGTAGGTACCACAATAGAAATTAATTCTCTTTGACATCTCGTAGAAGGATCCACGCTAATGTGAACTCTGGCAGAATCTTGAAAAGGAAACGTCACTATCGCAATGACTATTATTTTATCAACTGTCTTCAGGTTGGTAAGTAGGTACCACAATAGAAATTAATTCTCTTTGACATCTCGTAGAAGGATCCACGCTAATGTGAACTCTGGCAGAATCTTGAAAAGGAAACGTCACTATCGCAATGACTATTATTTTATCAACTGTCTTCAGGTTGGTAAGTAGGTACCACAATAGAAATTAATTCTCTTTGACATCTCGTAGAAGGATCCACGCTAATGTGAACTCTGGCAGAATCTTGAAAAGGAAACGTCACTATCGCAATGACTATTATTTTATCAACTGTCTTCAGGTTGGTAAGTAGGTACCACAATAGAAATTAATTCTCTTTGACATCTCGTAGAAGGATCCACGCTAATGTGAACTCTGGCAGAATCTTGAAAAGGAAACGTCACTATCGCAATGACTATTATTTTATCAACTGTCTTCAGGTTGGTAAGTAGGTACCACAATAGAAATTAATTCTCTTTGACATCTCGTAGAAGGATCCACGCTAATGTGAACTCTGGCAGAATCTTGAAAAGGAAACGTCACTATCGCAATGACTATTATTTTATCAACTGTCTTCAGGTTGGTAAGTAGGTACCACAATAGAAATTAATTCTCTTTGACATCTCGTAGAAGGATCCACGCTAATGTGAACTCTGGCAGAATCTTGAAAAGGAAACGTCACTATCGCAATGACTATTATTTTATCAACTGTCTTCAGGTTGGTAAGTAGGTACCACAATAGAAATTAATTCTCTTTGACATCTCGTAGAAGGATCCACGCTAATGTGAACTCTGGCAGAATCTTGAAAAGGAAACGTCACTATCGCAATGACTATTATTTTATCAACTGTCTTCAGGTTGGTAAGTAGGTACCACAATAGAAATTAATTCTCTTTGACATCTCGTAGAAGGATCCACGCTAATGTGAACTCTGGCAGAATCTTGAAAAGGAAACGTCACTATCGCAATGACTATTATTTTATCAACTGTCTTCAGGTTGGTAAGTAGGTACCACAATAGAAATTAATTCTCTTTGACATCTCGTAGAAGGATCCACGCTAATGTGAACTCTGGCAGAATCTTGAAAAGGAAACGTCACTATCGCAATGACTATTATTTTATCAACTGTCTTCAGGTTGGTAAGTAGGTACCACAATAGAAATTAATTCTCTTTGACATCTCGTAGAAGGATCCACGCTAATGTGAACTCTGGCAGAATCTTGAAAAGGAAACGTCACTATCGCAATGACTATTATTTTATCAACTGTCTTCAGGTTGGTAAGTAGGTACCACAATAGAAATTAATTCTCTTTGACATCTCGTAGAAGGATCCACGCTAATGTGAACTCTGGCAGAATCTTGAAAAGGAAACGTCACTATCGCAATGACTATTATTTTATCAACTGTCTTCAGGTTGGTAAGTAGGTACCACAATAGAAATTAATTCTCTTTGACATCTCGTAGAAGGATCCACGCTAATGTGAACTCTGGCAGAATCTTGAAAAGGAAACGTCACTATCGCAATGACTATTATTTTATCAACTGTCTTCAGGTTGGTAAGTAGGTACCACAATAGAAATTAATTCTCTTTGACATCTCGTAGAAGGATCCACGCTAATGTGAACTCTGGCAGAATCTTGAAAAGGAAACGTCACTATCGCAATGACTATTATTTTATCAACTGTCTTCAGGTTGGTAAGTAGGTACCACAATAGAAATTAATTCTCTTTGACATCTCGTAGAAGGATCCACGCTAATGTGAACTCTGGCAGAATCTTGAAAAGGAAACGTCACTATCGCAATGACTATTATTTTATCAACTGTCTTCAGGTTGGTAAGTAGGTACCACAATAGAAATTAATTCTCTTTGACATCTCGTAGAAGGATCCACGCTAATGTGAACTCTGGCAGAATCTTGAAAAGGAAACGTCACTATCGCAATGACTGTTATTTTATCAACTGTCTTCAGGTTGGTAAGTAGGTACCACAATAGAAATTAATTCTCTTTGACATCTCGTAGAAGGATCCACGCTAATGTGAACTCTGGCAGAATCTTGAAAAGGAAACGTCACTATCGCAATGACTATTACTTTATCAACTGTCTTCAGGTTGGTAAGTAGGTACCACAATAGAAATTAATTCTCTTTGACATCTCGTAGAAGGATCCACGCTAATGTGAACTCTGGCAGAATCTTGAAAAGGAAACGTCACTATCGCAATGACTGTTATTTTATCAACTGTCTTCAGGTTGGTAAGTAGGTACCACAATAGAAATTAATTCTCTTTGACATCTCGTAGAAGGATCCACGCTAATGTGAACTCTGGCAGAATCTTGAAAAGGAAACGTCACTATCGCAATGACTATTATTTTATCAACTGTCTTCAGGTTGGTAAGTAGGTACCACAATAGAAATTAATTCTCTTTGACATCTCGTAGAAGGATCCACGCTAATGTGAACTCTGGCAGAATCTTGAAAAGGAAACGTCACTATCGCAATGACTATTATTTTATCAACTGTCTTCAGGTTGGTAAGTAGGTACCACAATAGAAATTAATTCTCTTTGACATCTCGTAGAAGGATCCACGCTAATGTGAACTCTGGCAGAATCTTGAAAAGGAAACGTCACTATCGCAATGACTATTATTTTATCAACTGTCTTCAGGTTGGTAAGTAGGTACCACAATAGAAATTAATTCTCTTTGACATCTCGTAGAAGGATCCACGCTAATGTGAACTCTGGCAGAATCTTGATGTACGGGATCTGTCAACCTGCACAAGAGAAAATAATTAACAAAACTGTAAAATATGACACCGGTACACATTCACCTTTGTCTTTCCGACTCTTGTAATTTGCTAATCTTTGAAAGCGTCTTGAAAAAGACGATATATATGTTCGAATTGTAATTTTGCACTTGAAAACGCCTTTATAAAGGCGGTTGGTTTTTTCTTAGTCGGTAAGTGTAGTCAGCCTTGGGAGAAGAAGTGATGCTCGCCGGTCGCGTTCTGGGGTGACGTCAGCAGAAGAGGTGGGGGGGGGCAAGATGAAATCAAACACAGCGTATTTGTCCCAGGTAGCGAAGCGGGTCTAGCAGAGCGGACAGCAGGTGTTGACGGTTCCAGGGTCTGAAGCGAAAGAGGCCGGTACTTTTGACTTTGACTTTTGATTTACTTTATTTAACAGAGTTCCTAAACATGAGTTTACTGACTCTAACATAATTATAATTGATTATCTTTAGATACTTTACTGTTATTTTTATTATTATAGTGGTGTTGAAAAGAGCTTAAAAACTATACTGCGGCTGTAGGCAGGTTATTATTCCTTCCGGAGGACTATCTTGGGTTTTTTAAATTTAAATTTATCATTTTCGCTATATTTCGAGAGTGAATTTATTGTTGGATTAGAGTGGCTGGAAAGGCAGGCATAAAATTTAGTTGCTTGGGAAACAATTAAGTCTTTTATCAACGGAATGTTGGTGTCTTTATGAATAGAAGAAATTCTAATCCATTTAGGTGCATTTAAAGCAAGTCTAATGGCTTTATTTTGAAATAGTTGAATCTTTTGAATTAGACTTGGAGCGGCGTGCCCCCAAATGGGGCATCCGTACGTGAAACCTGGTCTTATTGTTGTTTTATAAAGAAGTAATTTATTATCCGTTGATAAACGACTTTTCTTTCCCATCATTGGATAAAGTGATGCTAGACATTTATTTGCTGCTGTTATTTTACTAGTTATATGTTTCTTCCAGGTGAGCTTGGAGTCAAGCGTTACACCTAGGTATTTAATTGACTTTTCCCATGGAACCTTTTCCCCAAACAGTTTAATGAATGGGGCTCTATTTATAACGCGCTACAAGACCGCGTATCTGGCCCGGTTCGCCCCTTGCCCGTTCTGTGTTTTAGGAACTTATTTTTTCGGCGTGAGTTTTGCCGTGTTATTACACGGACCAAGTTTATCTCAGAAACAAATGAATATTCTATAATATTGTGCCTTATCTGCCTCTGTCGCCCTGCCAAAACCACGCTGTTGCAATATTCTTTATTTGGTTAAAATAAGACATTTTCTACAAGATAAGTCGCCAAATCTCTTTAACATTTTCAGAGTTTTGATTATAAGTACATATCTTACATACTAAAAGGTTGTAATTATATGAATATTTATTGGGAAAACATGTGAGCATATGTGTGTAAAACTAATTAGCTGAAATTATCTCCTATTATTACAGAAAAAGACTTGAAAATTTGTATTTTTTACAAATCTCTTGGATACACGTGGCCCGCTGAGCGGGTTTTGTGCTTAGCCAATCAGCGGCTGCGTAGCCAGAGTAAGATGGTTGCTTGAGTTGAAGCGAGACAACCGCCTTTTGGGTCCGAGCGATAAAATTTCCCGTTACCCGGCAGGGCAAGTTTTTTAAACATTAGTTTCCTCTCTGTAGGGCAGGTTTATCAACCCTAGTCTTTAAACGAAAAATGTTATGGATTTTTTTATGTCTGGCACGTTTGATACACTCCTCCCGGTGCAGTCGTGGCTGCACCCAGCCATTTAGTCGAGCGTGTCAGTTCTTCAGCGGCGGTTTCGGCTTCCGGAACCAGCAGTGATTAAGGCCGCGGTTGATGTTGGGGTAACCTGTGTTTCTGTTACGGTCATCGGCTCAGGGGTCATCGGGGCTGGCAGGATGACAGCGAGTTTGACTGCCGGTCGTATGTATACTCCGGACTGGGTCTGGACCCGGGCGATTCTGACTTGTCCGTCAGCGGCGGGCACGGCTTCAAGGATGCGGCCGCGTGGCCAGCTATTTCTGGGTAGTGACGGGTCCATGATAACCACCAGGTCATCTTTTTTGATAGGTGTGGTCGGATGGTGCCACTTTTGACGGGTGGCCATGCTGGGGAGGTACTCTCGGAGCCATCGCCGCCAAAACATATCTGCAAGCTGCTGGCCAATTCGCCATTGGCGGCGAAGGCACACCTCCTCTTCGTTTTTGCCATAAAGGGACAGCTGAGGGCGTTTTCCGGCTGATCCTAACAGGAAGTGATTGGGTGTCAGGGGGCCGTCGTCGCGTGGGTCCATCGATATGTGTGTTAGTGGTCTGTTATTTACCACAAATTCAGCTTCCGCCAGCGCCGTTTGTAGAGTCTCTTCCCTGGGCGCCTTTTCTTTGAGTGTGGCGCTCAGGGCTCGTTTCACGGACCTTACCAGTCTCTCCCACGCTCCTCCCATATGAGGCGTCATTGGCGGTATAAAATGCCAATCGATGTTTTGTGTCGCCAGGGCATCGCGCATTCTTGGGTCCTGGCTCAGAGCAATAATGGCGTCCTTCATCTCAGCGTCAGCTCCGTGAAAATTCGTTCCATTATCAGAATATATGGCTGCGGGTTGCCCCCTTCGGGCGGTCATCCGCTGCAAAGCCATAATGGCGGAGTCTGTAGTTAGGGAGAAGGCTAGTTCCAAATGTATGGCGCGGGTCGAAAGGCAAGTAAAGATTGCTCCGTAGCGCTTCTCCCGGTGTCGGCCTACTGTGACCGCCATGGGGCCGAAGTAATCAAGACCACAGTGCGTGAAGGGGCGCACGTGGTGCATCAGGCGGGGCGGCGGCAGTGCTCCCATCAGGGGTGGAGATGGTTTGCTCCTGCGCATATAGCACGTGGGGCAGGCGTGCATTATTTTTCGACTCGTTGTGCGTAATCGTAACACAAAGAAGTCATTTCTTATGTCGGCCACCGTTTTCTCTGTACTCGGATGGTCTGCCTGCTGGTGGTAGTGACGAATCAAGAGTTGGGTGTATGGATGATCGCCGTCTAAAATGGCAGGTGTCCGGGCCACATCCCCAGTCCCTTGCAAAGCTTGCAGCCGGGTTCCTGTCCGTAGAGTGCCATCTGGTCCCACGAAGGGGTTCAACGAGTTTAGGCGACTGCCAGTGGACAGGGTTTTGCCTAGTCGGATGGCGCGCAAATCTGCGCTGAAGGAATCCTCCTGAGATTTTCGGATCCATCTGTTCTCCGCTGTTCTGATCTCTTCTGCTTGAAGAGAACCCTCTTTCGGTTTGTTGACCCTTATCCGACATCGTCTGATAAAGCGGAGAATCCAGGCAGTGGCACGAAGTAGTCTATGCCAGGAAGAAAATCGCTCCACTACTGGGAGGGCCTCCCCTGTGGTTATCAGGTGTCCGACGTAGTGTGGCTTAACCTCTAGAGACACGTCATCGGGTTTGGTAAACGGGGCGCGCTCCTTTGGCCATGCGCTCTCGGGTCCAGTGAGAAAAACTGGGCCGCTGAACCATTTCCCTTCTGGCGACAAATCGGGGGTGTCTGCGTCTCGTGTGCCGATGTCAGCCGGATTAAGTTTCGTTGGCACCCATCTCCAGTCGGGTATGTTTGTCAGTTCATCTATCTCACCTAGTCTGTTAGCCACGAAGGCAGAGTAGGCTCGTGGGTCAGTGCGCAGCCAGCACAGCACGGTCGCTGAATCTGTCCAGAAACAGACGCGGGATATTAGTGCCTGACTCTCTCTCCGTATGGTGTGAGCTAGTCTTGCTGCGATGAGCCCAGCTTGTAGCTCGAGTCGGGGAATGGAGAGTGGTTTTAGTGGCGCTACCTTGCATTTGCTGGCTACGAATGTCGTCCTCAGGGCCCCGTCTATTTCTTCCGTATAGTAGGCGACAGCGCAGCAGGCCTTTTCTGAAGCATCGCAAAAAATGTGAAGAGTCACGTTGTTTTTCCTCCGGTACAGGCAACATCTCGAGATTGATAAGCTGCTTGTGTTTAACAGGTCCAGCCAGTCTTTCCATCTCTGGGTATGCTCGGGAATGATGGGTTCGTCCCAGCCAACGCTGGAGCGCCATACAGCTTGCAGCAGAATCTTTGACCTGATGGTAATGCACGATACAAAGCCCACTGGGTCGAATATTCTCATCACTACCGACAGCAGTTGTCTCTTGGTAGGTTGTGCGGCTACCTCGGGGGCAATTGTCTCGTCAAACGAGTAGATGAAGTGGTCAGTTGCCGGGTCCCAAACTAGTCCCAGTATGCGTTCTGTCTCCGTCCCTCCACTATTGATTTGGACGGCTGTGCTGGCTCGGTCTGCCGCGGGGATGTCAGCTATGGCTGCAGGGCTATTGGAGGCCCAGTTCGTTAAATGAAAGCCCCCTTTCATCAGGACGGCGCTCACACCATGGACGAGTGCTGCAGCCTCTTCGGGCGTATCTACCGCGTCCAGGTAGTCGTCCATGTAAAATTTACTGCGAATCGCCGCTGCAGCGGCTGGGTACTCCTGTTCGTATTCTCCGGCAACCCTGTCCCACACAAACTGGGCGCTACTCGGCGAGCAAGTGGCACCAAACATCATGGAGGACATCTGGTAGGTATCGGGTTCAGGCTGAGCTGGTGACCTCCAGAGGTAGAGTTGTGATGGTTGATCTTCCGGTCTTATTTTGATCTGTAGGAACATCTCCTTTATATCTGCGGCGATGGCGACGACACCTTCTCTAAAACGCAGCACGTTTCCAAGGAGTGAAGATAGTAGGTCGGGGCCGGTAAGCAGTTGGTCGTTGAGGGAAGTGCCGCGACATCGGCTGGCAGCGTCGAATACTACCCTAAGCTTTCCTGGCTTATTCGGGTTGGTTACCGCAAAATGAGGTAAGTACCATTTTCGGGGAGCGGGTGCTGATGCCTCGTGCTTTGATAGTTTCTTTGCGTAGCCTTTAGTCACCAACTGACACATTTTTTCAGCGTAGGCAGCCGCTAGAACTTTGTCTTTATCCAACTTCCTCTCGAGGGCTTGGAGTCGCTTCAGTGCGCACTGGCGGTTGTCCGGAAGCGTGGCTTGGGAATGACGCCATAGCAAACCGGTCTCCCACTTTCCGGTATTGAGGGGGCGGGTAGTTTCAGTCATCAGGTAGGCAGCTCGTTGGTCACTCGCGTTAATTCTGACCGAGGACGTTATGCCGAGGGAGTCGATGGCAAAGTTTGATTTCACCAACTCCCCTAGGCGGGAATCTGCCGCTGTCTCAACTTGTAGGGCCAATGTGGTGTCTGTGCTGCTACTGCGGGGGGTCGCTCCACCGTGAGCGATCCACCCCAGTGCGGTCCGTGATACTATCCGTGAGGTATCTCGATTTTCGCGCACTTCTCGAGAAACAATTAGGTGGGCATTATCTTGCCCTATTAGCAGCTTTGGTGTGACGTATCCCCCGGACGTCCATTGTTCTGGCAGGTCAAGGTTGGCGATAGTGTTAGCAGTAATGTGGTAGATGTCACTATTGCCTGAGCCTCTTATGATCAGTTTAATACGGCGGGAGAGCGTGTCGGAAGTGCACATACCTTTGGCGCCGTGAATGCGTAGGCCACGGATGGGCCCGGTTGCGCCAATTTGGGTAGCGGTATCGGCGTCAAACAGTGTGACAGTGGAGCCTTCATCAAGGAGCGCAAATACTGACACTTCATCTCCTTGGGATGCGCGCAACACGACCGACACAATTTTCAGCATTACACTCCCCCGATCGCTGCCCTGGCGTCACAAGTGTACGGCACCGGCAGTGCTACCTCGCATGAAATCAGGATCGTGTAGTAGGCGATGGTGCGGAGATTTGCACTCTCCTACGCCGCACCACACTTTTAGTTTACAGTCCCGTGTGTGGTGCCTATCTAGGCACTTTCGGCACAAGTTACCTACACGAACGGTCTCCCAACGGAGGTCAAATGTCTTTTTGGTAAATACCGGGCACTCTCGTATGCTGTGTCGGCCGCCGCACTGTGCACAATTGTCCGCTCTGGATCGCTTCGCTTGTTTGGAGCACTCGCGGTTCTTGTGTTCTCCTCCGCATTGAGCGCACTTCTCGCCCTGGCGTTTGTGCGCGACGCTCGCAGGTACCTGCAAGTGGTTTTCGGTCTTAGGAATGACATCGCTGCTGTTTTGCACGTAGACTGCCTCACTTTTGATGTTTTCTTTGTCGTTAAGCGGTTCGCCGCACTCGGCGAGAACCAATTCTCGGCGCAGTCGGGAACGTAGGGGGTCCCTCAGTCCACTTCTTGGGATTGCAGTGGATAGGCGCTTCACAAAGGTCGCAAATTGGGTGATGGTCGCCAAATCCTCCGCGGGTTGGAATGATACCTCAATGAGCCATTGTAATTGCAGTGTAACGGGTAGTTTAGCAGTCATGTCGTGCAGTAGGGCGGGGTTGGTGAGGTATCCGCCGGTTTTGAGAAGTTGCAACGATCTCACCAAATTTTGTACAGTTCCCGAGAAGTCCTTCAAGTCTTCCCACGACGCGTTGACGGCGAGTGAAGGTAGCCTTTTTGCCTTCTCAAGCATCAGAATGGCGATTGCGTCAGGGCCGCCAAACCACTGGTCGAGAACTGAGATGATTTCATCGACTTGTGTGGGGTCCATCAGCAACGGATGGACATTCTCCCTGGCCTTGCCTGTTAGGGCCCGCTGTAGTCGGATAAGATTTTCGCTCTTTGTCATCTTGCAGGTAGCAGTGGACTGCCTAAACTGAGCCAACCAGGCGGGCCACTCAAGTGGATCTCCGGCGAAGAGGGGGAGGTCCTTTGCAGTGGATTGTCTGGCAATCAGGGCTGAGATTTGTGCGTCGTTCTCTTCTGTGCGGGAGTTTTCCTGTGCACTCTAAGAACGAAAGGCCTCTTTCATCAGTGCTGCGATCTGGGCCAGATGACTTTCGTCCGTCGTTGGTGGTGGTGGAGACATCGGAGAAAAGCCCCGGTTGGAAAAGGCTGCCTGTTGATGCTCGGTTCCTGGAGGGGGGTAAACTACGCCAGTAGGTACCGTAGGAATTGTATGGAGAGGGTACCCGGTCGCTGGGGGATTCATCGTAGGTAGGTAGCTCGGGGGGGCCGTGCGCTGTGGGATGGTGGGCTCCTGTAGTGGGGCCAGTATCGGGGCATGTAGAACTGTTGTGTAAGCCGGGTGTGCGTTTGACGCATACGCTGCGAGCGGTCCAGTATAGTCGCATGTGTGGCTAGCATTCGTGGCGGGCTGCGCTACGGCTGTTATGCGGGCTTGAGTTGCCGGGCCGTATTCTTGTGTAGGTTGGCGGGCTATTAGTTGAGTTTTCGGGGTGGGCGCCGAAAGATTGAGGGAGCCAGTGTAGTGAGAGGCCTGGCTAGCTATCAAGGTGGACCGTACCTCAGATAGTGTATGGTGTGTGGGATCAGCATTCAAGGCCGAAACGATCCCTGCGGGCACGGGGGTAGACTGGCTGGCCATCATGTAGTTGTGTGCTGCTGCATATCCGGGACCGACATTCAAGGCCGGGACGGTCGCTGCGGGCACGGGGGTAGACTGGCTGGCCATCGTGTAGTTATGGGCTGCTGCACATCCGGGACCGGCATTCAAGGCCGGGACGGTCGCTGCGGGCACGGGGGTAGACTGGCTGGCCATCGTGTAGTTATGGGCTGCTGCACATCCGGGACCAGCACTCAAGGTCGGGACGGTCGCTGCGGGCACGGGGGTAGACTGGCTGGCCATTATGTAGTTGTGTGCTGCTGCATATCCGGGACCGGCATTCAAGGCCGGGACGGTCGCTGCGGGCACGGGGGTAGACTGGCTCGCCATCATGTAGTTGTGTGCTGCTGCATATCCGGGACCGGCATTCAAGGCCGGGACGGTCGCTGCGGGCACGGGGGTAGACTGGCTCGCCATCATGTAGTTGTGTGCTGCTGCATATCCGGGACCGGCATTCAAGGCCGGGACGGTCGCTGCGGGCACGGGGGTAGACTGGCTGGCCATCGTGTAGTTATGGGCTGCTGCACATCCGGGACCGGCATTCAAGGCCGGGACGGTCGCTGCGGGCACGGGGGTAGACTGGCTGGCCATCGTGTAGTTATGGGCTGCTGCACATCCGGGACCAGCACTCAAGGTCGGGACGGTCGCTGCGGGCACGGGGGTAGACTGGCTGGCCATCATGTAGTTGTGTGCTGCTGCATATCCGGGACCGGCATTCAAGGCCGGGACGGTCGCTGCGGGCACGGGGGTAGACTGGCTCGCCATCATGTAGTTGTGTGCTGCTGCATATCCGGGACCGGCATTCAAGGCCGGGACGGTCGCTGCGGGCACGGGGGTAGACTGGCTCGCCATCATGTAGTTGTGTGCTGCTGCATATCCGGGACCGGCATTCAAGGCCGGGACGGTCGCTGCGGGCACGGGGGTAGACTGGCTCGCCATCATGTAGTTGTGTGCTGCTGCATATCCGGGACCGGCATTCAAGGCCGGGACGGTCGCTGCGGGCACGGGGGTAGACTGGCTGGCCATCGTGTAGTTATGGGCTGCAGCACATCCGGGACCAGCACTCAAGGTCGGGACGGTCGCTGCGGGCACGGGGGTAGACTGGCTGGCCATTATGTAGTTGTGTGCTGCTGCATATCCGGGACCGACATTCAAGGCCGGGACGGTCGCTGCGGGCACGGGGGTCGACTGGTTGGCTATCGTGTATTGGCTGTCTGGTTGGCGGCTAGGTGCTGCAGCGTTCAGAGCTGCGAACAGGTCGGCTATCTGCTTGGCGTGGCAGGTGTCCTTATCACGCATCTCTCGGCGTAAAGTGCGCAGTGTCTCCGCCGTTGACTCGATTTGCATATCGTCATCCTCATCAGATAAAGTGCAGCCCGAGATGGGGCCCGGGGCGGAGATTGGTCGCTCGATAGAGCCCGAGACTAGGGGGCTCAAGGCTCGATGAAGGGGTGGTGACTTCTGGACTATTTCGACATCGGTTGGTATTCCTGCGGAGCCCAAGGCGCGCCGGCTGGGAGGTCGGCGGGGTGACGGCGTATGTCTGCTTGCGAGGAGGGAGCCTGGCTTCTTGGATACGTTCAGGGCCTTGCGGCCGCTGCGCAGCGATGGCATCTCCACTGGGGAAGAACTGAAGGCGTGATGTGTAGACCCGGCTGCGAAGGACCAATTTGTACGGGATCTGTCAACCTGCACAAGAGAAAATAATTAACAAAACTGTAAAATATGACACCGGTACACATTCACCTTTGTCTTTCCGACTCTTGTAATTTGCTAATCTTTGAAAGCGTCTTGAAAAAGACGATATATATGTTCGAATTGTAATTTTGCACTTGAAAACGCCTTTATAAAGGCGGTTGGTTTTTTCTTAGTCGGTAAGTGTAGTCAGCCTTGGGAGAAGAAGTGATGCTCGCCGGTCGCGTTCTGGGGTGACGTCAGCAGAAGAGGTGGGGGGGGCAAGATGAAATCCAACACAGCGTATTTGTCCCAGGTAGCGAAGCGGGTCTAGCAGAGCGGACAGCAGGTGTTGACGGTTCCAGGGTCTGAAGCGAAAGAGGCCGGTACAAATGTGAGCGCTCTATTTATAACGCGCTACAAGACCGCGTATCTGGCCCGGTTCGCCCCTTGCCCGTTCTGTGTTTTAGGAACTTATTTTTTCGGCGTGAGTTTTGCCGTGTTATTACACGGACCAAGTTTATCTCAGAAACAAATGAATATTCTATAATATTGTGCCTTATCTGCCTCTGTCGCCCTGCCAAAACCACGCTGTTGCAATATTCTTTATTTGGTTAAAATAAGACATTTTCTACAAGATAAGTCGCCAAATCTCTTTAACATTTTCAGAGTTTTGATTATAAGTACATATCTTACATACTGAAAGGTTGTAATTATATGAATATTTATTGGGAAAACATGTGAGCATATGTGTGTAAAACTAATTAGCTGAAATTATCTCCTATTATTACAGAAAAAGACTTGAAAATTTGTATTTTTTACAAATCTCTTGGATACACGTGGCCCGCTGAGCGGGTTTTGTGCTTAGCCAATCAGCGGCTGCGTAGCCAGAGTAAGATGGTTGCTTGAGTTGAAGCGAGACAACCGCCTTTTGGGTCCGAGCGATAAAATTTCCCGTTACCCGGCAGGGCAAGTTTTTTAAACATTAGTTTCGTCTCTGTAGGGCAGGTTTATCAACCCTAGTCTTTAAACGAAAAATGTTATGGATTTTTTTATGTCTGGCACGTTTGATACACTTGAAAAGGAAACGTCACTATCGCAATGAATATTATTTTATCAACTGTCTTCAGGTTGGTAAGTAGGTACGACAATAGAAATTAATTCTCTTTGACATCTCGTAGAAGGATCCACGCTAATGTGAACTCTGGCAGAATCTTGAAAAGGAAACGTCACTATCGCAATGACTATTATTTTATCAACTGTCTTCAGGTTGGTAAGTAGGTACCACAATAGAAATTAATTCTCTTTGACATCTCGTAGAAGGATCCACGCTAATGTGAACTCTGGCAGAATCTTGAAAAGGAAACGTCACTATCGCAATGACTATTATTTTATCAACTGTCTTCAGGTTGGTAAGTAGGTACCACAATAGAAATTAATTCTCTTTGACATCTCGTAGAAGGATCCACGCTAATGTGAACTCTGGCAGAATCTTGAAAAGGAAACGTCACTATCGCAATGACTATTATTTTATCAACTGTCTTCAGGTTGGTAAGTAGGTACCACAATAGAAATTAATTCTCTTTGACATCTCGTAGAAGGATCCACGCTAATGTGAACTCTGGCAGAATCTTGAAAAGGAAACGTCACTATCGCAATGACTATTATTTTATCAACTGTCTTCAGGTTGGTAAGTAGGTACCACAATAGAAATTAATTCTCTTTGACATCTCGTAGAAGGATCCACGCTAATGTGAACTCTGGCAGAATCTTGAAAAGGAAACGTCACTATCGCAATGACTATTATTTTATCAACTGTCTTCAGGTTGGTAAGTAGGTACCACAATAGAAATTAATTCTCTTTGACATCTCGTAGAAGGATCCACGCTAATGTGAACTCTGGCAGAATCTTGAAAAGGAAACGTCACTATCGCAATGACTATTATTTTATCAACTGTCTTCAGGTTGGTAAGTAGGTACCACAATAGAAATTAATTCTCTTTGACATCTCGTAGAAGGATCCACGCTAATGTGAACTCTGGCAGAATCTTGAAAAGGAAACGTCACTATCGCAATGACTATTATTTTATCAACTGTCTTCAGGTTGGTAAGTAGGTACCACAATAGAAATTAATTCTCTTTGACATCTCGTAGAAGGATCCACGCTAATGTGAACTCTGGCAGAATCTTGAAAAGGAAACGTCACTATCGCAATGACTATTATTTTATCAACTGTCTTCAGGTTGGTAAGTAGGTACCACAATAGAAATTAATTCTCTTTGACATCTCGTAGAAGGATCCACGCTAATGTGAACTCTGGCAGAATCTTGAAAAGGAAACGTCACTATCGCAATGACTATTATTTTATCAACTGTCTTCAGGTTGGTAAGTAGGTACCACAATAGAAATTAATTCTCTTTGACATCTCGTAGAAGGATCCACGCTAATGTGAACTCTGGCAGAATCTTGAAAAGGAAACGTCACTATCGCAATGACTATTATTTTATCAACTGTCTTCAGGTTGGTAAGTAGGTACCACAATAGAAATTAATTCTCTTTGACATCTCGTAGAAGGATCCACGCTAATGTGAACTCTGGCAGAATCTTGAAAAGGAAACGTCACTATCGCAATGACTATTATTTTATCAACTGTCTTCAGGTTGGTAAGTAGGTACCACAATAGAAATTAATTCTCTTTGACATCTCGTAGAAGGATCCACGCTAATGTGAACTCTGGCAGAATCTTGAAAAGGAAACGTCACTATCGCAATGACTATTATTTTATCAACTGTCTTCAGGTTGGTAAGTAGGTACCACAATAGAAATTAATTCTCTTTGACATCTCGTAGAAGGATCCACGCTAATGTGAACTCTGGCAGAATCTTGAAAAGGAAACGTCACTATCGCAATGACTATTATTTTATCAACTGTCTTCAGGTTGGTAAGTAGGTACCACAATAGAAATTAATTCTCTTTGACATCTCGTAGAAGGATCCACGCTAATGTGAACTCTGGCAGAATCTTGAAAAGGAAACGTCACTATCGCAATGACTATTATTTTATCAACTGTCTTCAGGTTGGTAAGTAGGTACCACAATAGAAATTAATTCTCTTTGACATCTCGTAGAAGGATCCACGCTAATGTGAACTCTGGCAGAATCTTGAAAAGGAAACGTCACTATCGCAATGACTATTATTTTATCAACTGTCTTCAGGTTGGTAAGTAGGTACCACAATAGAAATTAATTCTCTTTGACATCTCGTAGAAGGATCCACGCTAATGTGAACTCTGGCAGAATCTTGAAAAGGAAACGTCACTATCGCAATGACTATTATTTTATCAACTGTCTTCAGGTTGGTAAGTAGGTACCACAATAGAAATTAATTCTCTTTGACATCTCGTAGAAGGATCCACGCTAATGTGAACTCTGGCAGAATCTTGAAAAGGAAACGTCACTATCGCAATGACTATTATTTTATCAACTGTCTTCAGGTTGGTAAGTAGGTACCACAATAGAAATTAATTCTCTTTGACATCTCGTAGAAGGATCCACGCTAATGTGAACTCTGGCAGAATCTTGAAAAGGAAACGTCACTATCGCAATGACTATTATTTTATCAACTGTCTTCAGGTTGGTAAGTAGGTACCACAATAGAAATTAATTCTCTTTGACATCTCGTAGAAGGATCCACGCTAATGTGAACTCTGGCAGAATCTTGAAAAGGAAACGTCACTATCGCAATGACTATTATTTTATCAACTGTCTTCAGGTTGGTAAGTAGGTACCACAATAGAAATTAATTCTCTTTGACATCTCGTAGAAGGATCCACGCTAATGTGAACTCTGGCAGAATCTTGAAAAGGAAACGTCACTATCGCAATGACTATTATTTTATCAACTGTCTTCAGGTTGGTAAGTAGGTACCACAATAGAAATTAATTCTCTTTGACATCTCGTAGAAGGATCCACGCTAATGTGAACTCTGGCAGAATCTTGAAAAGGAAACGTCACTATCGCAATGACTATTATTTTATCAACTGTCTTCAGGTTGGTAAGTAGGTACCACAATAGAAATTAATTCTCTTTGACATCTCGTAGAAGGATCCACGCTAATGTGAACTCTGGCAGAATCTTGAAAAGGAAACGTCACTATCGCAATGACTATTATTTTATCAACTGTCTTCAGGTTGGTAAGTAGGTACCACAATAGAAATTAATTCTCTTTGACATCTCGTAGAAGGATCCACGCTAATGTGAACTCTGGCAGAATCTTGAAAAGGAAACGTCACTATCGCAATGACTATTATTTTATCAACTGTCTTCAGGTTGGTAAGTAGGTACCACAATAGAAATTAATTCTCTTTGACATCTCGTAGAAGGATCCACGCTAATGTGAACTCTGGCAGAATCTTGAAAAGGAAACGTCACTATCGCAATGACTATTATTTTATCAACTGTCTTCAGGTTGGTAAGTAGGTACCACAATAGAAATTAATTCTCTTTGACATCTCGTAGAAGGATCCACGCTAATGTGAACTCTGGCAGAATCTTGAAAAGGAAACGTCACTATCGCAATGACTATTATTTTATCAACTGTCTTCAGGTTGGTAAGTAGGTACCACAATAGAAATTAATTCTCTTTGACATCTCGTAGAAGGATCCACGCTAATGTGAACTCTGGCAGAATCTTGAAAAGGAAACGTCACTATCGCAATGACTATTATTTTATCAACTGTCTTCAGGTTGGTAAGTAGGTACCACAATAGAAATTAATTCTCTTTGACATCTCGTAGAAGGATCCACGCTAATGTGAACTCTGGCAGAATCTTGAAAAGGAAACGTCACTATCGCAATGACTATTATTTTATCAACTGTCTTCAGGTTGGTAAGTAGGTACCACAATAGAAATTAATTCTCTTTGACATCTCGTAGAAGGATCCACGCTAATGTGAACTCTGGCAGAATCTTGAAAAGGAAACGTCACTATCGCAATGACTATTATTTTATCAACTGTCTTCAGGTTGGTAAGTAGGTACCACAATAGAAATTAATTCTCTTTGACATCTCGTAGAAGGATCCACGCTAATGTGAACTCTGGCAGAATCTTGAAAAGGAAACGTCACTATCGCAATGACTATTATTTTATCAACTGTCTTCAGGTTGGTAAGTAGGTACCACAATAGAAATTAATTCTCTTTGACATCTCGTAGAAGGATCCACGCTAATGTGAACTCTGGCAGAATCTTGAAAAGGAAACGTCACTATCGCAATGACTATTATTTTATCAACTGTCTTCAGGTTGGTAAGTAGGTACCACAATAGAAATTAATTCTCTTTGACATCTCGTAGAAGGATCCACGCTAATGTGAACTCTGGCAGAATCTTGAAAAGGAAACGTCACTATCGCAATGACTATTATTTTATCAACTGTCTTCAGGTTGGTAAGTAGGTACCACAATAGAAATTAATTCTCTTTGACATCTCGTAGAAGGATCCACGCTAATGTGAACTCTGGCAGAATCTTGAAAAGGAAACGTCACTATCGCAATGACTATTATTTTATCAACTGTCTTCAGGTTGGTAAGTAGGTACCACAATAGAAATTAATTCTCTTTGACATCTCGTAGAAGGATCCACGCTAATGTGAACTCTGGCAGAATCTTGAAAAGGAAACGTCACTATCGCAATGACTATTATTTTATCAACTGTCTTCAGGTTGGTAAGTAGGTACCACAATAGAAATTAATTCTCTTTGACATCTCGTAGAAGGATCCACGCTAATGTGAACTCTGGCAGAATCTTGAAAAGGAAACGTCACTATCGCAATGACTATTATTTTATCAACTGTCTTCAGGTTGGTAAGTAGGTACCACAATAGAAATTAATTCTCTTTGACATCTCGTAGAAGGATCCACGCTAATGTGAACTCTGGCAGAATCTTGAAAAGGAAACGTCACTATCGCAATGACTATTATTTTATCAACTGTCTTCAGGTTGGTAAGTAGGTACCACAATAGAAATTAATTCTCTTTGACATCTCGTAGAAGGATCCACGCTAATGTGAACTCTGGCAGAATCTTGAAAAGGAAACGTCACTATCGCAATGACTATTATTTTATCAACTGTCTTCAGGTTGGTAAGTAGGTACCACAATAGAAATTAATTCTCTTTGACATCTCGTAGAAGGATCCACGCTAATGTGAACTCTGGCAGAATCTTGAAAAGGAAACGTCACTATCGCAATGACTATTATTTTATCAACTGTCTTCAGGTTGGTAAGTAGGTACCACAATAGAAATTAATTCTCTTTGACATCTCGTAGAAGGATCCACGCTAATGTGAACTCTGGCAGAATCTTGAAAAGGAAACGTCACTATCGCAATGACTATTATTTTATCAACTGTCTTCAGGTTGGTAAGTAGGTACCACAATAGAAATTAATTCTCTTTGACATCTCGTAGAAGGATCCACGCTAATGTGAACTCTGGCAGAATCTTGAAAAGGAAACGTCACTATCGCAATGACTATTATTTTATCAACTGTCTTCAGGTTGGTAAGTAGGTACCACAATAGAAATTAATTCTCTTTGACATCTCGTAGAAGGATCCACGCTAATGTGAACTCTGGCAGAATCTTGAAAAGGAAACGTCACTATCGCAATGACTATTATTTTATCAACTGTCTTCAGGTTGGTAAGTAGGTACCACAATAGAAATTAATTCTCTTTGACATCTCGTAGAAGGATCCACGCTAATGTGAACTCTGGCAGAATCTTGAAAAGGAAACGTCACTATCGCAATGACTATTATTTTATCAACTGTCTTCAGGTTGGTAAGTAGGTACCACAATAGAAATTAATTCTCTTTGACATCTCGTAGAAGGATCCACGCTAATGTGAACTCTGGCAGAATCTTGAAAAGGAAACGTCACTATCGCAATGACTATTATTTTATCAACTGTCTTCAGGTTGGTAAGTAGGTACCACAATAGAAATTAATTCTCTTTGACATCTCGTAGAAGGATCCACGCTAATGTGAACTCTGGCAGAATCTTGAAAAGGAAACGTCACTATCGCAATGACTATTATTTTATCAACTGTCTTCAGGTTGGTAAGTAGGTACCACAATAGAAATTAATTCTCTTTGACATCTCGTAGAAGGATCCACGCTAATGTGAACTCTGGCAGAATCTTGAAAAGGAAACGTCACTATCGCAATGACTATTATTTTATCAACTGTCTTCAGGTTGGTAAGTAGGTACCACAATAGAAATTAATTCTCTTTGACATCTCGTAGAAGGATCCACGCTAATGTGAACTCTGGCAGAATCTTGAAAAGGAAACGTCACTATCGCAATGACTATTATTTTATCAACTGTCTTCAGGTTGGTAAGTAGGTACCACAATAGAAATTAATTCTCTTTGACATCTCGTAGAAGGATCCACGCTAATGTGAACTCTGGCAGAATCTTGAAAAGGAAACGTCACTATCGCAATGACTATTATTTTATCAACTGTCTTCAGGTTGGTAAGTAGGTACCACAATAGAAATTAATTCTCTTTGACATCTCGTAGAAGGATCCACGCTAATGTGAACTCTGGCAGAATCTTGAAAAGGAAACGTCACTATCGCAATGACTATTATTTTATCAACTGTCTTCAGGTTGGTAAGTAGGTACCACAATAGAAATTAATTCTCTTTGACATCTCGTAGAAGGATCCACGCTAATGTGAACTCTGGCAGAATCTTGAAAAGGAAACGTCACTATCGCAATGACTATTATTTTATCAACTGTCTTCAGGTTGGTAAGTAGGTACCACAATAGAAATTAATTCTCTTTGACATCTCGTAGAAGGATCCACGCTAATGTGAACTCTGGCAGAATCTTGAAAAGGAAACGTCACTATCGCAATGACTATTATTTTATCAACTGTCTTCAGGTTGGTAAGTAGGTACCACAATAGAAATTAATTCTCTTTGACATCTCGTAGAAGGATCCACGCTAATGTGAACTCTGGCAGAATCTTGAAAAGGAAACGTCACTATCGCAATGACTATTATTTTATCAACTGTCTTCAGGTTGGTAAGTAGGTACCACAATAGAAATTAATTCTCTTTGACATCTCGTAGAAGGATCCACGCTAATGTGAACTCTGGCAGAATCTTGAAAAGGAAACGTCACTATCGCAATGACTATTATTTTATCAACTGTCTTCAGGTTGGTAAGTAGGTACCACAATAGAAATTAATTCTCTTTGACATCTCGTAGAAGGATCCACGCTAATGTGAACTCTGGCAGAATCTTGAAAAGGAAACGTCACTATCGCAATGACTATTATTTTATCAACTGTCTTCAGGTTGGTAAGTAGGTACCACAATAGAAATTAATTCTCTTTGACATCTCGTAGAAGGATCCACGCTAATGTGAACTCTGGCAGAATCTTGAAAAGGAAACGTCACTATCGCAATGACTATTATTTTATCAACTGTCTTCAGGTTGGTAAGTAGGTACCACAATAGAAATTAATTCTCTTTGACATCTCGTAGAAGGATCCACGCTAATGTGAACTCTGGCAGAATCTTGAAAAGGAAACGTCACTATCGCAATGACTATTATTTTATCAACTGTCTTCAGGTTGGTAAGTAGGTACCACAATAGAAATTAATTCTCTTTGACATCTCGTAGAAGGATCCACGCTAATGTGAACTCTGGCAGAATCTTGAAAAGGAAACGTCACTATCGCAATGACTATTATTTTATCAACTGTCTTCAGGTTGGTAAGTAGGTACCACAATAGAAATTAATTCTCTTTGACATCTCGTAGAAGGATCCACGCTAATGTGAACTCTGGCAGAATCTTGAAAAGGAAACGTCACTATCGCAATGACTATTATTTTATCAACTGTCTTCAGGTTGGTAAGTAGGTACCACAATAGAAATTAATTCTCTTTGACATCTCGTAGAAGGATCCACGCTAATGTGAACTCTGGCAGAATCTTGAAAAGGAAACGTCACTATCGCAATGACTATTATTTTATCAACTGTCTTCAGGTTGGTAAGTAGGTACCACAATAGAAATTAATTCTCTTTGACATCTCGTAGAAGGATCCACGCTAATGTGAACTCTGGCAGAATCTTGAAAAGGAAACGTCACTATCGCAATGACTATTATTTTATCAACTGTCTTCAGGTTGGTAAGTAGGTACCACAATAGAAATTAATTCTCTTTGACATCTCGTAGAAGGATCCACGCTAATGTGAACTCTGGCAGAATCTTGAAAAGGAAACGTCACTATCGCAATGACTATTATTTTATCAACTGTCTTCAGGTTGGTAAGTAGGTACCACAATAGAAATTAATTCTCTTTGACATCTCGTAGAAGGATCCACGCTAATGTGAACTCTGGCAGAATCTTGAAAAGGAAACGTCACTATCGCAATGACTATTATTTTATCAACTGTCTTCAGGTTGGTAAGTAGGTACCACAATAGAAATTAATTCTCTTTGACATCTCGTAGAAGGATCCACGCTAATGTGAACTCTGGCAGAATCTTGAAAAGGAAACGTCACTATCGCAATGACTATTATTTTATCAACTGTCTTCAGGTTGGTAAGTAGGTACCACAATAGAAATTAATTCTCTTTGACATCTCGTAGAAGGATCCACGCTAATGTGAACTCTGGCAGAATCTTGAAAAGGAAACGTCACTATCGCAATGACTATTATTTTATCAACTGTCTTCAGGTTGGTAAGTAGGTACCACAATAGAAATTAATTCTCTTTGACATCTCGTAGAAGGATCCACGCTAATGTGAACTCTGGCAGAATCTTGAAAAGGAAACGTCACTATCGCAATGACTATTATTTTATCAACTGTCTTCAGGTTGGTAAGTAGGTACCACAATAGAAATTAATTCTCTTTGACATCTCGTAGAAGGATCCACGCTAATGTGAACTCTGGCAGAATCTTGAAAAGGAAACGTCACTATCGCAATGACTATTATTTTATCAACTGTCTTCAGGTTGGTAAGTAGGTACCACAATAGAAATTAATTCTCTTTGACATCTCGTAGAAGGATCCACGCTAATGTGAACTCTGGCAGAATCTTGAAAAGGAAACGTCACTATCGCAATGACTATTATTTTATCAACTGTCTTCAGGTTGGTAAGTAGGTACCACAATAGAAATTAATTCTCTTTGACATCTCGTAGAAGGATCCACGCTAATGTGAACTCTGGCAGAATCTTGAAAAGGAAACGTCACTATCGCAATGACTATTATTTTATCAACTGTCTTCAGGTTGGTAAGTAGGTACCACAATAGAAATTAATTCTCTTTGACATCTCGTAGAAGGATCCACGCTAATGTGAACTCTGGCAGAATCTTGAAAAGGAAACGTCACTATCGCAATGACTATTATTTTATCAACTGTCTTCAGGTTGGTAAGTAGGTACCACAATAGAAATTAATTCTCTTTGACATCTCGTAGAAGGATCCACGCTAATGTGAACTCTGGCAGAATCTTGAAAAGGAAACGTCACTATCGCAATGACTATTATTTTATCAACTGTCTTCAGGTTGGTAAGTAGGTACCACAATAGAAATTAATTCTCTTTGACATCTCGTAGAAGGATCCACGCTAATGTGAACTCTGGCAGAATCTTGAAAAGGAAACGTCACTATCGCAATGACTATTATTTTATCAACTGTCTTCAGGTTGGTAAGTAGGTACCACAATAGAAATTAATTCTCTTTGACATCTCGTAGAAGGATCCACGCTAATGTGAACTCTGGCAGAATCTTGAAAAGGAAACGTCACTATCGCAATGACTATTATTTTATCAACTGTCTTCAGGTTGGTAAGTAGGTACCACAATAGAAATTAATTCTCTTTGACATCTCGTAGAAGGATCCACGCTAATGTGAACTCTGGCAGAATCTTGAAAAGGAAACGTCACTATCGCAATGACTATTATTTTATCAACTGTCTTCAGGTTGGTAAGTAGGTACCACAATAGAAATTAATTCTCTTTGACATCTCGTAGAAGGATCCACGCTAATGTGAACTCTGGCAGAATCTTGAAAAGGAAACGTCACTATCGCAATGACTATTATTTTATCAACTGTCTTCAGGTTGGTAAGTAGGTACCACAATAGAAATTAATTCTCTTTGACATCTCGTAGAAGGATCCACGCTAATGTGAACTCTGGCAGAATCTTGAAAAGGAAACGTCACTATCGCAATGACTATTATTTTATCAACTGTCTTCAGGTTGGTAAGTAGGTACCACAATAGAAATTAATTCTCTTTGACATCTCGTAGAAGGATCCACGCTAATGTGAACTCTGGCAGAATCTTGAAAAGGAAACGTCACTATCGCAATGACTATTATTTTATCAACTGTCTTCAGGTTGGTAAGTAGGTACCACAATAGAAATTAATTCTCTTTGACATCTCGTAGAAGGATCCACGCTAATGTGAACTCTGGCAGAATCTTGAAAAGGAAACGTCACTATCGCAATGACTATTATTTTATCAACTGTCTTCCAGGTTGGTAAGTAGGTACCACAATAGAAATTAATTTCTCTTTGCATCTCGTAGAAGGATCCACGCTAATGTGAACTCTGGCAGAATCTTGAAAAGGAAACGCACTATCGCAATGACTATATTTTATCAACTGTCTTCAGGTTGGTAAGTAGGTACCACATAGAATTAATTCTCTTTGACATCTCGTAGAAGATCCACGCTAATGTGAACTCTGCAGAATCTTGAAAAGAAACGTCACTATCGCAATGACTATTATTTTATCAACTGTCTTCAGGTTGGTAAGTAGGTACCACAATAGAAATAATTCTCTTTGACATCTCGTAGAAGA